>NC_067399.1:568465824-568799991 GCF_016432865.1 Antechinus flavipes
AAAAAAACCAGGGCGTTTCTAGTATAATATCTACTTATCTACTTAGTCATTTTCGAAGCTGTAATACAAAAGAACAAAAATTGTGTTTAACAGAGAAATCAATAAAATCTTAAAACTGATTCAAAAAATCAAAATCACAAGTACAAGATAGGGAAGAATGTCTCAACAGCAGGTTGCCCAAAAAAGATCAAGGGAGTTAAGTGAACTGCAAGCTCAATATATATTAGCAGTGTGGACATGACAGCTGTGAATTTACACTGCAGTCTAAATTAAGAGGGGCAGATGTTTCAAGATTAGGAAGATGACTGTCCCATTGTAATCTGCCTTGACCAGTCCACATCTGTAGTTTTGTGTTGTTGGCTGCCATGTTCTACAGGGAATATTGATATGTTGGAGCATGTCCAGAGAAGAACAGCCAGGATGGAAGTGAGATTAAATTTGTTCTGTTTAGTCCCAGATGGCAGAACTGGTAGCAGTGGATAGAGGTTCCAAAAAAGGCACTTAAAGATTTAAGTAAAAATTTCCTAACAATTAGAGCTAGTCAGAGGTTTTAAAATAGACTATCTCAAGAGGTAGGATCTTCCCCTCATAGGAAAACTCCCACCAAAAGCGTGTTTTGTATATTCATTGCATGATAACTGATTTGTGGACTGGTTTCTACTTTTAGGCTGTACCTGGGAATTTGGAGCCATGGTGAGCTACATCAAGAAGACTTATCCCCAGACCCAACTAGTTGTAGTGGGTTTTAGTCTGGGTGGAAACATCGTGTGTAAATACCTGGGTGAAACCCAGGCAAATCAAGAGAAAGTCCTTTGCTGTGTCAGTGTGTGTCAAGGATATAGTGCATTAAGGTATGTGTACTCTTCTGTTTTTCTGTCATCATTTCTTCCAGGAAAAATCAGTCCAGTATTAGGCAGAAAATTCTGGATTTTTGATAAATCATATTTTGCTTCTAGATTGAGTTCTTTAACATATGTCCTTGTCTTCTTGTTGTTAGAACCCATAAATCAGTGCTGTTCATAATTCTGTATCTCTATACCCATATTTATGAAGGACAAAATTCCCTGTGTCCTTAAGAGAATCAAATATCATCCATAGAGATTTATAGAATTCCCATCCTTTTCACAATGGAATCAGTGAAGAGAAAAGTTTAGAAGAAAAGCATACAATTACTGCCTTCCAAATGTATCACAACTGCCAAATTTAGATCATAGTTGGTCTATTCAAGGTAATCTTTAAAACTGAAGAACCATGAGAGGGCATATTCTCCCTCATTTCAACCTTAAAGATTAAGAATTTTTCAGTTTCTTTTCTTTGACACTTTATGGTTTCATTTGTATATTTTACCTTTGGATTGATGAGTTCTGTAAACTTACCAGCTCATTACAGTTTGATCCTGTTTTTAAAGAGCTTCTAACAAAGAATTACTAGAAATATTCTTTAACAAAATGGCTGAAATTTGTGATACTTTGAAAGACCAAGCAAATTTTATAGTCATGGGCTGGTCCTTCTTGTATTAATTGCACTTATGATCAGTGTATCTTTTGTTGTTTTACCTAAAAGCCTCAGGCTTCATTTTTAAGCCTTATTTTATTATCTGTCCTCAATGGAAATACACATTAAAAAAAACAATTCCTGATGTGGTATTCATTATTTTTCAGTATTGATAATCAACATAGTCAGTGAGCACACTAAGGTATTAATAGCCCAAGATATAATCTTTTACTATATAACATACACCTAATTTTGAAGAATTCTCTAATAGTGAGAGAAACCTTAGACTCCCAGGATCAGTTTTCATATGTAAATAGCTATTTGAGTAATAGTGACAGAGAGCTGTAAACTCCGAGACCAGACCTTAAGCAGCTTCACATGCATAAATTCATAATAGCTTCTTATTCCTGAATACCCACATTTAAAAAGCCATGTGAATACACTTCTATCCCTAAGACTTTGTGCACTCCAGTCCTGCAGCTTGAAAAGTATCTATAAATTGAGAGAATTTTGTACTTCATAAATTCAGAATTTTAGAGTTCAAAATTATCTTAGAGATCATCTAATTTAATGGTCTAATTTTTTTTTAGAAAACTAAATACTTCCTGGTCACATATTTAGGTAGTGACTGAGAGCCAATAATTAGACCAAGGTCTCCTCTCTCCTAATCTATTCTTCTTTCCACTATCTCTAATTCTTTTGGAATCTCCCCCCTCCCCCCCGCCTCCTTCTCCTTCTTCTTTTCCCTCCACCATGCCACCAAAAACAAAAATAAAAGCAAACCTATCAAAACTATGAAATCAAGTGGAAAGAAATAATACTTTTTATCTTGGTTTTATTGAAGCTGTTCTGAATCAGGATTATTTTCAGCTCACAAGTAATATATCAAATATGTGGAAACAAAAGTGTATTCTTTAAAGGTATAAAGTATTTTATATCCTGAAAATTTTAGTTATTACTATCCAATCAGATTTCTCCTAGACTTTCTTTTCTTTACAATATGATATATATTTTTCTATAATATTTATCCTATATCATCAAATAAAAGAAAATTTCTGCATTCTTTAAGAATACTTTAATGTATATAATAACATTTTGCCTAGATTTTCATCAAATATAGTTAAGGTAATAACATATATACAGTATAAGTACTTAATTCTTTTTTTTAATGAATAAGAAGATCTGAACAAAATGGAGTAAGTTAGCTCTCTGGAAAATTTACTTATAGGACACCCCTTTTCTGAATGATGTTTAATAAACGAGGTTTTATTCTACACCAGGAACATCCCAATTGGGTTATACCATCCTGAATGTAGGATTTTCCTTGACTTTATGAAGCCTAATATTATGTTGCGCAATTATGACTTTGGTAAAATCATTGAGGTAGGAAGTGATAGGTTAGAAACCAACTAATTTTGAAGTTAGTCAAGCCAGAGGAGTCTTAAGTTTTACTTTTAATTGACTTTATTATATGTATCCAGAATGGCCTGGCCTCCATTATGTTATCTATAAATATAACCTGTCTAAACTGAGGAGGCATATCCATCACCTTGACTTTCAAAGCACCAGAAAAATATTCATTAAAAGGATGCAAATGATGTTTAACCTATTTCAGATTGCTTGCTGTCTTGGGGAAGGGAAGGGAAGCAGAGAGATGGGATGAGGGAGTGGGCGGGGTGGGGGGCGAGGGACCGGGGAATTGGAACACAAGGTTTTACAAAGAAGAATGTTGAAAAGTTTTTTCATGTATTTGGAAAAGTAAAATACCATTTAAAAAAAAAACCCAGATAAATAAATAAATTGAATCTGCGAGGATTATTGGCTACCAAAAAAACCGAGGAGGCAAAAATGTATGTTGTTGTTTTAAAGAAAAAAAGCCAGAAACTGTGTGTTGTTGTTTTAAAGAAAAAAAGCCAGAAACTTCTGTAAAGATTGCATCTCCTAAATGGAAGCTTCTTTCATTCTGCTACACTAGCTCCCTCTATTGGAGGCAAGAGCACACCATGAGTCATGTATGACCAGTGTTTGTGTCTCAAATGGGGAAACAAAAGTACAAAGTCTATACTATGATAAATAGCTATAAATTTTGCAACACCATGTATTTAGTCCCCCCTTTGGAAACACAAACTGTTTTTTCATTACTTATGTTATTTATTTCATTCATTCCCATGTCAACTTCATGTGATAAGCAATGGTTTTAACCTTTGAAGAATAAGGATCCTAATTACCACGGGTCACCTTGTTTGACTTTTCTCTTAACGTTTAGCTCAGAGTTCTTTCCGTTTAATTTCCATGCTAGGACCTTTAATCTCTTTTCCACCCTAGAACACATTTCCATCTAGTGTAGTGAATTTTAACTGTTAAGGAGGTTTTAAAAAATCCTAATAATTTTCATTTGAGACTCCCAACAGCCCTTTGACCTTGTAACTAATAGTGCAGGAATTATTTTCCTCATTTACAAATGAAGAAGCTGAATCTTGGATCATTCTGATGTCTAGACTTGCCTTATAGGGTCTTTCATCAATAACATGTCCCTCAACATAATATGTCTGAGCCTGGATTTGGACTTAGGTGTTCCTGACTCAAGTCCAGCACTCTGTCCATGGCGTTATCTAACAAACTGAACCTTCCCTTTCTGCTGGGACATGAAAGTGGCCAACATTATTATGATCTTTCATCCCTTCTCCCATCCTTTTTGCCAGAGTGGAGTGGGAAGGGCTTACCTTTCTCTGGAATCAGTATTTCTGGGTTTCTATAGTAAATCAATCATAGTTGAATCTGGAGAACTATTTGGGTAGTAATTTCTATCATTTGTTATTTAAGCTCATTAGTTTACCCTTGCTCTGGCAAAAGGAAATAGGAGGAACAGAGAGAAGCCAGCTGCCTGCTTTCTATAGTCAGCTAAATCGAGTGGCTGTTTAATGACTTCATGTATTATTATGGATTAAATAAATCACATGATATATGCCATGTTCTCTGTGATAATTTCTCAGTATATGCAGCTGCTTGCCTAAGCCAAAGGAATTTGTGTGGTCAAGTTAATCCTTGATTTAATTACTTGTTTGAGCCTGTATGTCTAAAGGCATCTTGAGTATAAGTTTCATCCATTTAGCAACAGGAAAGTCCCAAAAGTAAGTGAGAGAATTGGTCAAGCAAATGCAATATGCAATATGCTTCATCTTTACTTCTTAGAGACTGACCTACAAGCTGGAAGGAGGGAAAGTCCCACTATTTCTTAGTAGGCAGAATGAGTTTACAGAGCATTTCAATAATCCTGGCCATCTTTTCAGAGAAGACCCCTAATAGTCTCTTAGTGATAGTGGGCAATAACTACAAAACCACTATCAATATAGAACATTGAGCACCCTTTGTGTGATTGAAAAGGACAGTCTGTGATTTGAGTTCTCAGTTTATAAGTGCTGGAATGATCATCCAGGTTTCAATTAATTAGGAAAGGATTCTAAAAGGAAGTGAGACAGAAAAAAAAAAGAGGTATAGGTTAGTATTGAGAAGCATTACCAACTTGGCACAGGGCCTGACTCTGCATTGCCTTATGGAAACTAGAGACCCTTTTAAAGAACAACACAAGAATTATCAAATGCACATTGCAGTTATATTCTTTGCTAAATGGGTTTGGTAACACTACATCTGGGCTTTTGAGTGAAAATTAGATGAGTAGTAATGCTATGCAATGGGAAAAACATAGGACTTTAAAGAGTCATAAGTGCCAGTTTGAAGGTCTGGGGAAAGAGCAGCCTGAATCTGCTAAATGTCTGAAAAAGAGGTTTTTAAAAAAATACAAAAGGTAGCTCATGATAGGCTAATGGAGCTTTAGAAGTTACTCCTGGGATCAATTTTAATATAAATAGTATTTGAAGATACTTTAAAAATGTATTCTTTATATAATATTAAAATATATGAAGAATATGATAATATTATTTATTATTTGAATCATTCCTTCTATAGTATTTTGACACTGCTAATTTGTGCTCTGCAGTAAGGGTTTGTTCAAAAGAGATTAACTTAAACCTAGCCTTATCATAAATTTTGAATTAGTCATTTATGAATTAACCAAATTTTTATTAAGTATAAGACCTAAATGCTACAAACAAAGATGGGAAGCCAGGTCCCTTCCTTCAGCAAGTTTACAATTTAGTAAAGTAGTTTATAGCAACTTTTTCCCTAGGGAGCTCAAAGTACTTAATAAAGAATTGTAATAAAAAAATTGTAATAAAGAATTTTCTCTTACCATACTCCATACAGGGAAAGAAAGCTTGAAAATAGGAATAATCCTATGGGTTTTACAAATGTGAAAAAGTAAGGCATAGAGACAAGAAAATCTTTGGCAGAGACAATATTCTTGCTATTTCTGATCGTTTTTCTCAGTTTTTCACTGGTAAATTATTTTTCATCCAATCACTAGTTCATAGGATTGTAGTAAGATACTAAATATAAAGAAGCTTTGAAAAATCATTGTTATTCAAATGCAATATGCTATTAGTGATATAATACTTCAGTTGCCTTTCCCACTAAGAAAATGTTCTCAAAAGTACAATGGAACCTTGCATATCTGTCCAGGTATTTAAAGACAAGAAATAATCTTGATATGGAAACACCCAGATAGTCTAGAGCTCCCTTAACTGTTCCCCACTCTCCTTTCCCAGCACTTTCTTATTTTCAGTCAACTACATTCTCCCCCTTATCCCAAGATCACTTTTCAAAAGTTTTAGTCTCATTCTCCCATTTCTCTACTTTTGTTTCCATCCCTATTAAACAGTCCAAATGAAGTTCTGGACATACAGAGACAAGATGTGTGGTTCCATAGTTCTAGCTAGGTTTGTAGCATTATAGCACAAATGGCTGCTTTGGCATCACTGAAAATGGTGTTTAGGTCTTTATTGTATTTTGAATAACTGCTTTTATTGAGAAAGTTTTCCCTTTCTCTTAAACTTCTTCAGCTTGCATCCAATGTATAGTTAACTCTTGACTTTGAAAGAGAATTGTCATGTGAATAAAGTATTACATAATTCAGTTATGTTCAGTTGCCTACTCCACATGGTTTGGTGGGATTTGGTTTTTTGTTTGGGAGGTAGAGGATATATGGGTATATATGTGTACAACAGGAACAGTATTATTATGATTGTGTTACTTTTGTTTTGATTAGACAAGTATTTATTACAGTCTTTTTGATTAGATAAGTCATTCATTGCTTAAGTATATATCACCTGATGATAAGGAAAAATAACCCAGAAATATGACAGATGACAAGAAAAACCTAGTTTGGGAATACATATTTGTCACAGATAATCAGTATGAAAATACTGAAATCAGCATCTTATCCCAATACTTCATCAAATCTTAAGTACCTAATAGGGACCAAAGCTCTTCAGATGCTTATTTTGTTAAGTCACTTTAGTACACATATCTAATCTTAGTCCCAACCCTCCATCTTCACATGTACCTTATCTCCTCCCTTCCTTCATATCGAAGTACAGCCAAAAAAGAATGGAAGAAAAGTGTCCTGGAAAGGCAGTCTAATGTCTGGACAGGTTGTTTGGGAGTCAAAGGGTGTGAGCTGGCAAAGGAAACAAGTTGCTATTCATTGCTTAGGCATGTGGGGAGACTGCCTGGCCCCTGGGGTCCAAAGGAAGGGGCCAAAGGGCCTGCCAACATGTTCAGTTCTAACAACTTTGGTTCTACTGTTGATTCCTGTTTAGCTTTTCAGTTTCTGCTATTCCTTTTTGTGCAAAGCTTATAGCACTTGGACCTTCTTGACCTTTGTTTTAGTAACATTCTTAGCAATGAACTTTAAATAACATAAGGATTTCAGGGCTGAAATCTGAAAAAATACTTCATTTTTCACTGTTATTTTTAACATTATTTTATGGGGAAAGTTTGCTGGCCCCCAAATGAAATTGAGGCATTTTGGAAGGAAATAATTTTTTCAAGTGATTGCACTTTGAAAGACTCAGATCATTCAAGTTCCTCACTCTAATTTGGAAGGTGAAAATAAAGTTTCTTTTAGGACTTTAGTAGAAATATGAAATACCTAAGTTAACACATTAATGTATATTATGAAATTGAGCCTCTTGACATTCATAACATTAGAATAAGGAAGGAATAAAGGAATTTTATTTGCTGAGACTCGGTTGGTGCTATGACTTAGACTGGTGGAAAAGAGACATTAGGTAGGTATCAGTGAGGACTGATCCTTTTAGCTAGTTTATGAAACCACTGCTGTTGGCTTGTCAAAATGTACATTCACTTCAGATACAAGTATACAAATCTGGCAACTAAATATTTATAAAAGATAGGCTGTCTCTACACATATCTACACACCCCTACCCCCCCAATAATCAGTAAGTCTATTTAACTCTTACTATGAGTCAAACATTGTGCTGAGCATAGGACTACAAAGACAAAGGCAAAACAATCCCTTCCTTCAGAGGACTTAAGTTCAGTTCAAAATAGTTATATAGGTGTGTATATATATATATATATATATATATATATATATATATATATATATATATATATATATACCTATATCTAAATGAGCACAAACTAAGCACAATATAATTTTGGATGTGATGGAACTAGCATGATGGTATCTGTGGGAAGGGACTCTGTTCAGCAAAAATTCCCCACTAGACATACTTGGAAAGGATTTTCTCATTTTCATTTCATTTCTATTTTCTCATCCCCTGTCCCAAAGTTCCAAGACTGATCATTAATTATCAATCAATTTGGAGTCACACTAATCTTGTGAGTTACAAGAGACCAGAAAAATAGAAATTCATTTGTTACTAAAAATTAATTTCCTTCCCTATACCTTTTTAACACAGCCAAAAAGAACATTTTTCAAATATGAAACTACATATACATATGCACATGCGCACTCATGAAATGCCAGTCATATTCATCACTGTTCTGTTACAAAGCTGAGAAAACTTATTTGTAGGGTAGAAGGCAACCATGGTATTAGAATAAGGGTTCTTACTATCATATTAATGATGCTACTTTCTGCATCGCCAACAGATTTACAAGTAGTTGAAATGAAGCCCCAGTAAGTGACATTGACCAAACAAGATGTGGCCACCATAGTAGCTTCTTCCTGGTGTAATCCTTGCCAGCAATATCATGATTATTCAGTGTATTACTCTAAAGTTGATGGCTTTAGAACTGTCAGTCAAAGTTCTCTTTTCCAAAAACTAAAGTCAGCAACCTTAAAAGCTTTTGCTGCCTGTTTTAAGCATCTCATTATAATGAAGAAAACCTCTGGCTTATTATTCTCTTTGCCTGAATACCACTCATTTCTAAGCCTATCTTTTATCATTACTGACTGTCATTTTGTGGCTTGGTTTAGGGCACAGGAAACTTTCATGCAGTGGGATCAGTGCCGAAGATTTTACAACTTCCTCATGGCTGACAATATGAAGAAAATCATCCTTTCTCACAGGTACCATTGCCCTCCCTACCTTCCTTCTCATGGGGATCATTCTCATTTGCTGCCTAGTTACAATAGGGGCTATTAAGAGGCTCTGGACCCTCATTTCTACAACATCAAATCGTCTGAATAGCCTGTATAGGTATTCCTGCTGGCCTAATCATTGAATTTTTCCTTTGTTAGAAATTACATTTTGCTCAACCACAAAGACTGACCAGATTTTTTCTACCTTTAAGTTTTAAGTAAATCCAGGAAGGTAATAGCTCTCTACATAATACTTTAACTACAATATCATAAAAACTGTTAGCATTTTTAAGACTAGTCACACAAAGGTGATCATATAATGTTGTAATATTCTTCTCTAAAATATAATATTTTCTGGGAGCAGGTTTCTTGAGGGGCTTCTGGAGGCCTTTGTTTCAATTCCGTGTAATCACCTCAAATGCAATCAGGAGTTAAAGCCCAAATCCTTTATTGTCTCCTTCAAAGTCTTGTCTCCTTCCTGGGCCCAATTAGCTTTTTTAGAGACCTATCTTTCTTCTTGGTTCTGAGAGCTCCTGCCGCTAGTCCTTTGACTCTGCCAGCTTCAGCCTCCAGCAAGTACAAAGGTGGAAGATGGAATGAATCTGTCTCCTCCTCCGAGAGCTTCTAGTGGGCTTGTGTGTCTGGCCCTGAGAGCTTCTTGCTTATATGCTGTATACTGAATACACACCAATCATTATATCACAGGAAACCGTTATTTGTGGTAGGATTAAATCAAAGTAAACTAGATTTAACCACTGTCTTCTCAATTCCACTTACTTAGCACCTTGTAAGAATCCTAATAGAATGTCTTAATAAAATATCCATTGGTTCACTACTTGATTTCCTGGCATCCCAAAATATGTCTCTGCCATATTTATTGCTCTTATTTAAATACCACTTTCATCATGTTAATTCATTTGCTCAAGAAAACATGAATGGCCTCCCCACTTTTATCTCTTCTCCCTAAATTTAAGGTCTTCCATAATCAGGGTACACCTGTCTATTCAACAGTATCACAGCCCACATTTTATTAATTAGTTAAATGTTTATTATATGCAAAACATTATTCTGGTTTTCCTACTATTTGCCAACATCTGCCCTCTGAAACTTCAGCTCACATGTGAAAAAGCCCCAAATTCTACTGACATTTTGTTTTGCATATCACGATTAATTCCCTGCCTTACCAGGCTATAATGAGGAGCAAGAGGTGTGTGTAAAACACCCTGTATATACCACTTAGAGGATAATAATATTTATACCTTGAAGAAACCTTAAAAATGTTAAACCTCCTAAGGGTTCATCTTCTTCATGTAACTGATGAAGTTTGGATCCAGAGGAGTAAAATTACTGCCCATAGGGAGGAAATAGCAGGGCCAGAGTTTGAACCTAAGTCTTATTTCTCTCTGCAGTCTTCTAATACCTCACACTAGTTCTGAATTATAGGCTGTCATGTTACTCATTCTTGCCTTGTAAGTTCTAGGAATGTCTTTGCAAGGAGCGTATTAGCTTCTAAAAGTTACAAAAGAGATCTGATTTTTTTTTTTTTTTGCATCCCCATAGGTAATTTATTTAATGATTTTTTTTTGGTGACCTAGGAATAACAACAAAAGTAAATAAATGCTGAATTATCAGTTCACTTTTGTTTATTTTTTATTTTTTAATTTAAATTATCATTAGAAAAAATTTGGTCGCCTTGCTCTGTCATCTGCAAATTGTATATTTTAAGGTGCCATATTAAAGCATGGCTGGGACACCTGTGTGGCACAATAGATAGAGTGTTTAGAGTTAGGAAGACTCATCTTCCTGAATTCAGATCTGACCTCAAGACATTTGCTAGTTGTGACCCTGGGAAAATCACTTCAATCTGTTTGCCTCAGTTTTCTTACTTGTAAAATGAGTTGGAGAAGGAAGTGGCAGATCACTACAGAAGTTTTCCCCCGAATGGGGTCAACAAAAAGTCGCACACAACTGAACACTACCATCACTCTAATGGTAGTTTCTTTGCTCCTTAAGTAAGGTGATAGATGGGGAGGGACTTTTGTTCTTCAGCCTAGATACCAATTCATGAGACATGGATGCTGCTTCTATTTTGTTTTCCAACACGATGGTCACACAATGGCACAAATGGTCAATTTGTAAAATATTTCTTTTGGGGAGAACAAGGACTCAGCCCTGGCAACCATTATGTGAAAGGTTTTCTGCCAATCACTAGGTGATTGAATCTTCTGCATAGAACACGTGAATTCCAGTGTGTCCGGATTAGCTCATCTAGTAAATTTGGGAGTGCATGTATTTTTTAAAATTTACCAAATTTGAAAACCAAACATTTTACAAAGAATATTTAATGTATAAATTATATTACAAACAGCATTTAATCCCCCTTCTAAGTAAACTTTAAAAAGCTGGAAAGGTTTCACATTCTGCAATGGGTTTGTAACAGTGCCAAGCAATTTACTTTCCTTTGGGTTATCTTTTCTATTTTAGAGTAGGACATCAAATCAAACACTGATTGGTATTTCAGGGGGGAGCAGAGTTGTTGTTAAATACAGCATGATTTATAGCTGCTACTGAAATGAAATATAATAAATGCTGCTCATTAGGGCCTACCTGAAGAGAGTCCCCTCATTTTCCTCTTTGTTGATCTGTAGCATATCTATATAAAGGGAGCTATATTCTTGAATATGGTGTCTAGTATTTTCTAAGCGTCTTTCTTTGGTTTTAGCCATCTGTTTTGGATAAGCTAATTGTCTTTCTCATTAAGAGAAAGAACCAATCTAGAAAAGAAAAGACACTGTCCTCCAGGTGATAAATATCAGATTGCTGACATACCTTTGAAGACAGTGGGTCTGTAGTACCCACACATGCAGCCAGCCTGCTGCCTGGCACGCCTTTCAATAACAAAGTCCACTGATAACTTGTATTGTGGGGGGGCAGAGAGAGAGAGAGAGAGAAAGAGAGAGACAGAGACAAAAAGAGAACAAAAGAGACACAGAGACAGACAAAGACAAAGATATAGAGAGTTCTACAAGATTCAGTTCCAGTTTCTTAACCTTGTCTGGACTGCCTCCGCTCACTGCACAGAGAGGATCTTTGTCTTTGAAAGGGCAGTGAAGGTCTCAGCTTACCTCCCTCTGCAGTTGCTCAAAAATCAACAATCTGAGCTCATTCATTGGCAGACTCTGAGGGCTACAGGGATCTATTTCAAATCAACATATAGACACTTTGGCAAAGTTTCACTTTTGTAGATTGCCTTTGGGCAAGGCAGACTTTTTTTGCCATTGCATGTTTCTTCAACTTTCCTCCCAAAATTATGTTTTTATTCACTTTTATTCCAGGCAAGTTCTCTTTGGAAACAATGTTAAGAAACCTCAAAGCCTTGAGGATACCGACTTAAGCAGATTGTACACAGCAACATCTCTAATGCAAATTGATGACAATGTGATGAGGTATGTATAAGAGTTTTGATCTTAAAACACCTTCCTCTAAAATAGCATCATCTAAAATAGGTGCTTAATGAGTTTAGCTTTAGCGGGGAAAAGGGAAATTGCCCCCTGAACTTATTTTAAAAAAACTTAAAAGGTTTTATTTAACATAAAGAGAGTTTTAAGAATGATCAGAGAAAGCTAACATTAAATCATAGGTAGGTATCATCCTTGAAGGATGAAGCCTCTTCTGATTCTTATGAGAATAACATTCCTTTCACATCAATAATATCCATTAAGCTTCTAGGCTTGGGAGGGTCTCTTGTTGTTTTTCCTTCTTTCTCACAAAAGAGCAATGACATCAGGAAGGTAATGTCATGATTTGCAAATAAACTGGATTTAAGTGAGACAGGACTGTGTAAAGTTACCGGCCTCATTCTCTCCTGCAGAGTCATCTGGGTTCAATGGTAAGATAGATCAGGACAACTGGAGATTTTCCTGGAAAATCCTGGATAAGGGGAAATCTTGGCCTTTTTAAGCTTGTCTATCCCAAGTCTCAGTTTGTCTGAGGCAACAGCCATTCAGGTGATTAAGATTAAGTAAGAAATGAGGCCAAAAAATGGCCTCATAAGGAAAAGAGGGAATCAAAAAGCTTTCAACATGAACCAAAAAGCAAAATAGATTTTAACCATCTTCATTTAAGATAGGGACAATTTGGAGTTTGGAAAGCCAACTTGGCAGAAAAATTTCTTCACTGAGCCAAGCTTCCTTTGTAGTAAATCTTTTTTGATGTTATTTTTATTAAATTGAAGAGGAAGAAAAAAAAAAATCCTTGCAACAAATAGGCATAGTAAAGCAAAGCAAAATCTCTCATTGACCATGTCCAAAAATATATTTCATTTTGAATTTTGAGTCAGTCATCTCCCTGTCAGAAGGTAAGGGACACACTTCTTCCTTGCGTCTCTGGAATTGTAGTTTATCATTTCATTGATCCCAGTTCTAAAGTCTTTTGAACTTTTTCTTGATTATTGTTGTTACTGCATAAGTTATTCTGGTTCTACTTACTTCATTCTGCATCGGTTCATACGAGATTTCCCAGGTTTCTCTGAAATTGTCTATTTTGTCATTCTTGAGTCACTTCTGAACTCCTCAACATCACTGGAAAACAATTAGTTTCCCAGGAATCATCTGAACTATGGATGTTCTGGGTCTGTATCATATGCTTAAGCAAATCTGACCCCTAAAAGTTGAAGGTCAGGGGTGCTTGTTATAATGTTCTTCCCATAGCATTTTATATTTTTGTTAAAAAGCAGTGAATCCTATGATGATTTACTTGGAGATTCTAACAGAATCAACAGAGATGCTAATTGAGACAATTATTTCAGCAAAGTTGCTGGCTACCAAATAAGCCCTTAAAAATCCAGAGAATTTCTTTATAAATAACAGAATCCAAAAAGCAGTAATAGAAAGGGAAACCAGTTCCATTCCAGATATCTGCAAAATGTATAAAGTATCTGGAGATCAATGCATACAAAATACTTGTGTATGTGTGTGTGTTTGTGTGTGTATAATTTATATATACATATATATGTATATGTGAGTATATGTGTTTATGCATGTGTGTGTATTCGTTTTTAAAATTTTCCTTAGAGAAATAAAAAGCAACTTAAATAGCTGGAAGAATATTCAGTGTTTGTGACTAGGCCATACCAGTGTAATAAAAATGATAAATATTATCTCATTTAATTTATACTTTTAATATTATGCCAATCAAATCATCAAGGATACTTTATACTTTACAAAAATATAATAACAAAATCCATTTGGAAAAATATCTAGGGAAATGATGAAAAAGAGGTAAGGATAAAAGGGGTAATAGCAGTCCTAGATCTCAAACTTTTATTATGAAGCAGCAGTCATCAAAGCCATCTGTTATTGATTTTAAAAAATTAGAGAAATAGATCAATGGAACATACTAAACAAGGAGAATCAGAAATGGTACCTTGATATATCAGAAAACAAATTACTTAGAAAAGAATTGCCTATTTGATAATAATTTTTAAAATGTACTAGGGAAACAAAAAACAGGCTGGCAAAAATTAGGCTTAGATGAACTTCTTATACCATAAATATAATACTATTTTAAAAATTAGAAGAAAAAGTAGTCTATTCCTAATTATTGCCTCCTGGGTAAACAGGAGGAACTTAACATATATGTCCACTTACTGCTCCCTAGTTTATGTCATCTCATCCTATAGCAATCTAGATGCAAAGACTGTCCTTTGCTGGACAGACCTCTGTTGCAAAGAATGTATTGGCATCCTCTGGATTTCCTAGCCTCTTAGCTTAATGCCAACCTGGGCTCAAATAGTTGGTCTTTTTTGATATTGTAGAAAGATGTTAGCTCCTGTAGATAAATGTGGAAATTAGAAGAAAGATAAAATAGATCCGCATTGAGGCTTAAAGAAAAGTATCTATTTCTTATATTTTTTACTCCTTTGGTATATCTTAGGAAGTTCCATGGC
Organism: Antechinus flavipes; assembly: GCF_016432865.1. Taxonomy (NCBI): domain Eukaryota; kingdom Metazoa; phylum Chordata; class Mammalia; order Dasyuromorphia; family Dasyuridae; genus Antechinus; species Antechinus flavipes. The sequence goes on from NC_067399.1 coordinate 568,480,737, forward strand.
TATAATTCCCTAAAAGAATACTATGAAGAAGAAAGCTGCATGAGATATCTGCATGGGGTGAGTGAATGACTAGAATTGACTATAAATAATAAGACTATTTTTGTTTTGTCCCCAAACTTAAAAATCTTAGACTTGGAGTTAGAAAAAACCTTGTATCCAAGTAATCTAACCTCCTGGGCACCCTAAAAAGCCCTCCTTACATGATTTCTGATTATGATCATCCATATTCTTCTGGAATACTTCTAATAATGCAACACTTGCTACCTCACAAGGCAAGCCACTCACTTTATCACTGGTACATGCAAATAGTTAAAAAGTTCTTTCATATATTGCACTGACAACTGCTTTCCTTCTAACTTTGATCACAAATCAATAGCGAGAAGGAACTTCAGAGATGATTTAATCCAACTCTCTCGTGTTACAAATGAGAAAACTGAATCCCATAATGGTTAAACATCTTACCGAAGGATACACGAATACTATGTGACAGGTCCAAGATTTGAACCCAGGTCCTCAAGCTTTAAATATAAGCAATCCTTCCACTAGCCTGTGCTGCTTAGTTTTCTGCCTTCTAAAATTATATGGAAGAACTCTTCCTCTATTATAGGAAAGCCCTTCAGATATTTTAAAACACTTATCATGTCCTCTAAATTTTCTCCTTTGCCTCATTTCATTGATCTGTTCCTTTTAAGATGATTTACAAATTCCTCATCATCCTGGACCAATTTCCAAATGATGTCTCTTTTAAAATGTATTACCCAGAATTAAAAACAGGGCCCCAGATATGTTTAGGTAGCACAGTTATAATGACATTATGTAATCTTGACATTATATGCAGGAGTTCTTAACTTGAAGCCCAGAGATCTCAGGGTAGGTAGGGTATCTGGATAGATACAAAGAACGTTTTTGAAAAAATATATATATTTATTTCAATATAATTGGTTTCCTTTGTAGTTGGTCCTGTGTATTTTATTTTATACACCTAAAAACATCACTTTTAGAAGAGGTCTATGAGTTTCACCAAATTGCCCACAACACAAAAAGAGTAAAGAACCCTAGCTTTTGAATGCAAACTAACATTGCATTAGTTTTCTTAATAGCCATGTGACCTCATTGGCTAATAATAGCTTTTTAAAAACTTAAACCCAATCTTTTTTCATATCAACCTACTACCAGTATAAATCTCTCCATGTTTTTGTTTTGGTTTGGTTTTTAACTGAAATGGAAGCCTTGATTTTTAAAAGGAATAGAAAAGGATTGTTTGTGAAACTGAACTTCTATTAAATAAGAGTTTGTTTTTTGAAAGTCTATGTTAAATTTGTCTCGTGTTTTGCAGCCCCCAAGGTATTTTTGTAGTAAAATGAATATATTGACTGTATTACCTCCAGCATTATTAACAAGTTTGGCCAAGGTCACTCCCAACCTGTTATCAACCTGATCCTACTAGAAATTTATCATTCATATATTGTTGACATGGCATTTGTATACCCTGATCATAAGCCAGGTATTCGTCCTTGTTCATTCTCTTTAGAAAGGGTTGCACAGTGAGTTTTAGGGCTTAGTCACCCAAGAGCAATGATGGTAGTACATAGAGACAGCAGCTTTAATTTTATTTTTCCTTGTACAGATTTATGTTCCACTCATGCTGGTTAATGCTGCTGATGACCCCTTGGTGCATGATAGTCTTTTAACAATTCCCAAAGCCCTTTCAGGTAAGTGCACTAATTCTGACATAATAAATCCTGTCATCTTCCTCATGAAGTTAGCTCCTGAAGTTATACAGGGAGGCTTTTCTCACCACCAAGCTTTTATCCAACAAGATTCTGTTCATTTTCAAAGAATCTCTGATAATGTTGCCACCTGAACACTTAAATTAGAAATGTTCTGATTTTCCTGTCCTATTGCAAAAGGTCAAAACTATTAGCCAGGAGCTTTTGCTGCTCTCACCAGTGCTATGTGAAATTGCTCTGGCAGATCATGATTCTTGTAAACTGGGAAGTTGGCTTTGGGAAGGAAAGGTTCAGAACCACAGCTTCACAAGAAAAATATAAAGTCATTGCTGTTGATGGTGACTCCAGCTGTTCTGGGGACTAAAACCAAGCAACTGCAAGAATAAAAATACTGCCCAGTGGACGGTAGTTTATTTATTTTGAGGTTGATGTGACCTCATCCCACACTTATTAAGAGATAGAGGACACAGAAGAAACCTGAGGAATGAGAGGAAAAAATGTGGGAAGAACAAACTGGGCCATTTTAGACCCCTAGGACATAAACCATAAGAGAGGGAACATTATGAGGACAAAGTTTTCCTTTTTGTGAATATAATAAGGAAGTCAAAGGAAAAAATGACATTTTTGGTTTAATTGGATAGAACAAAACAGAAAGGGCTTTTTAGTCACTAAGTCAAAGCCTTTGAAATCTAGAAAGTAGAAGAAATGGGTAATTTAGAGGCAGATGTTAGGCAATGGAAAGCTTTCATGATGAAAAAGAAATAGTCTTGTGATTTCTTATATTTGAATATAACTTGCCTCTGTCATTTACTACCACTACTAACATTGGGCAAATCACTTAACCTGTGATTTTTCTTTATCTGTAAAATGAAAAGCCTGGACTAAATTAATTCATCAACTAGTATTTTTTTGACATGTACAAAAAAATAAAATAAAAAAGGTACAAATAGTCCCTGCTTTCAAAGAGCACATATTCTAATGGAGTGACTTGTAAATAACTAAAAATGTACAAGATATAGAAAGTACCTGGGATGAAATCTCAGAGGGAAAGGCATTAGCAGGTGGGGGAACTGGGAAAAGTGTCTTGCAGAAGTGAGATTTTTAGACCATTTTAGTTCAACTGTAGAGTATATAAAAAAGAAAAAAAACCTAAGAAGACTGAAAAGTAGGAAGGGATCTGATTATGAAAGCTTTAAATGCCAGACAGAAGAGTTTGTGACTCTGAAAATCATGGGGATCTACTGGGAGTGTATTGAGTAGAAAAGGGACATGGCTAGACCTGGACTTTAAAAAAAAAAATCATTGTGAGAGCTGAGTGGAGAATGGTTTGGAATACAGAGAAAATTGACACAGAGAGAACAATTAAAAGACTATTGCATTAGTCGAAGTGAGAGATCTGAGGGAGCCTGAACTAACATGGGGGCTTTGTGAATAGAGAGAAGGAAACATATAACAGAAATGTTTTGCAAAGAGAAATGACATGATTTGGCCACAAAATGGATATGTGGAGTAAGAGTAAGGCATCAAGGTGAACAGGAAAACGGTAGTGCTTCAAACAGTACTAGGGAGATTGGAAAGAAGTATGTTTGAAAAGAAAGTTAAGTTCCATTTTAGAAATATTGAGTTTAAAATGCTGAGACTCTAAGCATAACCAGTTCACTATGTCCAAAAGGCATTTGGTGATATTGGGCAAGTACTCAAGAGAGAAATTAGAATTGAATGTATATATCTAGGAATTAATTATATGAGAGTTTATGAGATCACCAATTGAGATAAAATACAGAATAAAAAGAAAATGACCTGGATCAAAGCATTAGGGGGACACTCACAGTTAGTGAGCATGACCTAGATAAAAAATCCTATTGAAAAGGTAGAATAAGAAACAGAAAAGAGTACTTTCACAAAAATCTAGCTAGGAAATACTATCCAAAGGAGAAAGTAGACAATAAATACTGCAGAGAGGTCTACAAGGATAAGAGTATTATTTTTGGTAATTAAGGGATTACTGGTAACTTTAAAGGAGGTCATTTCATTTAAATGATGTAGTCAAAGGGTTAAGAAATGGAGAAGAGAGAAAGTGAAATGGAAGCACCTTGTGTAGATGGATTTTCAGGGAGTAACTGAGAAGGGGAGGAGAAAAATAGGATGATAGATTACCAGGAATAAGAAATAATAAATGAACCATTTATTAAGTACTCATAGGATTATAGTACTCACAGGCTAAACTTGAGGAATTTTAAGGTTGGAGAAACATGGGTGTGTTTGCAGAGAGATGGAAAGGAAATAATAGGGAAAGATTGGAGATGATAAAGATAATAAAGGGGACAATATTTTGGAGGAAACAAAAGGAGATAAGTTCAAAGATATAGAGGAGTTGGCTTTAGCAAGGGAAAAAGTCATCTCTCCTAAAGGCAGAAATAGTGGGAGAGAAATGTTTGAGCGATGTGAGATGAGAAGACATGAAGGAGCTCTTGACAAATGGCCAAAGTGAGAAGATTCGGAACAGTTGATCTAGACAATGAGATAGTCAATCAATGAAAGTTAGAAATCAGTTGCATCAATGAGGGCCTACCTGAGGCCTATAACAAACCTCGTGAGTACTATATTCTGTTTACTTCAGTTCCATTCTAGCATGTGAATATCCCTCATTGTCCATTCACATGTTTTCTTTAGAGTAAAACATAGCAAGGAGAAAGAAAAAGGAGAAAGATTCAAGTGGTGGGGAAAGTCTGGGGTTGGATTTGGCAGGGCACATGATAAATGATCAGATGACTGAGTGGAAAAGATAATGCAGAGTTGGATTCACCAGGAAGTCAAGATAGGAAAAGGAGGAGAGGATACTCACTTCAGAAATGGTGAAGAGAATGAGGTTAAATCAAGGATAAAGACATAATTAGGGTTTTGTAAAGCATAGGGAAAGATTGGAAACTAAAAGATAAGTCATATAAAGGAATTTTAGATTTTGTAGAAATGGTACACTTGTGAGTAATGACAAACTTTTTAACTGAGGTGGAGTAAAGTGGTCATCAGAAATGGTAGATTGAGGAACTGGAAAGTTAAGAGAATTTGAGGAAGAATTAATATTTATTCTGAAATTCTCTCCTGAGGACAGTGAACTCATTGAGGAAACAAAAAAAAAAAAAAATGTCCTAGGTAGTTTAATAAGAGCTACCAAGATCTGGATTTGGTAATAAATTTGGAAATCATAAATCTCAGAGGAAAAGAGATTGCTGAGTAATCATGGTAAAAGGTGAGTCTGGAGAGTCTGGAAGTGACAATGGGAATTCCAACTCTCCTCTTGCAACCAGTGAGACAGAGTAAGAAAGAAAATGTAACCTAATACTGGAAAGGCAGGCCAAATATAACCTTCTAGAGGAGATTAGGTCTCAGTGAGGACCAGAAGATAGAAATCTGTTAAATCTGTCACCAAAAAAATCTGAAATGGGATCTTGGGGGGTTGGCTTATGAGAGTGAGGGAGCAGGCAGTTGGGATGGGGGGAATAAGATCCATACATGGCAGCTGAAGTTTCAGAATCATTGGGATAGGACATGATGTATAAAAGGATAGAGTTATATTAACCATTGAGAGAGGTCCATTGAGGGTGGCAATTGAATAGACTGTTCAAGGCTTTCCCTTGAGTGCCAACCTTAATGGCTGGTGAGGATGAGGATGATGATGGGGAAAGAAGGGGATATGAACTGAAAAATTGTAGAAGCTTTGCCTCATAGCAGGCAGGAGCTAAAAGAGGCATGGGAGTCTGGGGCTAGCCTGGGAGACCTTGGTAATTTCTAGCCCTAAGCCTACGATACTTTTTTCCTAATTAATATTACTTCAACATCTCCAAGGATCTAATGATCAAGTAGGACACAGTCCCTTTTAAAACAACATCTAGATTTGTAAATCAGCCTTAGAAAAATATATAAAATAATAATCAAAAAGAACATGCCCATAAGTAGTAATATGTTTATATCTTAAGCCAGGTACATTGAACAGTCAGCCTTTTGCATATCACACCTCTAAACCAAGTTAATATAGAAATATATCAGTATCTTAGCTTCTGATGTTTCCCTTCTAATTTGAGAGACAGGGGTGATTTAAGTGGAAAATCAGTGCCACTATGCAGCATATTCTCTTAAACAATCAGGTACTACCAGTGAGCGAAATAGAGACCTATTATACAACTTCCTTTATCTGTATCTAAAAAGAGCCAACTGGAGTCTGATCACTCACACAGATGCCTTTTTCCCTTTGCAGAGAAACGAGAGAATGTCATGTTTGTGCTGCCACTTCATGGAGGTCACTTGGGCTTCTTTGAGGGTGCTGTTCTTTTCCCAGAACCCTTGACCTGGATGGATAAGCTGGTGGTGCAGTATGCCAATGCCATTTGCCAATGGGAGCGTAACAAATCCCAGTGCTCAGACACAGAGCAAATGGATGCCGACATGGAGTGATGCCCTTACAGACTCAGAAGCACTCCAGTGGCCCTTCCTTCTGAAACTATTCATCTCCTCACCTGTTGCTTCAGGTTTTCATCCTTCTCAATAACCTGGGTATGTCAGCAGGGAAGCTTCCCACCAAGAGCACCTCTCGCCGAGGCAGATGGCTGTCCCCAGGATCTTCAAGCTATTTTTATGCTTAGGTTACTGGTTTTCTTTATTGCATTATTGGCCATGTTGATGAGTGGCAGGACTCTTGATCACCTGTCCGATTTCAGCATTTGATTAAGCCAATTGTCATCTAATTTCCCTATTAAAAATGTATCTGAACAGCATCTTTGCTTTGCCAATCAAAAAAATCTTCCCAAGAACATGGCAAGATGTATCCTAGAGTTTTGTGACTATACTTTATGCCGTTGTTTCAACTCTGAAAGGGCCTGTGGTTCCAAGCCAATACTGAGAGGGAGCTTGAACCACTTAGCATGAGAATTTGGAGGAATGTGAGCTCCATAAGCAGGGGGGAAAAATCAGCTTCTATAATAAGCCAAGCTCCATATTTATAACACTTCCTAAAGGGTCTTTCTCCCTATTCAGCAAAGATTTTAGGGTAGAACTATCTTGTGTTTAGAATTTCTTACTGAAGTTTATAACCAGAGATGTCTGAGTATCAGTGACTATCAGCTTTGGGCATAACGAAGGCATGTACCCTTTTGTGCATTTACAGTAGAGGGTAATAGATAGAAAATTTCTGTCACGATGACCTTGGACAAGTCATTTAACCGCTGTTAGCCTCAGTTTCCTCATCTGTAAAATGAGAGTTGGACTATTTGATACCTGAAGGCCTGTCCAACCCTAAAATTATATGATGATTGATATTTGTTTAGACTTTGAGAGAACAGAATTCTAAATGACTTCCTGTTCTTTGAATTTTTGCCCACATCAAACAAGTAGCCTTGAAATGATTTTTGCCTTTCTTTTATTTCCTCATTACTTATGTAAAGGATTTTCTTTAGCACTGAATTATGTGCTGTTTTTGTTTTTCTTTTAGCCCAGGTCTCCTTAACACTAGTTCAGTAGTTTAAAAGTAGAATTTTAAGTTTAAAGTTAAACATCTCCATTTGAAAAGTAGTCTGTTTCAGAACATAATTTTTATTGAATCTCCTTTAATTATGTACTGTTAGATAGACTTTTCCGATCTCAAGTCAAAAAATGTTGGTTGGGATTTGGGGTTTTATCCTTTTCCTGATCTGTTGGCACATGTGTATCTAAAACATTCAGTGATTTCTATAATCTAAAGTTCTAAAACCAGCAGTTGCTATATGGGATTGTACAGCACTCATAATGATATTACTAGGTATCCTTTTTAGTCTTTTACCTTCTTTAACTTCTTTGACTCCAGCAATAAGTAGAGGCTAAATTGGAAAGCTCAGCTGGGGAGAAGTATTCAGGCACTTTGAAGGCATTATTTTTATGTCCATTGACAGAAGGATATGTGTATTGCCCCAAGTGACTGTGATGATAATGACAATTTTTACCTGGAAGAAATTCCGTGTGACAATCATTAGATCACCATCTTATAAGCATGAACAACAACCAATATTGAAAAATATTGGAACTCCTTTGATCTCCATTTTGCTTTCTGATTATTTCCCTGTTCCATTTATTGTAATCTCTTTTCCAAGTTTTATTCTTTATTGCCTTTCCTGTGACACTCTTTTAGCACCAATTAGCACTTTAAAATTTTAGCCTTTATTTGGCAATTAACCACTTTGGTTGTGGTGAAAAAATTCTGTCCCCCAAACTCCCTTCCCCACTCACAACTAAAATCTAAAACATAAGACATACTTCCTGTTACTGGCATCACTTCTCTGAACTTAGATTAGTTAAAGCAAGCAATAATTTTATAACCATTGAATTACTGTATCAAAAATGGCAGACTCCTTTTTGTTTGCCTTTGGCCATTTCCTGGCTTATTCTAATAACTGGCACATATGCATATGCTGCTACATTCAGTAGGAAAAAAAGGATCAGATCATCATTATCCTATACATAAAAAACAAAGGTAGGGAAAAGATCCAGTCATGTCTTTTTTCCATGATCACTTGTTTCCTGGTGACTGGTTAGCAATATCATTGATTGCTTTTGTTGGAAAAGAATCACATCTATCTTTCAGCCTTTGTAACTATATAGCAAGAATTTAACATGCAACATCTTATGGACAACTTCCCACCTACATTTTTTTTGTGAAGTATAACTGATGGTGGCATTTACATTCCATTTTGGCCCAAGTGGAATCAACTGAAACCCTTTGTACGTATTCCAGTCTCTTCACCACAGTGAGGGTGAGGGTGTGAGTGAGGCTTTTTGTCTTACAAGGAAATTCTTGTTTTTGTTTGCTTCTTTAATGAATATGAGTAGGCTCTGAATTTAGAGAAATGCCAGCTTCCCTATAAGGCATGGATGCAGTGTATCATTTTATATGGAGATTTTCTTTTCTCTTCCTCCAAGCTTCCTATTCCATTCCTTTCAGGCCACCTTGACAACCAGTAGTCATTACCAAGAAGTAGAGATTTTTTTTTCCTCTGCTTTCTGGTCTGCTTCCTGGTAATCTGTCTGCATTTGATTGGTTGGATCCACATGAAAATGACAAAACCTTTCTGGCCATTTCTTAAATCTGTTTTTAGATATTCTTAATACACAGTATCAAGAAACCCTGCTTTATTTTTCAAATGCTACTCTACCTCGCCTTAACCAGAAATAAAAATTATACCAATCAAGGCTAACAGTGTTGAAAGTTGTGAGTCTAGTAGAGGAAGGAGCAGTTGCCATTTGGAAAATTATATGAAGCCCTCTTGATGCATCTATATTTAAGGATACACTTTTAACAGATTTGGAAAACAAGCATTTGTCTCCCTGGGAGAGAAGCTCTCATTACTAGAGTAAGATAAAGGCAGAAGAGACCTTTTTTTCATTTGTTTTGCATCCTTAGCTTAATGCCCATCGGAGTTACCCTCTATCTTGTGTAGCTGTTGTGTTACCACATTTTCCAATGTGGAAGTTTATCTGAAAGAAGGATTATGCATTCCTGAGTCTCCTTAGGAAGATGTTGGCTCAGTTACCATCTAGTTACTAGTCATTGATGGTCAACCCAGATTTGTTTACGGAACTTCTAGACTGGGTCTTACCACTCCTATCTTCTCTAGATACCTTGCCCATGTAATAACAGCTGTGTCAAGGCTTATCTTAATAAGGTTTAGAGAAAAAGCAATTGTATTTTAAAAAACTAACAAAGACCACCATCTCCCTTCAGGATTTTCTGTAGCATGACCATTATTACCTTAAACCCTCTCTCAATTCAAAAGGGTTTGTAATCTTGGCCCATGTTTTATGGGGATCAGTTGAATATCATCATCATTCAACATGAGCCAAGCAGGACAATGAGACTCTTCCTAAGATAGAAAATTCCATATACTTAGCCTTTCTTTTTCCAAAGCTAGCTCTATGTGATTCAGTGATTAAAGCAATTTGTAGTCTTCAGCATAACTACATATAGCTCTTTATATAGCCAAGTTCACTATGCCATGCGTCCAAATTACAGATCTCTTTAAAATGTGACTTAATGTGAGCTCCAGGGGCACAATGGAACTTTTGTTCCTATTTAGGCTTTATAAGTGAGCAGATGTGTAGGATTTGAGCTGCTTTTCTTCTTCTATTCTGATTATGACTTAGACCTGAAGATTATTGAGGCAATACGCTAGCTTTAAAGATCTTACAGATCTTCATCCTTCAGGCAGTACAAAAGGGCCATTTAGTACTATATCATTGCAGTGTCCTATCAATGTCCTTGGAAATGTCTTCCTTCACACCCAGAGCCTCCAGGAAATCCTCTGATATCTACCATAATCTTGTAGTGTCTCTCTGCTGTGAGACTGAACCAGAACTATCATCAGACATAGAAAATGTATAGTCCCCACTCTCATTATATAATTAGTGTGGATCCTAAGATCTAGTCCCAAATTCACTAAATATGCAGACTTACAGACCTCTTTCTGCCTAGGCTACAACCTAGGCCACCTTGGATCAAATAAATGATTCACAGATACTGAATTTGGGTTTGCCCCTCTTTAAACCTATACAGATTGGGCCACTTCTAACCCTAGGAGAATAAGTAGCTAAAGAAGTTTTCTTCCCTCTTACCAATAAAGCAAAAGATATTTAACTCTCTGTGCCTCGTTAAGATGAGGATCACTGTTGCCAAAGGGCCAGAGAGCTATGAGACCTTCCAATCTAAAAAGCTGCTGCTTCTGACCACCGTTGCTTTTTTCAACAACACTTCAAGCATTTCTCTTACAAAGGGGCTTGGCAGGAGGCCAGTCTCCAAGACAGGAAAGCCAAACCAGCCAACCCTTTTTTCAGGTACCATTCATCAAAGAGCTGCCTCTTCTAGGATGTCAACCTTCTCTGTAATAGTCTCATCTATGCCCTAATGCCCTAATTATAATGTTGACTAAAGCTTTCATATATTTTAATGAGTGGACTTACATAGTTTCTAACCATTGGGGTAGGTTACATATTCTAATTTACATAAAACCTCTAGATCTTTGCTTCATTTTTGATGAATAGTAATAAAACCTTAACTTAAGATATTAACTTTTGAAAAATAATTGTGTTCACATTAGCCAAGAGATCCACTATTGCCATAAATTCAAGAACTGCCTTCATTTGAAGGATTTGCAGAAGCGCCTTCCATTTCAATATTCAATCTTCTTCCAGGCCTCCCATGATATGGTAGCCAACAGGCCATAAAAATTCAGCTGACCACCTTGGGCCTAATGAAACCCACTCATTTCACAAACTGTTCATGGCCATGAATAATTTTTCTTTATTTCAGAAGTAGTTTTTTTGGGGGGCAGGGAAGAATGAGGGAACAGACCCTTTTCATTTTTCCTAAAGCACAATTCAAAGTAAAAATCTCTCTCCTTCCACACTGGTTCCAGATGATGAGATAGTTCACTCTGCCTCAGGAAGACCTACACTGTACCTGAGCTTTCTGACTTTTGCCACTACAGCGGCCTTAGCAAAGCTGGGAGGGGGGAGGGGGAGGGGAGGGGAGGGGATAGGGCAGGGGGAATGAGTGTGTATTTCTTTCTGTATTTTGGTTGGACTCTCCCGTTCAACATATATTCTTAATTTTGACAGATTTGCTTCCAGATAGGTTTTTTAAGAGCCTTCACTTCCACATTCCTGTTATGTTGCAAGGTGGTTGTTTGTTTTTGGTTTTTTTTTCCCTAAATTTAAAATGCTGCCCTGAAAAAAAAAAAAAATTAGTTTGTATACTGAAAACCTTCCAGCTTTTGGATCTTAAAGGGTGTGGGAGGGAGAGAATGGGATCCTTTAGCTCTAAGGCATTTAAGATTTGCAACTAACAATGCAATTTTTTCTAAATACGGCGATGTTTACCTTTATTAAGAAAATTATATTAAGCAATGGTGTCCTTGATCTTTTTATTTTCTCATATTACTTTTGGACCTATTTTGATTCTGTGTGGTGGTAAACAAATATCATTGCAAACAAAAATGATAATTTTGTTATCTTTGATTCAATGGAATTTCTTTACTTAAAAAAAAATAAAGGACAAAATCAACCAAGATGTGGCCTCGGCATTTTCTTTATGCAGTGATTATTTTCCAGACACAGCATGGAAGAAAGAGCATTGGACCTGGAATCAGAAGACAGGAGTCCAGGTGCTATCTTTGGCACTTTAATGGCCATGTGATTATGGGCAAATCATCCAAACATGTTTGAGCCTCAGTTTCATCTGTAACATGAGGATAATGATAACTGCCTTCTGTTACCTCGTGCGGTACCTATAAAGAAATTGTTTTGTAAGGTTTAAAACACATATAAATGTGTATTGTCATTATTCTAACCAATAAGCTAATTTTTCATTTTTATATCTAAAATCATTGCTTAGCATGCATGAATTACCTTGCAGATTTATCTTAGGCAGCTTGAATAGGGTACAAGATTTAGGAATAGACATTTAACAAAGTGAAAATGCCAGGCTCAGCAGCAAAACCATCATTTTTCTCTATTCTCCTAAGAAGTTCCTACTAGAAAAAGGGTCTTCTTGTTAAGTTGTACAAAACATTTCTTATCACTGTTGGTTTTAATCCAGACTTCTAAAGTGCATTTTAAATTACTAATCCATAACAATTTTTAACTTGCCTATCTATGAACTCTACATTCTTCATTCTTTGTCAATAACAAATTCATTTATCTTAGATTATTTGACAGCCTTCTTTCATAATAATAGCTTTTAAAAGACTGTGGACCTGAGATTCTTAGCATTTTTTGTGTCATGGACACCTTTTGGCAGTGTGGTGAAGCCTATAGACCCCTTTTCATAAATAATGTTTTTTAACTGTATAAAACAAACTAAGTATTAAAAATATATAAACAAAAGAAACAAAATATGTTGAAATATAGTTATAAAATATATTAAAAACAAGTTCCTGGATCCCACATTAAGAACTTTTGTAATCACACTTTTTTCTCATTATTTGCCCAAATCCCTGGTTATAGACACTTAATTGACAACATAACCATATTCCCAGTCTCCCAAATTCATCACCTCATCTTTTCCTCTGACCTCTCTCAAACATCCAATTAGTTTAAGACCCTGTAGTTTCTACTCCAACAATTATTACGTACCCTTTCCTTTATTCTTATAGCCAGCACACTAATTCAGGCTTTCTTCTAAACCAGGCTAATCTTCTCCTACGTGATCTTGCTGGTGCCAGTCTAGTTTTCCTCCTTGCACCTTTGTATTTGCCTGAATCTGGCAAATTGCTTCAATATAGCATTCCTTTGGCATTTCCTTATTGCCGAGCAAATAAAGCACAACATAAGCTTGGAATGTGGTGTACAAAGCCCTCACAATCTGGCCTCCAGCTTCCTATAACCTTCATACATTCTACATTCTAGCCAAATTAGACTATTCTGTATTCCTCATTTTCCTCCCCTTTTACCTACTTTTTTTCTCTACGTCTTTGTTCATGTCACCACACTTCTCCCCCTCCCTCACCCATAATGACTTGCCCTATTCCAATCTCTGTCCATTAAAATCCCAACCTTTTTTCAAGGTCCAACTCAATTACTCCATTCTCCAGAAAGTTTTTCCTCCACTTTCTAAGTGAAAGTGAGATTTCCCTTCACAAATTTCTCACTTTGCCTGAATGTTTTTGTACACGTTACTTCTCTCCATAGCTTCCCTTTCTCCCATCTCCTCTCCCCACATTTGATGGTAAAAGTCTTGAGAGCAGGATTTGCTTTGTCTCCTTCCTTGGGTACCTGGCACATAATCTCAGTGAAATGACTCACAAAAACGCCAACCTAAGCTAATAGAATGGTCCTGATCTGTTGGCCTTGTGCTGGGCCCTTCCTGACAGCTGATAGAGCTTTGGCTTTCACACAGGGAGGAATCATTCTTCGTTAGCAAGAGAGACGACAAGCTAGAGGTAGGAAAGGTCTGGGCAAGAAGTGGGACCACACCCATGTTACTATTAAAAATCCCATGCATTGTCAGAGGGCAGGTCTGTCCTTCCCATTCTGTCTTTAATCATAGACAACTCCTAGAGGGAAGAGGCCATGACTGTCACATGAAAGACATTCCACCTCTGGACATAAGGTAGGTCATTATCAGTGGGAATCTGTTTCAGATCGGATCTGCACAGCTTGCTGTCATGGTCAATTAAGATAACTAGTCCTGCTGGGGCACACAGACCCAGGATGCAGACAGCTGTGACTGTCAGCCGTGGATTTGGTTATACTTTAAACCAACACAAAATGAGCTGCTCATCTAAGTGTGGACAGACCTTTTCCTTGATTTTGATCAGTGTCACTGCCATAATTTCAGACTTTGCTACCAGACTCTTTGTTATAGGATCACCCAAATAATTGAGCCACCTCCCCTCCAAGTGAACAGAAGATTCTTTAGCCAACTTTATTTTGGATTATTGGACCTCACTTTTGATTCCAAAGTAAGAGGGACCTCCCTTTCTGGCAGCCATCCATAATTCACTGAAATTATTTTGTTGGCAAGAGCTCTCACTGGACCCATGCAATTAAATTATTAAATTAAATGTACAGTTAGTCTGATGGAGCTGTCATGTGGAAGAGAATTAGGTTTGCTCTGTTTAGCAGAAGAGAACAAAAAGAATTAGGAGAAAAGCATGAAGCTGAAATGAGGCAGGTTTCAGTTAAGAAAACTTAATAATTAGAACATCCCCTAACAGAATGTACCACCTTAGAAGGCAATGGATTCCTCTCATTGGCAAATTGGCAAAAGATTGTCATTTGTTGGGGATCTTAAAGAGAGGTGGATTCCTTTTCAGGAACAGATTAGACTTACTGATCTCAGAGTAAATGAGGACAAGACTTAAAAGTAGGGGTTCACTGTGCAGGACTAGTCAATCATATGATATCTGAGTCTACATCAAAGGATTCAAGCATAAGAACTCTTCTGACCTCCATGGGGGATTCTATTCTCTCCTCTCAAGAGTTTCATCCCTATTGTCATCCACCTCCTTTTGGGAGCAACAAGCCTGGGAAAAAAGTGCTTTTGGACCATACTTGAGGGCGGCCCTCATCTTGGATCTGATATTTCTTCTGATACAAAGTAATTTCCTTAAGAACTGGAATTACATCATTTTTGCTTTTGTATCTCTAGTACCTATCACCAACACATAGTGTGCTTTTAAAAATTCTTGCTGGTGGATTAATTGGTTGTTCCATCATGGAGTAGAGAGGCTATATCCCCGCACTCCTGTTTTCCTCCTTTCTCAGAATATATCACTTTTATTAGTTACTTAGGTGTAAAGCTACATCCTGCTACAATGTTTTTCCCATCAAGGTCTTCATATCCTTAAAGTGTTCTCATCATGCATGCTCTTTTAACACAATAGAGCAGCTGTGGTGTCCTTGTGGGAAGAAAGCTTGGGTGTGTGTGTGTGTGTGTTTCTCTTCAGGAATCCAGTAGAGTGTACTGAATTGAAGAAACCTGGATTCAAATATTGACCTTGCCACTTGGTTGCATCACTTCGTTTTCAGCAAGGTATTTGAGCATATGTGTCCTGAGGTCTATAGCCTCTGTGTCCTTGACTTCTATCTGGAATTGTGGTAATTTCTATGAAAGTGCTAATAGATCATGCTGACCTTAGCACCAACAGACAGTGTAAACTAATGGGTAACATTCTGGATGGGGAGTCAGCAAAGTCCTTAGTTTGAATCCCACCTCTGCCACAATACTCCTAGTATTTGTATCATGCTTTAAGGTTTGCAAAACTTTTACAAAAGTTATCTCATTTTACCCTCACTAACAACCCTGGAAGGTAGGTGCTATTATTATCCCCATTTTATAGGTAAGGAAACTGAGGCAAACAGAGGTCAAGAGACTTGCCCAGTTAAGTGTCTGAGACCAGATTTGAACTGTAATCTTATGGATAACTGGTCCAGCACTCTCCTTGTATCACCTAGCTACTCCATTTGATAGAAGGAAAACCATAGGCAAGTCACTTAATTTCTCAGAGATTCACTTTGTTGTCTTTTGTTTAGTTATGTCCAATTCTTTGTCACCTTGTGGACCATAGCACACCAATGTTATCCATGGGGTTTTTTAGCAGAGAAACTTGAGGGGTTTGTAATTTCCTTCTCTGATAAATTAAGGCAAACAGGGTTAAGTGACTTGCCTAGAATCACACAGCTAGGAAGTATCTGAGATCAGATTTGAACTTGGGATTTTTCTGACCTCAGTATGCTCATTAATTAAAATGTAGATCATTATACCTGTCTCACAAATGAGATAATATTAAATGCTTTTTAAACCTTAAAGTGTTGGCTAATATTTTTGCTACTACTGTTCTATATCCATGCTTCTAGGAGGTCATTTGCAGTACAGCTTGTCCTCTCTGGCCCCCCTTCATATACAATACACAGCCTTCCCTTTCTGAGGGGAAATTTTCATGTAAAAAATCCTTTTGTTTTTTATATTCATATTTGTATGAGGATCATCAGAATATTATAAAGATGGTAGGTATTGTGCTGTTTTTGCTAACCACTACAAGGGAGAAATCAATATAGGACTTTCCCAGGGAAATGCAGGAAACTTTAAAAATGTTATTGGTTGGGGTAAAGAGAAATAGGGGAAAAGGGGGGAAAAGCCCAAAGCAAAAAGCTTCCCTCAATTATAATGAAATATCTAAAACTTCTGTTACATTTCAAGGTTTACAGAGCACTTTGCACATATGATCTTCACAATAGCCATGTGATTGAGTATTATTATGGCTGTTTTATAGAAGAAGAAATTGAGGCTGAGAGGGGTAAAGCACATATTCAGAGTCATATAGCTAGTAATTGTGCTCTTCCTTGCTCCAAGTCTAATACTTATCATGCCACCAAATGCCTCTGAGAATAGATTTGTTGAAGAGAGAAAAGAGTGAGTGAGAGAGAGAGAGAGAGAGAGAGAGAGAGAGAGAGAGTGTGTGTGTGTGTGTGTGTAAAAGAAAGAAAGAACTCTGAAAACAACAATCAATGCTAGGTAAATATTTTTCAAATGAAAAGTAAAAAGACTCAAATCTGAAAACACAATTGAGCATTAGGTCAGACCTAGGGAAAGTGAATAGAGAAGAACAGAGCTAATTTTCTTTTATACTTTAGTTCTTTTTATTTTGTATGGTCTCTTGTTAGATTAATTTATTTTACTTGAAATTTACAGAACCCATTAGAGCAGAGTTTATTTTCCTAAAATTATTCTAAAAAACACAACCACACACACAAAGAAAACGTCCTTACAAAGGCAAAACTGGGCTATGTAGTTTGTATTTTATCAAACAATCTCCATCGGCTAGGACACAAAATAAACTGATGGCAGCCAAAAATAAAAAAAACTTAGGATGGATAAAAATGGAAGAAAAAAACAACTTTAGGTGTGATTGAAAATTGCATCTTTGATGATGTGTCTAGTGGAGGCTTTGAAATTTGAGACTATTAACATGACTTTGCAAAATAATTATCATCTTGCCATGGAGAATGGAATTTTTTGACATTAGAAAATATATGTGTATAAAAAATAATATTCTTAAGTGCCTTTTATGACATCCTGTGTTACACTCTTGGCAGCTACCTACTTTGGCCTATTCCTAATGCTGGCTCTTCTCACTTAGCAAAAATCCTATCCAAGGTTACTGTTAGAGGCTATTAAGTGATCAAGGATGATCACACCCTTTCCTCTTTTAAAAGGAAAGAGAAAACCCTGTTACCTTTGGCCTTAAAGCTCTGAAAAGGTTCCTCTGGCAGTGAGCCACAGTTCTAAAAGTATTATTCTCTGCATTTCATGTACTTTGTCATGTATTAGAATTTATATATGTTTCTTACCGTGTGTGTGTGTGTGTGTGTGTGTAGAATCTAGATCTGGGTCTAAAAATTGCTCTTCAAATTTTCTTTAATTTATACATAATTTCAACTTTTTTTCCAAATTCAACTTTTTCTTTTATTTGTCCAGAACCCTCCAAGACACATGATTTCCTTCTCCTAATTCAATTTGAAGCCTTCTCTCTTTTCTCATTCTTCCTATAAACACACTAGACTGTAAGTTTCAAAATGGAAGGAGTTGCACTTTGTCAAAACTTATCTGTCTAGTGGCCTAGAATGATGTTCTTCATATGATAGATGCCTAAGAGTTGACGTTGTTGCTTTTAATCAAAAGGCAGATGCAACTGTGGTGTAGTCAGAGCAGCGCTGGACTGGAAATGAGCAAGCTGGAGTTCATGTCTCCTTGATTGTGATTTGTTAAGTATGACCTCTCTGGACTTAGCTGTTTGTGAGGATTTGGGAGTAGAACTCTGAAGTTCTGCTCTCCAGGTTGCTCTGATCCTATTCTAACATTGAGAACTGGTTCTGGGCTCAGAGGGCTGGGATACTCACCCTACCCCCCTATTCTTCTATTCTCAATTAAGTCACTTGGTTCCATCTTTAGGGAGCCTGGAAAATTTCCCCACCTCATCCTTCTGGGGACAATTTATTTAAAACTTAGATTCCAACTCAATTTTATAGTTCCCCAAAGGGAAAATAGAAAAGTGTTCAATATACAGTATGAGTCAAATATGGAGCAGTTATTTATTTCCTATACAAAATAATGCTAAAGTATAAAAGATTCTCACAAGCACTGACAGTAAGACTTAAGCTAAACAAGCAGCAGTGCTAAGTACTGTAATTCCCAGAGGAAGTTTGACATTTAAACCATCTAAGGATGATGCATTTTGTAGGACTGCTGATTAGGCACCCTACATTTCACCTCAGGCTCTCACTTGTCAAATGGCAAGCCAGGCCAGGGGCTTGAGCCCCTCCTCTTAGTTTACTGCTCCCTTGCAGAATCTTCCCTTGCCACCAGTCAGCTCCATTCATTGGACCCAGGACACCGAGACCTCTCCAAATATCGAGACATCTCCAACTCACAAGGTTGCCTTTAAGCCTGGAAATTGATCTCCAGCTCCACCCAAATGCTGAATCAAGCCCACAAGATCAGCCAAAACCAGGAAAGGGGCAACTGAGAAACCTCCATAAGTATATGTAGTATAAAAGTGTATACTGGATCAGAAATAAAAAAGTTACTAGTGCCCTCCATCCCAATCTTGATTCTTCTCCTTAGGTTGTAGCTTCTTTCCACCAACCATGTGCAACAGTGACTTTTCTCAGTCCCTCTTTATCCTTTGTTTTTCTCCAACCACATGCTTTCAAAATTGGGGAAATTTATCCAATAAACTGGCATTATTTTGTGTTTAATTCCTGATCTCCAGATCCTTTCTCTGGATAGAA
This sequence comes from Antechinus flavipes, assembly GCF_016432865.1. Lineage (NCBI taxonomy): Eukaryota > Metazoa > Chordata > Mammalia > Dasyuromorphia > Dasyuridae > Antechinus > Antechinus flavipes. The sequence goes on from NC_067399.1 coordinate 568,499,777, forward strand.
TCTTAGTTGGGAAAGCAAGGGCCAGAACTGAGAATTTTGACTCACCCTTAATAATATATCCATTGTGCTCCAGTCTCCCTCACTCAACCTAAGGCATAATAAAGGCTTATTTTTCTTTTAATGTTGGACTATGCAGCTGTCTTTTAATCCTAACCCATGAGCTATATTTCAGTAGAAAGACCAAGACCTTAGAAATAAAACTGATATCAACCCAGGTAAAAGCACAGGGCAATTATGGTGAATTGTCCTCTTTTTTCATTATGTCACTAGTCTAGGTGTAACCCTTTGCTGTGGAAGATATAGACAGAGAAGGAGCAGCCTTGTGTAAATACACAATTTGAAAAGAAGTAATTTGTATTGGCTAAAAGGCATAGTATGGTGTAGCAAAAAGAACAGTTGGCTAAATCAGAAGCCTTGGGTTCAAATTCTAACTTTCACAATTGCTGGCTCTGGATCCATGAGCAAGTCACTCGAGAATTTCCTCCACTGTAGAATGTACTTAAAGTGCCATATAAATTGAATAGTCATTATTTGTGGACAAGAACTAAAACTCTTAATGAACTCCAAAGTGAAAAGCAGATTCAGATATGTGCCAATACATGGAAAAGGGCCCCAGAAATGAATATGAAAGGTAAAATCATAGGATTTTAAGCTAGAAGAAATATTAAAGATTATCCTGTCCAGTAAAGTCAAACCCAAAGATCCCTGAGGGCTGTATATTGACTTAGAAAACTACAGATTAACATCATCTATGTTAAATTATATTTTTATTTTATTAAACAGTTTCCAATTATATCCTCGTCTCATTTGAGATGCGCTTGAGAGTTTTATAAGTACTTATATCTTGAGTATGACATTTCTGATCTATTCCAAATCCTTCCTTTTGTAGATAAGAACACTACCTAAAGAGGTTAAGTGATTAATCCTAGGTCACATGGTTAGTAATTCACAGAAATTTTACCTGGAGAGATGTCTGGGAAGAGGTAAAAAGTAGTGAGGGAAAAAAAACTAGGAGATTTGTAATGAGTCAAAAACAAGAGCCAAACAGCAGTCTACAGAAATTGACCTGTGAAGAACACCTAAGGAAAATAAGAGAAAGTTCAAGAGTTCCTGGACCTGGAGATAGGAAGGATATGAGCTAGAATAAAATAAGAAAGCAACCAGATCCCAATGAAAGGGAAGATTGAAAAGACTTTGCTTTCCTCAAGAACTTGGGTCTAAAAAAGAGAATATCCAAGAAGCCAAGGAGAGAATCAAAGAACTGCTAAGGCTCAGACTTAGATGATAAGCATTTGTCCAATGGCTTTCCAGTAACTAACTACAATGCACATTTGTGATTTGCCTACCTTTTATAGCTTTTATGTGCCCCCAGCTTCCCCAGAAATACACTCCAAACAGTTAGCTGGAAGTCTGGTGATCCACCTCATACTCACTGCAATGACAGGGGTCAGGTCAAGGCTGCCTACCCATGTTCTCAATCTAAAAAGGAGAAGCTTGTCCAGTCCCTTGGATGACAGCAGTGGGAATACCCAGCGGCAAATATCTTGTTTTTATCACAGTACTAAAGAAAATTGGTCTGTTTTTATATTTCTCTCTTCCCCGTGCTATCCTTCTTTAACTCTACCATTGCCCTGTAGTTTAAATGACAATTAAAGAATGAGACTATCCCCTAGTTTTAGAGGCTTATCTCCCAGTTTTGCTGACTCAATGTGAACAAGACAGGGATATCTGGTCCTGACTGGGGTTACATATGTGAAGCAAGGTATGGATAACAACAAAAACCCCTGCTCCCTCACACAAACAATTCAGAGAAAGGATCACTGGGGTCTCTGGGGAAAACAGTGGGCGTTCTTAAAATGCAGTGTCCTCCGTCACCGTTCGGGGTCCAAAGAGCTGCTCAGCTATGACTTTGCCATCGTATTTGGGCAGCGTGCCTCCAAAGTCAGAAGGCAATATGTCTTCATCAATTTCCTGGAAGAAGGTCTCCAAGTCATCTCCATGAATGAAGACCTAAGGTAAGAAGAGAGAGACAACTAAATAGGAAGATGTGCTACACGCAGGAATGTATTCAATCAGTTAGCAAAACTATCTGGGTGAAATCTCTAGCATCTGGCCCCTTCTCTCTGCAGTTAGAAAACCAAGGTGGTCCAGTATGAAGAATGCTGGGTCTGGAGTTAGGAAGAATAGAATTCAAATATGACTTTAGACAATTACTAGATGTGTGACTCTGAGCAAGTCACTTAACCACTGCCTGCCTCAGTCTCCTTAACTTTAAAACGGGATCATAATAGCACCTACTTTCTAAGGTTATTGTGTAGATCAAATGAGATAACATTTTGTAAACTTTTAGCACAGTGCCTGGCACTAAGAAGCAGCTTTATAAATGTCTATTCCTTTCCTGTCATTTTAGGTTAGGCCCTTATACATCCTACCTTTTACTTGGACTATTTCTTAACAGATCTTCCCATCTCTCTTTTTCCTTTCCCTATCTATCTTTAATACCATCACCAGAATAATCTTTCTTATGCAGAGAACTGGCTATGTTTCTTCCTTTGTACAGAAATTTTCAATGGATCTTTATTACCCAAGTAAAATTCAAACTTTTTGCTCAGCATTCAAGGCTGAGTCTTAGAGTCATTCTAGCTTTCCAGTCATATTCCCTAGCAGTTCTCTCTACACATTCTACCCAGCAGCAGAACTGAAGTACTCTTGTCCCTGAACATGCTTTGTGTTTTTTCTCACTCTGTTCCCTTTATCTGAAATGTACAATTTTCTCCTCTTTATTTGATGAATTCCTGCCCATATTTTAACACACAAGCCAAATGGCACTTCCTTCATGACGCTGACCCTTAAATTCTTAAGTGAAAATGACTTTCCTTCAGGACCAGCACTTGGTTTTATAAATATTTTTACTTAATATATTCACCATGCAGTATTCTGTATTTGAGTTATCTAGGTAGGCATTCTATCTATCTCCCTACTAGTCTATATGTTCTGCCCAGAAATTTTCATTGGTTCCCTATTGGGTAAAGTAGAAACTGCCTGTATCCCTAGTTTTTGGCACAGTCCCTGGCACATAGAAGGCCATAATAAATGTTTGTTGACTAACTGATGTGATAGCCAGTTCCCCCTTAGCCTCTGTCCTTTTCTGAGCCTTATGGCTTAGACATTATAGTTCGCTGCTTTGTGACTACTGGTCAGAACCGTTGGTGGACCCAGTTCTTGCTCCCAACCCTGTCCATGTTGATTCAGTAAACAGTAGCCTTCTCATACTCACCCGCTCCAAAAGTTTGTTCTTTAAGAAAGGCTTAACCACATTGTAGGTGGTGGTGAAATACCATGGCTGATAGATAAAGTGGATGGCTTTGAATCTGGCCGGGAAAGAGTCCTGCAGAAACAGAGAGATAACCTCTCTCATCTCACTTATTGGTTCTCAACTTTTCACTTATTGTCACAACCCCCTGAGAAAGGTCTAAATGGAAAGAACCATTTGCCCTGAATTTGCTTAAGTAAGCAGGGATCCAAACACAGAGTGAAGAAGTGACCTGCCCATCATAGTCCATTCTAACAAGAGGACCCAGGAGCCCTTACTCCCCTTCTAAATATCTATGTGCTGGACCTGCTGGGGTTATCCTGCCAAATCAATTATCACTTGGAATAAGCCATTATGAGGTGGAGCCAGCAAGACATATATAGAAAAATGATTCATTTTCAGGTACCTTGTCATTTTAAATATACAAACTTTGCCAGCTGCCTGCTGAGTGAATTGATTCACTTTATAGACTGCCAAGATTTTCTTATTTTACCTCATTCTGCCACATATCCCCCATCCTTTCACAAGAAAAGGAGTTGGTTAGAAGGAGTTTGCTATTTTGGTGAATTTTTGAGAAGAACTTTACTTATAATAGAGTTAAATACTGCAATAGATTACCAAGGGAAGATGTGCTGTCTTCTGCTTTGGAAGGTTTAAAAAACATACTGGATTCACATTGATTTCTATTTGGTTTTAACTAAAGCTTATTTATTTAAAGCCTATCTATTTAAAAATAAAATAGGTAACTTTTTCAGTTGCCTTTTGGATGAGTCTAAGAGCTATGGGAAAATAACAAAGGAAAGAAGTAAATATGACCTTACCTGGAGCATATCCACCATCTTCCTGAGCTCTGAGGGCCTGAGGCCTGTTGCCTGGTGCATGGTGAAGCCCTTGAAGTTCTCAACAATGCAGAAGCCATTAATCTGGGTTTCCTCATTTTCTAACAGCTTCTCTAAGATGACACAGTATGCCTGCAGGATCTTCAACAAAGAGGAGAAAAGGAAATAAGGAAAGTTTAAACTGTCTTGCTACAACATACAATATCCAGATCCTGGGATGTATACTAACTTTCTCCTTCTAGATAAGGCCAATTACTCATCCCACTACTAGAATATTTCTTTACATTATTAGTGTCCAGGACTGAGGCCCTTCTTCCAAAACCTTGTGTGTCTGGTGTTTCTGCTTAGTTGTTATGAACAAATACATCCAGAGATGATCCTGCTTTAGGGATGATCTACCCCAGAATGGAAATGGACATTGACAAAATGACCTGTGACATGACTAGTACTTTTCCAGTGGGAGGAAGAAAACTTCTATTCTCTTTTTTTCTCTGAAAACTCTGATAACTGTCCTGATATGTTAGGAATAGGGGAAGGAAAATAAAGGGAAAGGAAAAGGGAGAAGTCATCCTAATCTTGTTATCTTAAGGAAAAGAGAATCATCATCCTAATAAATAAATTTACTGGTCTAAAGATTTGAACAGTTTTTAGAAAAGGAATAAAAAAATGTACTTCCAATCTTTACTAATAAGAGGAATTTAAATTAAAATAGCTCAGAAGTTTCACTTCCCACTCATTAAGTTGGCAAAGATAAGAAAAGACAGAAATAGCATTAGCTGTGCTGCAGGAAGTCAAGCACACTAAGACATAATTGGTGGAGCAGCAATTTAGTCAAACCATTTTGGAAAACAGCTAGGAACAGTGTGAGAAAATTTTCTAAATTGTTCATGCCCAGTGATTCCATGTCCCCCAAGCAAATCAAAGACAAATCCCACATGAATAAAACTTTTTCATATCAACATTTTTGTGATAACAAAACATTTGAAAACAAAGCACCCAATGGTTGGTGAACAACTAAAAAAAATTGTGATATGTGAATTAGTAGAAGAGTATTGGTTGGTCAGAAATATGAGATAAATATGAAGAAATCAGAGAAACATGAGAGGGTTTGTATGAACTGATGCAAAATAAAGAAAACAAACCAGAAATACATTATTCATAGTGATTAAAACAATTTAAGTGAAAACAGTGTTTTGACACAGTGTTTCAACACAAAAGTTTCAACACACAAAAAAAGTTTTTTTTTTTTTTTTCACTACAGGACGTGGGTTACAGAGGACTGGTGATGATATTACACTTTCCTGACTTTGATAGGAAAGTAGGGTCTCTGGGGAATAAATGTTGTAAACCCTGTGAAATGCAGTCATTGGTTGGTTTTGTTTTTTTCTGTTTTAAAGATAATTCTGGAGGGAACATGATTAAGTAATACCTGTCATATAAGAATCAATAATTTAAGAGTGAATTAGTATGCCAAGTTACTGAGTGAATGAGGAAACATTTCTGGAGAACAGATTATGGGATTTTATAATTCTGATGATTAATTTTCAGTAAGGGTCCTATCTAGTCATACTGCCAAAAAGCTTAGGATAGACAGGGGTATGAGAGGAGATTATTGATCCACCCCAGAATGAGGCTAAATGTAACAGAGAAATTACTTCCCCCCCTTCTCCATTGACCTCATCAAAAGTAATTTCTTCATAGTCCCAATTCTCAATGTTGAAGAGCATGACCACACGACCATATTTATCCCGGCTAGAGAGAATGCCTGGGTAACCAGCTTCAATGGTACAACGAACAGCCTCTGGTGATAGATCTTCAAAGAGCTCAGGGTATTGTTGTCGGAAATTCACATAACCTATCGGTGAGAAGAAAAAGCCAAACAGTCCTGATAGCCTGTTCCCTTATTCCATCCCTGGGGGAAATCTGCAGAAGGAGTATGTCCTCATTTTCACTTAAAGGCTTTAGACATTTTTGATCTACTGGGCTTGGATCCAATCTCACTGATGTTGATACTAAATCAAGTTAGACCATTTTTCCTTAGCAGAGCTATAATTTGAGATTAGATTTTGTGCTAGGGCACTGAAATTACAAAGCATTCATTTCAGAGGTGGCTTCCCTAGGAGCATTGGAAAGTGGATTTCATGTAATTTGACCAAGAAGCAAAAACTGCTCGTTATGGTTCTGCCTTCGAAAGTAAGAAAAGTTCTTTCTGCTTAGCATAGACTTTGCTCTTAGAGCAAACTCTACAAAGCAATGGAAGAGTCTACTTGAGAAAGATTGTTGGAAACATGTCATTCTGTAGTATTTGTTTTGCTGCTCTCATCTAGTTAGCTCATTAAAAAACTTCCTGTCCCAGGAGCTAAGAAACTTGTCCCAGTGACCCCTCTTCTCTTTTCCTCCTGCAATATTTACAAACTTGAAACGAAGCCTTGAAGTCTAAGTAGGCAGAGAGAAGAAGCACCCTTACTCCATTAGGCACATGGCCCCAATTCTATGACCTGGTTCTTTTCCACAATTCCCTGTGGTATGGAAAGAAATGGCTCTTCCTTCCAGAAGTAAGCTGAAATCAGCTAGTGAAGGAAAGAGAAAACAGCACAGTGATGATAGTGCCTTCAAGACTGGACCCCAGCATGTCTGGGCCAGCAGAGACCTTAGTGATTATCCATTAAAGCCTTTTTACTTTGCAGATTTAAAAAAAAAATCAAGGTTCCCACAACCAGAAAGTAGCATTAATGGGAGAGCAAGGACACAACCAAGGAGGCAGAAAGGTACTGGCTTTGGTATGGGGAGACTCATTGTCTTAAATCAACCTCCCCAAACACACCCTGGGCTGTCACCCAACCTCACCTTTAAGCAAGTCATAAGCACGGCCGACATCAAATTTACGGGCCCGAACAAAACGAAGGAGGAAGTCATCGTCCTTCTCCTGTATTTTCTCAGCCACCAACTGACCCATGTCATCTCCAGAATCAGCCCGTTCTTGAATCATTTCCCTCAATTCCCTCACAGCCACTTCCCGGGATTCCTCTGTCTCATTGAGCTCATCCTTGGCCTGGAATTGGAGAAGAAAGGGAGGGCTACACGAGAAGAGTATAAAAAACTTGGAGGGAAAGGGACCTGGACTTCCAAGGAGCCAAGTTCCACATTCAGCAAGGCTAACAGGCATTTTAGCTTAATCTAGGAGGATGGTATGAGTCCTTGATGAAAAAGGAGGACTTGGTCAAATGCATAAGTATCAATTTTCTTCCTCAAAGAGTATAAATTTTTTTCAAATACTATGCTCATTTGAGCTTCAAAATCTCATAGTTGGGGCAAACTGGAGGAAATTCACATACTGTCCATCTGGACTGAGATAATCTAGACTCAGCTGAGCACCTCAGGGACTATAAACAAATTATAGATGGAGGGATGCTGGGCCATTACCTTTGCTAGCACATTGTGTTGCTTTGGCTAGGACATTACCTCCCCAACTTAGAAAGAGAGCATGCCATAGTAGTCAGAATGTTGGACTTAAAATTCTCTCTGACACTTACTAGCTGAATGATCTTGGCCAATTCACTTAACAACTCTGAGCCTCATCAGCAAAATAACAGTAACTTAAAATGATCTCCTTTCTATCCCATTTTCCCCCTCTCCCACACTGATCTTCTCTACCTTCTGCAGGGTGTGGGGGGGTACCCGGCTACACTTTCCAAAGACAGGTCCGTGGTCCTTGGTTGTGAGTCGCTCTAGCTTGGAACGCAATTCTTGCTCCTCCTCGGACACTGCCCGGAATGTTCCTTCCTGGGGGAAGGAAGGAGAGATAAGGAATTTCTCTAAAAAAGACATCTAAATATTCTATTTGGTCCCTTAAATGTGTGCTTGTTCATAGGATCAGACATAGGAATAAAGCTAAATCCTCACTTTGCAAGAGGACAGTTTGCAGGAAATAAGGCCCGCGTGCCCACAATGTGTGCCTGTTCTCTTAGACTGGATGTGGAGCATTAGAGGAAGAGGGAAGAGGAAAGAGAGAGCCTGGTGGTACTCACTCCTGACATGTTGCTCCCAGGAAGGTCTTGGGTGACTGGAAGTAGTGACAATATCACTAATGCACCCCTTTGCTTCTCATCAACTCCTTTCCAATGATGGGAAATCAGTGCTGCAGTCCTATTTCAGAAGGGCCCAAACTGATGATTAAACAAATGTACATGAACAGAAGAAATACAAATCTCACTCCTTGATCTTTTCTCTTGAGGTGAACTTATCAGACTGGGTCAGCCCAGAAAAATATCTTATTTTTACTCCATTAACAGGTTGAGTTGTGGGGGGAGAGAAAGGGAAGGTAGAACTAAATTCCTAAATCTTATCCATCCACCAACTTATATCAGCATCCTCCATTTTCTACACAAAAACACAAATGTAAATTTGTAAATTCTCTTCTCCCCTATGCCCTCTCTTCTAGAAAGGAACAAAAATAGCCATATGCTAAAGATAAGAACAATAACTTCAAAGGACCAGCCAGAAGAACTGGGTCCAAAACAGCCTCCAGGATGTTTTCAGATAGAGGTTCTAAACCAGTGATTCATGAACTCATTGGAAAAAAATGTATTTTTATATAATATTCAATTATAATTCTTTTCCTTTGACATCCTGTGTATTCTATTTATTCCTTAAAAAAAAAAAAACAAAAAAAAAACATGATTCTGAGGTAACCATAGGTTTCACCGAAATGCTAAAGGCTGAAAAATACCCAAAAAAGTTAATGACCTTTGTCTCAGATCATCTACAAGGCAAACCTGCCTAGCTCTGAAGTCAAGGGGCTGAGGGAAGGGAAGGGAACCCCTCCCACTCCTCATTTGGGAAAGCTGCTATCCAAAACTCCACCTTTTTGTTGTCCCCTGCCTTCTCTGCCATTGTGTGGGGGAAATCATAGAATTTTAAGATGTTAGGGCCAGAGGCTTCCACTAAAATCCATCTTTAATGCCTTATTCTGGCCGGGAGGCAAGTGACCCTGAGAGAGAGAGAGCCTACCAAACAGAGAGGTTTTAAATATAGGCTATATATGTATATGTGTGTCTACACACACATACCTAAACTGATATACACATAAATATACATATATTCACATATGGATTGCCTTCTAGATACTCTGAGACAAAGATCATTTATTTGGGGGGAGGGTTTGTATGTTCTGGAGCCCTTTGAAAGTCTGGTAAATCCTATGAATCGCTTCTTAAAATACTGGTTTTTTAAATGCACGTTTTGTGTGTGTGTGTGTGTGTGTGTGTGTGTGTGTGTGTGTGTGTGTGTTACATGAGGATCAGCTTAGCTAAATTTAACATCTGGCTTCAGGTAGGTGTGTTTTTCTACTACAATAAATGTTGAAAACCATCTAAGATGAAGAAAAGTTGCAAACTGTGCACATGATAGGAGTGCCCACAATAATGAAGTTATAGCTCCTCAACTATCAAAGAAATGGACTAAACCAACCCCCAGACCCACAGGAGGGCCTGCCATCCCTCTGTCAATCCATCTGTCGGTCTGTTTCAAGTTTGCAGACCCAAGAACTCAAGCATGGGGAAATATAGTGCAGTAAGGTCTTCTCCAACTCTTAGGCATTCCAGACCTAGTGTTGCCACTAACTTGTCGTATAATAACAGGAAAATCAGTGCCCTTAATTTCTTTATCTGTCGAATGAAATGGGTGGACTACTTGATTAGGTTGCTTCCAACTCTAATAATGACTTACTGCATAGAGTACAGCAGACGCATCACTTTGTCCACAAAGTTCTGTATAATCAAAGCTGTTTTTCCAGTAACAATGCATGGCTGTGAAAAGTGGATTATAAGAAAAGCTAAGCACCAGAGAATTGACACTTTTGAATTGTGGTGCTAGAGAAGATTTTTTTGAGAGTCCCTTGGACAGCAAGGAAATCAAATTAGTCAATATTTAAAGAAACTAATTAAAGATACTGACTGTAAGGCTGATATCTGAAGCTGAAGCTTAAATATTTTGTCCACATAATGAGATGAGACTCATTGGAAAAGACCCAGAAGATAGGAAAGATTGAAGGGGAAAGGAAAAGGAGATAGTAGAGGAGAAGATGGATAGATAGAAACATGGAAACAACGAACATGAACTTGAACAGACTTTGACAGATAGTGGAGGAAAGAAGAACTTGATATGCTTTGATCCATGGGATCACAAAGAATCAGACACAACTGAACAATAATAAAAGTATAAATAATATATAATGTACTCTACTTATAACATCTAGGTCCTATATTACACTATTTTATATATTAAGTATATATAAAGTTGTGTTTATGTATTTCTGCCTATGTTTAAGATTCACAAAGCACTTTTCTCACAACAACCCTATAAGGTAGGTAACACAAGTCTGTTTCTTCATCTATAAAATGAGGCTCACATTGGGTAAAGGACTTGGCCAGAAACACATATTTACTATATGTCAAAGCCAGAATTCAGCGCCAGTCTTGTGACTTCAAGTCCAGAATTATTTCTTTCTAATAGTCTATGATTCTAGATCATCCATACTTTGTATGGTATAGTCAAAGGACCAAACTGTTCTCAAAGTTCACACATGGAGTAAGGGGAAGAGTAGCAGCATTATGTACAGAAAAAGCAAAATGATCTCAAAGCTAGGAAGCTTCAGGCTCAAATTCAGCCTCTGGCACAAACTCTTTGAACCTGGACAAGTCACAATCTCTCAGAGCTCTTGTGGCCCCTAAGACTAAAACTCACAGAGAATGTGCTCATCAGCACTGATAGCACTGAACTCCTAACCCACGAGTTCCTTATATATCAGTGAAACCATAGGTCCGATTCCTATCCCCGTGAATTTGGGACTAACCCCAGGTCTTACTTAGGTTAGCTTTAGCAGGCAAAAGGTGGGTATAAGTAATTTATTTTTATCCACTTGTGCTCTTTTCCCTAAAAACCAAGCTTGAGGGGAAGCTAGTTGGTGTAGTGGATAGAGCCCCAGCCCTGAAGTCAGGAGGACCTGAGTTCAAATTTGGTCTCAGACACTTAACACTTCCTGGCTGTGTGACCCTGAGCAAGTCACTTAACCCCAACTACCTTGGCAAAATAAATAAATAAATGAAACGACAAGTTTGACCTCCCAGCTACTTCCACCATCACCATCACCATCTCTGGAACAGCCACCAACTTCCTTTGGTCATGGTTGTTGTTCAGTTGTTCCTGACTCTTTGGAATCCCATTTGGGGTTTTCTTTGCAAAGATATTGGAGCTCATTCTGCAGATGAGGGCACTGAGGCAAACAGAGTTAAGTGACTTGCCCAACTACTAAGTGTCTGAGGTCAGATTTGAACTCAGGAAAATGAGTCTTTCTGACTCCAGAGCCAATACTCCACCCACTGTGCCACCTTGCTGCCCCAACTCTCTAGGCGCAGAATATCTTTTTTGAGCTGTTCTAGATTCCCGTTCGCATAGAAAGTGGTAGGGAGTTTGACCTTTCTCTACACTAGAAAGCCAAATATTTACACAGAAGAGAGGGGCTTTTAAAGTAGAAAGCCTAGCAATGAATCTCCTTTTTTACCCTTATTTTATCCTGCAATGTCACACTAATCAACCTCAGATGCCCCCTTTCACCTCTTTCCTGATATTAGCTTTCTCAGTCTTCCTTCACAGCCAGTTCTGCTTTCTCTCACTCTCCCTATGGCAATCCTTTCTCCTTCTACCTCTTTCCTCTCCCCACTTTTGTTCCTCTCTTCTCAGGCCTCTTTCTCATTCTTTCCTCCCACCTTTCTCTCATCTATTCCTTCTTTTTCTAGCACTTAACATAGTGCTTCCCACATGTATTACAGTACCTAGCACATAGTAGGCATTTAATAAATGTTTATTGACTGACTGATTACCTCTTCCCTTCTCTTCATTGCATCTTTCTCCCTCTCTTTATGTTTTTATTTTTCCTCTTTTTTTCTCTTCCCTCTAATAATGACCTATATCTACTGTACCCACAGCACCAGAGTCAGGGGATCTAGGGATAAACTTTTAGTCTATTAATTGAAAGATTTGTTTCTTACACCTAAAGCTAAGAAACCCACATATTTCCTTCCAGATACAGGGAAATGTTCCTCTTTATTTCCATACTAGACCCCATCTTCCCATCTGCTTTACAACCTGGAATCTATCACTGAATGAAGAAGAATTGGGGGAACCTGTAAATTAATGAGAACTTGCCAAACCCTTCTAATAACAGAAAAAATCAGGTGGCCAAATTAACTGGAGAAAAATCTATCAGAATAGACTCAAGCAGATAAATTTCCAGATAGACAGAAACCATGAACCTATCATGGCAATAGTTGTAGAGGGCAAAGAAAGCCTCCATCTCCAGCCCCATCTGTAGATAGCCCACAGAGATAATATAGTACTTACAGACACTAAAGCCAGAGCACCCAGGACGTTTCTGGCCCATGGAACAGCCAAGCCGAACATCTTTGAGGATGCTTTGGGGCAAGCAGCTTTCAGTTATTTTGAAAAAATCATTTAACCTTTCCTTTTACAAAAGTGACTATGAACCACTGACTCTGGGGGAGAAGGGACACTTAGCAAATATTTAAAATATTGTTAAAATGAGTGGTTCTTACCCCTTTCCTACATCCCCTGAAATAGTACCTTTAAGATAGGATTTGGACCAGCCTAGAAAAAAGAGTTAGCTGGGCCCAATCTTGAAAGCAACACTGAATGGTTCCTCTGGGAGATGCTTCCTCTGCCCAACCACGGAAAAGCAGACTTACCAGCAAGGATTTGCCCTCCTTCCCCGTAGGGGCTCTGAGTCCTGAGGCTGGAGCCCCACTGGGTGCCTCGGAGGCTGGTGGGTGAGGAAAGCTTTGTCCAGTCACCAGATTGGGATTAGTCCTGTCACAAGGAATTACTCATTTCAGCTTTTCACTCTAAATGGGGGAGAAGCCAAGGGAATCTATTCAAACCTCACAAAGAGTGAAAGCAGATGAGGGGGTAGCTGGGTTAAGGGAGCTAGAGTCTAGGGGGATGTTCTTATTGGAGCAAGTAAAGAAAGAGCGGTGTTCAAAGTCCAGGCCCCATAAATGGTAACTTCAGGGCCGGCCCATGGAACGTTAAAGCTTGCTTTTGTGTCCCTCGGGCCCAGGCCATTAGTGCTCATCAGGGTGGAAAGCAAAGGCATGGGGGTAGAGGTCTATTGCCAATTTTTTCCTCTCTCTGCCTTGCCCTTAACTGGGAGGAGATAGGATAGAGTAGCCCCATGATAGGGATTGGGGAGAAGCAAAGGGGATTTGTACAAAGGATTGAAACATTTGGTCTCTGGCTAATCTGTAACTCCATCCCAGCTCCACAGCCTAGTGAGGGACTGGTACATCTGTCTTCCAGGAGAGTGAGGGGAGCGGGAAAAGAGAAGAAATTAAATAAGTGATTAAATAAGCATATTGTTTATGGAGAGAAGGATAGAATGATTGTCACATGCTGGGCAAACAAACTGACCCATCATAAGATCTCAGAGCTGCTGCAGGGAACTCTAGGTAGAATCCATTTCCATCAAAATCCTTTCTACAGAGACAGGCATTACTTCCACACCAAGAAGCCCGTTTCAGTTCTAGTTGCTACAAAAATATTCCTTCTCTTTTGGCCAAAAGCCGCCTCCTTGAAATTTTCATCTGCTTGTTCTAGTTGTACCCATGGGGGCACACACAAAAATCCTAACTTCTCTTTTATATGACAAGGGCAGGGAGGAGGGGTAAGTTAGACTTGTACAATTCTTTTATTTATCATGTTGTATAAGAAAAATCAGATCAAATTGGGGGAAAAAACACAAAAAAGAAAAAGAAAAAACAAAGAAAGGTGAAAATACTATGCTTCAATGCACATTCAGTCACCACAGTCTCCTCTCAGGATGCAGCATTTTCATCCCAAATCTATTGAAATTGTTTTGAATCACCGCATTGTTAAGAAGAACCAAGTCCATCACAATTGATCACAGCATAAACTTGCTGTTACTGTGTACAATGTTCTCCTGATTCTGTTTATTTCACTCAGCATTGGTTCATGTAAGTACATGATAGCTTTCCAAATATTTTAAGAAAACTAAAATTTTCCCTCAGGAAAAAAAGACAGGAGCCTTTCTTCAGGCTAAAAATCCTTAATAGTGTTGGAGCTCTAGACCTAGGGTCAGATATATGCTAGCTGGGTAAGCTGGAACAAATCTAGAAATTAGGTCCTAAGAAGAGATAAAGATATTTAAAGAAAGAAAACTAGTATGATCTATCATCGTAAAAATAAAGGGTTCCTGAATCTCCTAGGAGAGATTCCCCTTACCCTAGAAGGTACCAAAAATACACCACTCCTGGGTTACAGGACATTTTAAACTTGACTTCAAGGGGCAGCTAAATTAGGTGCAGTGATTAGAGCACCATTCCTGAAGTAGGGAGGACCTGAATTCAAAGGTGAACTCAGATACTTAACACAACTAGCTAGGTGACCCTGGGCAAGTCACTTAACCCAATTGCCTCAGCAAAAAAATAAACTTGACTGTTTCATTTCTGGTGTCCTCAGGCTTGTTCTTGAGAAAGTCCTCCCTTACCATTTGACTAATTTCTGGTAATCCCTTTTTGTAGTTTGTGGTAAGTGAAATCATGAAGAAAATCTTAATTTCCAAGGGATTTTTTGTATCTTATTCCTTCCTTTATCTCTGAGCCTCTCCTCAGGTAGCCCGATATTGTCAACTGTTATCTTAGGCCAGATAAGTACAGAAAGTACAGAAGCATCATTGAATCATAGAATGACAGCTTGGGGGTTGGAGAGAACCCTAGACACCATCTTGTTGACCCATCTCATTTTTCAGATGAGAAAACAAAATACAAAAAGGTTAATCAATTTGCCTGAGGCCACATAAGAAAATATAGAAGCAAGATTCACACTCAAGTCCCTTAACCCCAAATCCAGGGCTTTTTCCACTATATAAATTGTAAGGGAGGCAAGGGGTCCTGCCTTTTGAAATATTTCTGAAGACTACATCTCTGGGGGAAAATATCCTAGTATTAGGAAAGTTAGAGAAAGAAAAAGAAAAAGAATGTCCATTCAGGGCATACCTCTTTAGAAAAGAAAAAGCTTGAATGAAGGCTGAATTATAGACTCGTAATCCCAACCAAGCACTCAAGTAATTAGGAATTCAGAATTACAAGATTTAGAGTAAATGGGACGTTTTAACTTCTGTACATTAGCTACAGGGTATTTAATAAATACGAATTGGCCCACTCTAGGATACAGGAAAGGATTTAAGAAATCTTTGGCTGGGGGATTGAGGTGGGAATGCAAATGCCTCTTCTGGAAATGGAAATTTTCTGTTAGGTTTTCTTAGATAATGGTAATGTTCTATTTCTATTCTATTCTGTTCTGTGTCTTTTCCCATCCACTTTTCTCTGCTTGACCTGAGCTCAGTTCCAATCTTCCAATACCCTCCTATCTCTGGAACAATGGTGCCACTTTTCCTGAGAAATGATGACCTCGTTAATAAGAGCATCAAAACTGACAATGCTTCTCTGTGCAAAGCCCTGGCAAGCTTCTCCAAGCATAGCAGAATGGAGATGGCAACACAAATATGTCTAGGGAGGCTATTCACCTTAACTCAGTGGTTTCTAAACTGTATAATGATGCCCCACTTTTTTTATAAAAAGAAAATTATCATTACCTCATATTATTTAAATCTATATAATTATGTAAATATAGATTATTATATAATTATACAAATAATTTCTTAGCTCATATTTTATTTAAATAATATTAAAAGCTTATATTAATTTTATAATAAAATAATATTACATACATTTGTTTACTGATAAGACCCTTTATAATGTCCATGATTATAAAATCATCAGCAGCAGCAGCAGTAGCATTATATTTTTATTAATGTGATGGTTGGGCTTGCTTTTCACTGGTATCATTCATTGTGATATCACTGATGATATTAAAAGTTATAATTTTTTCAAACACTAATCAAGATTGATATTTTATCTTTATAATAATATAGCCAAAAAAACCTTGTTTTACACAACTACATATTAAAAATGGTAAGATCTTTTTTTCCTGATAAATCAAGGAATTCTGTTATCTATGGACAAAAGGGATATATCGAGATCTGTTAAAATCTTAAATAATAGGATTTTCAGGTTCCAAAGAATATTTCAACATACTATCAGAAGATGTCTATTAACCATATTCATTCAGATGGAATAAGACAAAATCTATCCAATTCGTCCATAAGTGAGTTACCTATTCTAAAATGAAGTGAAAAGTGCTTCTGTAGATCATTCAATTGTTTAATCAGAAAGTCTTTATTTTATTCTATTTAATTTGCAGTTGAGTTACATTTTAAATTGGGAAACAACAAAATATATTATAACTTTATTGCCCAAACTCTAACTTTTTCATAAATGTAGTCACTTTACCTTTCTGAGTACAAATTTGAGAATGTTATATTGATTTATTTAGATCATTTATAATTCTTCAGTAATACCCACCAAATATGTTTTTAGAAGGAATTTTTTGTTATGAGATGAATTTGATTCATTTTTATTGTGCTCATTAAGAAAAATGGCTAATTCTTCTTTCAAATATTCTTTGAAGTACTTCTTTGGCTCAAAAAAGGCAGGATTTTTTCAATAATATAGAAATATCGTATGCTCTGCTCCCATCTTATACTGTTTTGCAAAGAACTTTCCTTTTAATGGACTATGATTTTATTAAATTGATTGCTATTAAGATAACTTAGAAAATTCTACGTATATACTCATTTTTCTCAGTACAAATAATTGTCTTTGAAGTATGCAACATGTCCAAATTGCATGAATTTGCACAATCATGAAAATGTTCTACTTTGAACTCACTGGTACTGGTGGTTATCATTTCTGAAAGAATTCATCTTGCTCCTTCTACCCAATACTCAGCCTAGCTAAAGCATCAAGGTGTCCTGAGGATGCAGAAGGCAGAGTGTGGCCAGTAATTCAGACTTCTCTGGCAACCTTGACCCCTTCTCCCCTCACACCCTGACCTTAAGAGCTTGGAGAATAGCAGTATATTCCAAACCACCAGACCTACGTCCAGCTCCTTCTCCCATATCCAGTTGTGGAGAGCAGGCCCACCAACAACTACTGACCCACTGCCACCAACAGGCAAATAAGTACAAGAGCCCTGGAGAGTGCAAGCAGCCCCCAGAAAACTTGCTCTTGGGCCTTTGTACCCATCAACTGCCTGCCTAATGACAAAGCCGAGCAGGCAAGCCTGCCGAGAGCCACACCTCCCCCAGACCACAGCACCTCTGAAGCATGAAAGACTTCAGACCCCCAGAACTAGATCTGAAAATAGCGGCATAAAAAAGCCTGAAGCTCGGGACAATGCCTCACCATCCCCAAGAAAGCAGAGCTCAACGTTAAAGTTTAAAAAAAGAGGCACAAAACAAGAGATCTGTTCAGTTCTTCACACATATATTATATCTAGGATATACTGTGACATATTTAACATGTATAGGACTGCTTGCCTTCTGGGGAAGGGGGTGGAGGGAGGAAGGGGAAAAGTCAGAACAGAAGTGAGTGCAAAGGATAATGTAAAAAAATTACCCAGACATAGGGTCTGTCAATAAAAAATTATAATTATTTTAAAAAAATACAAAAAAAAAAAAGAGGCACAAAAAATACTGGAGAAAATAACACTTTAAAAAACAGAATTGGTCTAACAAAAATTCAATGAAAAGAACTCTTTAAAAAGCAAAATTGACATATGGGATAAAAGGTTCAAAAATTCACTGAAGAATTATTATTTACAATAATAAAAATGATTAATTAAAAATGAATAATAATAAATTATTAAGTGAGCAGAACCAAGAGAACAATATGCAGTCACAGAAATACTGTTTAAAGAGTAATTGTGAATGACTAAGCCATTCTGAGTAAAATTATGCTTCATATTAACTATGAAGGATTTATGAAGGAGAATATTATCTACTTTCAGAGAAAGAACTGGTATATAGAAGTGTGTATTGTATGTTCCACATATATATCTTTATCAATTGTTCCTCTTCTCTAATGTGGGATTGGGATGGAGGGAAAGAAGGAAACAATTTTTTAAAAATTGTAATATAATTGAGAAATTTTAATAAAATAAATAAAAAATATAATTAAAAAAAAAGGTTTATTGAACTACATGAAAGCCATGATAAAAAAAAAAAAACCTAGATATAACCTATATGCCCCAATATTTTAGATCCAAAGGATAAAATAGAAACTGAAAGATCCACCAATTGAAAGAGGTTCCAAAATGAAAACTTCCAAGAGCATTATAGCCAACTTTCAGAGCTCCAGGTAACATTTCAAGCATCCAGAAAGAAACAATTCAAACATCAGAGAACCACAATCAGGATCACACAAGATTTAAACAGCTTATAAGAGCAGAGGTTTTGAAATATGATATTGCAAAAGGCAAAGGAGCTAGAATTACAACCAAGAATAACCTACCCAGCAAAATTGAGATTTATAATCCTTTGCGAGGGGGTTGGAGGGAAAAACAGATATGTAATGAAATAGAGGACTTTCAAGCATTTTTGATGAAAAGACCAGAGATGAATAGAAAATCTGACATTTAAACACAAAATTCAAAAGAAGCATAATAAGGTAAACATGATTGAGAATCATAAGAACTCACCAAGTTTTAACTTTTTACATTCCTATATGGAAAGAGTTTTATCATTAATTAGGGCGTTTAGAAGAAGTCTACATACAGGGCAGGAGACTGAGGATTATATTGGGATAATCCAAAAAAAAAAAAAAAATGAAAGGGAGAGAAAAAGGGATGCACTACGAGAAGGGGTAAGGGAGAGTTAGAAAATTTTCCTCACTTCTCAAATATATGGGGAACTGAGTCAAATTAAAAACACAAAAACAAAAATCAAGCGTCTTTATCCAGTTGATAAATTGGCAAAGGATGTGAACAGACAATTTTCAGAAATAGAAATCAAAGTTATCTATAGTCATATAAAAATTGTTCTAAATCATTATTGATTAGAAAAATGCAAATTAAAACAAATCTTAGGTACCACCTTACAACTATCAGAAATGACAAATAATGGAGAGCAATGAAGGAATATAAGACACACTAATAAACAGTTAATGGAGTTGTGAACTTGTCCAATCATTCTGGAGAATAATTTAGAACAACGCCCAAAGAGTTATAAAACTGTATACCACTACTAGATCATTATTCCAAAGGTATCAAAGAAATTATACAAATTATGTGCAAAATATTTATAACAGTTATTTTATGGTGGCAAAAAACTGTATTTTCATCAGTTGGAAAATGACTAGACAAGTTTTGATATATGATTGTGATGGAGTACTTTTGTATTATGACAAAGGGGATAGTTTTAGAAAAAAACAAAAACATGGCAAGATCTATATAAACTAATGCCGGGTGAAGTGGGAAGAACAGGTAGATCATTGTTCACACTAAGCAATTTTGTAATGATGATCAACTGTGAAAGACTTGACTAATTTTATCAATATGATGCTCTATGATAATTCCAAAGTACTCATGATTTTTAAAAAGGCTACCCACTTCCAGAAAAATAACTAATGAACTCTAAGTGCAAATTGAAGTATAATTTTCTAACTTTTTTTGTCTTTCTAAGGATTCAGCTAATGTAGAAATGTGTTTTGTATGATTTCACATGTATAATTAATATCATTTTACTTACCTTCTTAGTAGATGGGGAAAATGTGGGAAGGAAAGAAAATTTAGAATTCAACAGATAAAAAGAAAAGAATGTTAAATAAGTGCTTCATTCGTTTATTCATTCACTTATAAACACTCTTCACAAGCCTATTTTCATACTACAATCAATTAAGAGTCATCTGTTCAGAGCTCAATATAATTTTCTCACATTATATTGTTTGCATTTTTAAGATCTTTAAATATATTTTGACTTTCTGTTGATGTGGCACTGCTATCAATAAAGATCCCCCCTAACTTCAGCAACAACAATATATCATACATATGAAATCAAATGAGTATTTTTAACTACATCAATTACTTCATCTATTTGCAACACAAAATTGGAAAAAAAATTTCTTGAATAAGCAATCCATAAAGATCTTCAGATATAAGAACAGTTCTCTTTCCTCCTTTCTCACTGTATTATTTTCCAGTTGCATCATTCAAAGCTGCCACATATGATTAACCAAGCTTTGTTTTAACTATATCAAGATTTGTGAGTATCATCAGCATTTCTTCTAACAAATGAGACTTTATATTTAACATTTCTGGAAATCACTTTATAATATGAAAGGTACCTGGTATTTTTGTTTGGTTTATCAAAAAGTTTATTTTTGTCTATTAAAATAATCTAATTTTCTCCAGGAAAATTATTTTGTTTTGACAACATAGTCTATATGTATACTCTGAAGATGTTTCCATTTGTTAAGTTTCATGCTATTAGCTAAAATTTTTGCACAAAGCAAAAGTAACTCACCTTCAATAAGTATATTTATATATGTGATTATACTTTTCAAATTTGAGCTTGTGTTTTATATTTCCACTTCAATTGTCTCTATTATATTTGTTCATATTAATTTCAGCTGCTCCAAAGGATTTTCTTTTCTAAATGGTTATGTTTATCTCTCATGATACGATATCAAAATCTGTATATCACTTATTTAACCCTTTAAACTTAGAGATAATAAAACATTAAGACAATTACATTTGTTTATTTTTTTGAAAACTTCAAATTATTACCTATAACCATTCTTGAATAATTTTCATTTTTTTAAATTGCAATTTTTCAAAAGACTTATTATACTGCACTTATCCAAATGAATTAAGAAATAAAAGATATATTATGGTGCTTTTAACTTCCATACAAAGATTGATGTCAAGTTCATGCTTCACATTCAAATATAGTAAATATCACCTACATCAAAATTCTGTAGATAATGAAAAATAATGACATAGACAGATTGAGAGCTGGACTAAGTGTCAAAAAGGTCTAGTTTCAAGTTCCATCTCTGATTGGTTGACTCTGGGTATCCAAGCACTCCCAAAACTCTCTAAAACTATAATTTGAAGATAGATAAGAGTTACTGTGGATTCTGTACATCAATAAAATGACTTTTAAAAATTTTTTGATAGTACAATTGTGTTTATTTTCTCTCTCTTCAGTGACTGGTTACAAATACATTTATACAGCCTTGATGTGTTGTAAATATAATGAATTTTTTCTCAATAGTATATTATTTTTCCAATTATAAGTAAGGATAGCTTTTAGCATTCATGTAAGGATGGCACCAGAGCTGAGCCTTGAAGGAACTTAGGGATTCTAGTAGATGGCTGTAAAGAAGGATTGTATTCCAGGCATGGGGGACAATCCAAACAAAGGCACGGGGATGGGAGATGAGATATTGAGATTAGGGAATAACCTGTTGAGTTAGAATGTTGGTTTATATGTGGAGGGGAGTAATTTCAATAAGCACATAAGCATTCTGAGTATGAATTTACTTTCTCCAAAAATTTTGATATAGATAGTGTATCTCTAATTTGGGGGGAATATTTTATACCAATTGTTCTTACTCTATCACCTAAGTAAACACCCATTCCTTAAAAGCTAAATTAGCCTTAAATTGGCTGGCTAATTGATAATTAGTAGGGAGCACACTGGATAGGGGTTTAAGCTCTGAGTAGAAAAACAGTTGTTTCTCACTAGTACCTTGCCCACCAGTTGAAGTGAGAGTGTTGGGGAATTATATTCAGGAAAATTTGAGTAAGAATTAGGGGAAATTAGAAGCAGGAGAATGTTACCAGTGCATTTGTCATGGAACTTTTAGGCTCTACCAAATAATGGTATATAAAAAAGTTTTAAAGTTTGCAAAGCACAATATATACACATATCACATAATATATAACGTATGTATTTTTGTATATACATATGTACATGAAGCATTTTAAAAGTACTACTATGTGTCTTGGTTACTGTAAAACACTGCCAAAAAGCTAAAAAATTGGAAGTCCTACAATTCAGAATACTTCCTCAAGATAAATCCTTTCCCTCCCCATCCAAGTTATAACTTTAGGTAATCTTCATTTCCAGCATTTACACAGAGGATGTAAAAAGCTCGGCTTACCAAGAAAAATCTTTTACAATGGAAGGGGAGGGGAAGAGGAAAGGAGGTTTACGTGAGCCTTACTCTCATCAGAATTGACTCAAAGAGGAAATAACATACACCCTCAAATAGAAATCTATCTTAGAATTCAGGCAAGTTGGAGAGGAAGGGGATATGAGAAATAGGGACGATGATAGAAAAGAGGGTATATTGGGGGAAGGGATGATCAAAAAAATTTTTTTGAGGGAGGTCAGGTTGAAATGAGAGAGAAAATTGGGAGATGGGAAAAATACAGTTAACAAAAGTAATTGTGTAAAAAAAAAATTGAATGATATGATGGTATACTTAGAGAACCCCAGAGACTCTACTAAAAAGTTATTAGAAACAATCCACACCTTCAGCAAAGTTGCAGGGTATAAAATAAACCCACATAAATCATCAACATTCTTATATATCACTAACAAAACCCAACAGTTAGAGATACAAAAAGAAATTCCATTTAAAGTAACTACTGATTGTATAAAATATTTAGGAATCTATCTGCCAAGGGAAAATCAGAAACTTTATGAGCAAAATTACAAAACATTTTCCACACAAATTAAGTCTGATCTAACCAACTGGAAAAATATTAAATGCTCTTGGATTGGGCGAGCAAATATAATAAAGATGACAATACTACCTAAATTAATCTGTTTATTTAGTGCTATACCAATCAGACTCCCAAAAAACTACTTTGATGAACTAGAAAAAATAACAACAAAGTTCATATGGAAAAACAAAAGGTCAAGAATTTCAAGGGAATTAATGAAAAAAAAATCAAATGAAGGTGGCCTAGCTGTACCAGATCTAAAATTATATTATAAAGCAGCAGTTACTAAAACCATCTGGTATTGGCTAAGAAATAGACTAGTTGATCAATGGAATAGGTTAGGTTCAAAGGACAAAACAGCCAATAACTTTAATAATATAGTGTTTGACAAACCCAAAGACCTCAGTTTCTGGGATAAGAATGCACTATTTGACAAAAATTGCTGGGAAAATTGGAAATTAGTATGGCAGAAAATAGGCATTGACCCACACTTAACACTGTACACCAAGATAAGGTCAAAATGGGTTCATGACCTAGGCATAAAGAATGAGATTATAAATAAATTGGAAGAGCATAGGATAGTTTACCTCTCAGACCTGTGGAAGAGGGAGGAATTTATGACCAAAGAAGAACTAGAGATCACTATTGACCACAAAATAGAAAATTTTGATTATATCAAATTGAAAAGTTTTTGTACAAACAAAACAAATGCAGACAAGATTAGAAGGGAAACAATAAACTGGGAAAACATTTTTACAATCAAAGGTTCTGATAAAGGCCTCATTTCCCAAATATATAGAGAATTGACTCTAATTTATAAGAAATCAAACCATTCTCCAATTGATAAATGGTCAAAGGATATGAACAGACAATTCTCAGACGAAGAAATTGAAACTATTTATAGACATATGAAAATATGCTCCAAATCTTTATTAATCAGAGAAATGCAAATTAAGACAACTCTGAGATACCACTACATACCTGTCAGATTGGCTAGAATGACAGGGAAAGATAATGCGGAATGTTGGAGGGGATGTGGGAAAACAGGAACACTGATACATTGTTGGTGGAATTGTGAACACATCCAGCCATTCTGGAGAGCAATTTGGAACTATGTTCAAAAAGTTATCAAACTGTGCATACCCTTTGATCCAGCAATGTTTCTATTGGGCTTATATCCCAAAGAGATACTAAAGAAGGGAAAGGGACCTGTATGTGCCAAAATGTTTGTGGCAGCCCTGTTTATAGTGGCTAGAAGCTGGAAAGTGAATGGATGCCCATCAATTGGAGAATGGCTGGGTAAATTGTGGTATATGAATGTTATGGAATATTATTGTTCTGTAAGGAATGACCAGCAGGATGAATACAGAGAGGACTGGCGAGACTTACATGAACTGATGCTGAGTGAAATGAGCAGAACCAGGAGATCATTATATACCTCAACAATGATACTGTTTGAGGATGTATTCTGATGTAAGTGGATCTCTTCGATAAAGAGAGCTAATTCAGTTTCAATTGATCAAAGATGGACAGAAGCAGCTACACACAAAGAAAGAACACTGGGAGATGAATATAAACTGCTTGCATTTTTGTTTTTCTTCCCAGATTATTTATACCTTCTGAATCCAATTCTCCCTGTGCAACAAGAAAACTGTTCGGTTCTGCACACGTATATTGTATCCAGGATATACTGTAACCTATTCAACATGTAAAGGACTGCTTGCCATCTGGAGGAGGGGGTGGAGGGAGGGAGGGGAAAAATTGGAACAGAAGTGAATGCAAGGGATAATGCTGTAAAAAATTACCCTGGCATGAATTCTATCAATAAAAAGTTATTTTAAAAAAATTGAAGCAAGTTTCTTTGATGGAAGCCCTCCTTTCTCAAATGTCTAGGGAACGGAGTCAAATTTAAAAGGAAAAAAAAAGATAAATGATCAAAAGATATGAACTATGCTCAAAGGGCTATAAAATAATGCATATCCTTTGACCTAATAAGATCATTACTAGTCATGAATCCAAAGGAGTTTTTTTTTTAAAGGAAAAGTACCTATATATGCAGTTTTTTACACATATTTATTGCAGTTCTTTTCTCAGGTCAAAAAAATTGGAAATTGAGGGGATGTCCATCAAC
Source organism: Antechinus flavipes (assembly GCF_016432865.1). Taxonomy (NCBI): domain Eukaryota; kingdom Metazoa; phylum Chordata; class Mammalia; order Dasyuromorphia; family Dasyuridae; genus Antechinus; species Antechinus flavipes. The sequence continues at coordinate 568,524,786 of NC_067399.1, forward strand.
TGGGGAATGGTCGAATAAGTTGTTGTATGTGATTATGATGGAATATTATTGTTTTATAAAAATGAGCTAATTGCAGTGTTACTACTGGGCTTATATCCCAAAGAGATCTTAAAGGAGATAAAAGGGACTCATGTGTGCAAAAATGTTTGTGGCAGTCCTTTTTGTAGTGGCTAGCAACTGGAAATTGAATGGATGCCCATCAATTAGAGAATGGCTATGGTATATGAATGTTATGGAATATTATTATTATTACATTATATATATTATTATTAATATTATTATATTCTGTAAGAAACAATCAGCCGGATGGTTTCAGAGAGACCTGGAGAGACTTAAGTGAAATGAGCAGAACCAGGAGATCATTATACACAGTAACAACAAGATTATACGATGATTGATTCTGATGGACGTGGCTCTCTTCAACAATGAAATGATTTAAACCAGTTCTAGTTCTTCACTGATGAAGAGAACCATCTACACCTAGAGAGAAGACCGTGGGAACTGAGTGTAGACCACAACATAGCATTCTCACTCTTTCTGTTATTTGCTTGTATTTTTGTTTTCCTTCTCAGTTTTTTTTCTTTCTAGATCCGATTTTTCTTGTGCAACAAAATAACTGTATGGATATGTATACATATATTAGATTCAACATACATTTTAACATATTTAAGATGTACTGGACTACCTGCCATCCATGGGAAGGGTCAGGTTGAAATGAGAGAAAAAATTGGATGGGAAAAATACAGTTAGCAATAGTAATTGTGTTAAAAAAAAAATGATTCATTTCTCTTCCCAAATCCTACCCACTGCATCTTACTTCCTTTAGTTCACAGTCATGCCTCAGAATTGGATGCAACTTTCTCAGAACTACAGTAATGTGAACATAAAGTATCTTCCAGGTTACATGGGAGATGGGCTGGAATCAGCTCCAACTAGTTGGAACAGAAGATTTTACAAGGATCAGTTTTGAAAAATTATCCATGCATATTTTATAAACAAAAAGCTATAATAAAAAAATGAGCTGATTGCTCTCAGAAAAGCTTGGAAAGTGCTCCATGAACTCAAGCAAAGTGGCATGATAGGTACTGTGTACAAAGTAATAGTGATGTTGTAGGATTATCAATTGTGAATGACTTTGCTATTCTCAATGATTCAATGACCCAAGACTACTCTGAAGGATTTCGGATGAAAAATGCTATCTAAAGAATTGATTGTGTTTGAATACAGATTGAAGCATACTTTTTAAAAACATTATTTTCCTTGAAGGTTTGAGGTTTTTTTGGGGGGGGCAATAGGAAATCTGTTTTCCTTTAAAACATGACTTTTATATAAATGTTTTGCATAACTTCACATGTACCTTTTCAGTGGGGGGGAAGAGAAGAAGAGAGCAAATCTGAAACTCAAAGTTTTAAAAACAAATATAAAAAATTATTTTACATGTAACTGGGGAAAATAAAAATATTAAATGAAGCACACAGAGACAAAAAAAAAAAAGCTCTGCCTAAGAAGGCTTGAGAATGATTTCTTCTAAGTTTATGCTATTTTTTTTTATTCATTTGTTCCTTTTGGGACTCACTTCTCTTCCCAAGTCCTACCCACTGCATCTTACCTCCTTTGGTTCAGTCATGCCTCAGTGCTGGATGCAACTTTCTCAGAACTACAGTAATGTGAACATAAAGTGTCTTCTAAATTACACAGGGGGATGGGCTGGAACCAGCTCCAACTAGTTAGGCAAGCCAATGATTAAATTTTCAGGGTGAACAAATAAATCAGTGCTAGATTTATTATCTTGATGTCTAGACTTTAGAAAGTAATAAAGAAAATGTTAATGATGCAAATTAAACTTAAAAGTATTTTATGAACATTCTACATCCCACCACTCATCACCCACTACCCACCTTTCCCAGACAGTGGGATTTAGTTATAGGAACTATCTTCTCTGCTTCAAGGATTTGGGTGTTTGTAGGTTATATGCCCTTCAGGTTAAGTTTTAGGAGGAATTTATAGACAGACATCTTTCCCCAGGAACTAAAAGAATAATAGTTACCTTGAGGCTAGGGTGACCCCTACTGGCTACGGGTGATTCTAACATTCCAAAGGTGAAATTAAAAATGAAATAAAAGGTGAGCTTAAAAAAAAAAAAAAATCCTCTTTACATTGCCCCCTCATTCTTTCCCTTCCCCTCCCGTGTCCCCTCTTCCCAGTAATTAACATGATAGCCTTTAAAATTTTAGACTAGAGAATTTTAGATCTGGAAGAGGTATAGAGAAGTAGTGATTTGTTTTTACCTATGAATATAGCAAAAAAAAAAAAAAATGATTACTGAGTGTATTCAAAACGATTGGTGTAAATGTAAAAAATGTTTAACTCTTCCAAGAAAAGAGTGTAACAAGCCACAAAAGATCCTTCCTAACTGGTTTGTTGTTCAAACTGGACCCATTCCAAGCAACTACTTAAGAGGATTAGATCCTTGTTTCTTTCCTTGCCCCTTTTACTCCTCCCCGACGCCCGACTTCGCCCCCCATCTCCACCAACCTTCCCCCTAACCCATCTTCTGCAAGGCTGGGTGGCAGGGCTAGCTCAGCTGGGGTCTGGCTGCCCAGCTTTAAAGCAGCCTTGAACCCTTCCCCAATCAGTCTTAACTGAGGCATGAGAAATAGAAACTCTGGATTGAATAAAGTTATTATGCCTCCAGCAGCTGAAAGGATCACATGAAGTTTCTTTCTGCAGCCACACACTTAGGATTTATTTCCAAAAAACACTGTATCAATCAAATATCAGTTAAATTCCAGAGCAAGCATTGGGGAGATGGGAAAATGCTTAAAGAACTTGTGAGGCTAAATTGTTGAGAATATCTCTCAGGGAATCATGCGAACCTTCAGCTCCACCTTTTTTGCCCATGCCCAGCCAGACATACTATCAGGTAAGATATGAATCTCTATCTTGGTATTTTAGACTCTGGTTCAGGATTACAAACTAAAGAGATCATAGTCTTGGGAAATCTTGGGCACAGCAATTAATGTTGTGAAAAAATACTATTTTTTTTTTTTTTTTGCTTTAGAGGGAAAGAGTTGTCTTTGTCTTTTTCTTATTCTAGGAAACTTTTTTTTTTTGGAAAACGTACACAATCCAAATTTTTGTCCTACTATTAACCAAGAAGAAGAGGTTAAATGATTCCCAATTTTGTAGTAGTTAAGTAAAAGGTGTCAAGGGGATTCAATCACTCAATCTAGGAATCAATTATGAAAGATTCTGGCAGTAGTCCTCTGGGGATTTGGAATTACATGAGCTCAGTTCAGAAGCTGCTTCATCTCTTTCCATACTTACTGTTTGCAAAGAGGCAGATGGATTTAGCACAAGAAGGCCAGTGCCTCAGTGAGATGTCGATGGAGGGACTGACTGGTTAACAATATAGTTGTGAGGGCTACTATATGGAGAGGAATAAAACTGTTAACAATCCTATATGTGGCTCCCCAACTAGCCCCTAACAAAATTTATTTATTTATTTTTGCTGAAGCAATTGGGGTTAAGTGACTTGCTCAGGGTCACACAGCTAGGAAGTCAAGTGTCTGAGGCCACATTTGAACTCAGATCCTCCTAATTTCAGGGCTGGTACAACAAAATGTATTTTTAACACCTTCTTCCAATCCCTTCCAGCCCTCTTGTTCTTCTACAATCTAGTTCCTTCCCTGAAAACAGTGAATTCAGTCCTTTGGAACACTGAATCATCCCATCTAGGTTAATCTTTCCAAGAAAGCTTCCAAAAATCATTTCTTCCTTCTATTCTTATCCCCTAAAATATTAATCTCAAACATTAACCAAAAAAAGAATTTGCTAAATTACATAATTCATTTTCAGTGTCAAAACCATAAACAGATATTTAGACTATAATGGAGTCATCTAGCTGGAAGAGATCTCTAATGTTAATAATTAGAAAGTTGAGTCTTAGACACTTTAGTTTACTCACCTGTGGTTAGTTACATAGCTAGTGAGTGGAAAAACTGGAAATAGAATGCTGATTTCCAAACTCCGAACTCAGAGTTCTTTGTGATCTGAAATGTGGTCCTTTTTCCTCAAACGCAGAGGCCCCTCAAGGCAGAAAGGACATAAATATGTAGAGAGGATGTGTCGGAATGACACTTTCCATAGAGTTGCATAAAAAGGGTAAATATTATTCATTACTTCATGTATCCTGCTGTAACTGTGGGATGATAAGGATATTATAATACAAGCAGGGGTGAACTGGAACCAACTCTAGCTTTCCACCAGAACTTTCTCCCAAATGCTGAATTTTCTGAGTGAACACTTCTATCTCAGAAAAAGGCAAACATTCCAAATCAAGGCTTTATTTATTATTTAATCGATTGTCTAGAATTAAAAACGTTATGGACATAATTTTTTTTTAATTTAATGAATTGTTAATAATCAGATTAATGTTAAAAGTGTATTCTATATATTCCTTCCCTCCCTACCACCAACCTGTTAAACCTTATGGGTTCTCTCCTAATTAAAGTATTATTCCTCTTCATGTAGCATAGTTTACAGGAACATAATTTATGGAAATTCTGAAGAATTTCAGGCAATATAAAATGATATTTCTAGCCAGATATCTCTCCTCCTTCCCTTCCCCTCCCCCAGGTAAACCTGGCAACCTGGGTATGTTTAGTTTCTTAGAGGATTTATCAGGCATAAAGGAAGAGTTTTCCACTTTTTCAGGGGGAACCTTTTCTAAATAAAGCTCCCACTTCCAAGAAATCTAAAGGAAATACAATAAGTCAACAAATTTTCATTGAGCTGAATTCTTCTATTACGGAATATGCTAACTTGATGTTGCTATAATATTTTAGCAGCCCATAACATGAATTATATTTGCTTTGTTTTATGAAAACTTAATGTTAGCCTATTCTTAATCTCTCCCCCACTATTCAGAGGGCTCAGAGAAGCAAGTGGAAGAGTGACACAAGCTTGGTTGATTCCCTAGAGTCAGTCAGTCAACAAAATGTAAAAGGAAGACTATTGAAGATGACGAGGATCTTAACTAAGATAGTGGCTTTGTAAGAGAAGGAGATAGATAGGAGGAAGGTCACAGAGGTAGAAATGACAAGATTTGGCAATAGATTGGGGAATCCAGGTGAATGAGAGAAAAGAACTGATGATGATAGAGAAGTTTCAAGCCTACGTTCCTGGAAAAAATGGTGGTGACATTGGGAAGAGGGGAAGGTTTGGGAGAAAAGGTGATTTCTGTTTTGAAAGAAGGGAATTATAGGGTGGTTATAGAAATCTGGAAATTATCTAAATAAAGATTATAATTAAACTCATGGGAATTGATGAGGTTACCAACTAGATAGTAGAGAGATCAAAGAAAAGAGAACCTAAGAAAGAATTTTGGGAACATTTTTGGTAAGTGGTAATGACCTGGAAACCAGTAAAGAAAACTGAAAAGGAGCAGTCAGCACATAGGAAAAGAACCAGAGTAGTTATACAAAAATCTAGAGATATCCAAGTATCCAAGAAGAGAGAAATCTAGAGTGTTAAATGCTGCAAAAAAAAAAAAAAAAAGTTCAGAAGTATGAAAATTGAGAACAAGCTGTTATTTTTTGATAATTAAGAAATCATTGGTAATCTTTGAAAAGGAAGTTTCTGTTAAAAAAAAAGTCAGAAATCAGATTGCAGAGGTTTAAAAAGAGGGTAAGGAAAGGAAGAGAAGACTTGTTCAAGGAGAGTAACTAGAAAGGGGAAAAGAAATATAGAATGATAGCGAGCTATTATGATGGATTTAATTGAAAATCATATTTTATGAGTATCCAGGAAGAAATCAGTAGATAAGGAAAGATTGAAGATCATAGAGAGGAAAGATATAATGAAGGCAATCTGCTGAAAAGATCAGAGGAGCTATAATTGAAGGTACATGTAAAGGAGTTGGCATTGGCAAGGAGAAGAGTCACTATTTCCTCTGGTACAGAAGTAAAGAAAGAAACGGGAGAACATATGAAATATGTGAGATGAGGAGAAGACAAGAGGGAACTCTCAGCAAATGTCTTCACTTTTTTAAAAAAGAATACATAAGGATACCCTAGTATAGAAAATGGGAGAAGATGAGTAAGATAAATGAAGTAAAGAATGGGATGAGTCCATTAGGGAGTAATAGAATGTTTGTCTTGTGATGAGGGCCCCATTGAGATAAGAAAACATAAATGTAGAGTGGCTCTAACTAGCATGGCTATAGGATTTTTTTTCCAGCTCTAATCAGCAGCCTATGAATAGAAGGGAAAAAAAGATGGATGATGGGAGTAATGCAAGGTTCAGATTGGCAAAGTATGGTCAACCCAAAGATAAGAGACTGAGAATATGGCAGTGTCAGATGGAATTGGTTGATCCAAGAGTTGAGTAGGAGAAGAGTGTGATCACTGTAGGGGTAATACCTCTGAAAGAATTGAAAGGAGGAGTAATGAGATCACAGTGAAAATGAAGAGCAGGGTTAGGTTTTGTAAGATCGGATGATAAAAAATTGAGTTCGTGATGGTGAAAACAGAATACTTATGGATGATGGCAAAATCAAGAGTTTGTGACCATCCCGACAGACCCTATGCTACGCGCTGAGGATACAAAGGCTTGGGCAAAAGGAGAGGAGAAAAAGTAAGAGAGAATGATGCAAGAAGAGCTGCATCACCCGGCAAAAACCTAACTCAGTTTGGAAGTTTGAGACTGTCAACATCAAAATGAGACTACGGAGAAGGGAGAAGTCTGAAAGTAGGAGGGTACCTGAAAGAGATAGTGGAGAACTAGACGCAATTCATCCTCCCCCGCAAATGAAATGGAGCTCCAGCCTGATTATTCGTTTACCAAAGGCCAGCTCCTTTCCCATGATACCAAATTGCCCCGCTATTTCCCTACCTTCTTGTTCTCCCTCCCCCCCCTTTTTAAGACTTTTGGTATCTTCTAAATTGCAGGACCCGGAAGAACGGAAACCGGCCGCCCAAGGGTAGTGGGGGCGGGAGTTGTTGCCTCGGATAACGGAAGTGAGGTCAGCGCGCTCTCCTATTTAGCGGGAGATTCGGAGTGGGCTAGCGGCTGTTAAGCGGAAGTGCCCCTCAAGAAACTTTTGGAGTCCTGGATTCGAGCAGGAACTGTGCTTTTGGGTGTCCTACTTCACGACGCTCATTAGGTCCAGTGGTTCGGGAGCCCGGTAATGGGGGACGGCTCGGGGCGTAGGGCTGAGGTGGGGTCTCCAGGCCCCTAGTGCTTCTAGTGCTGCCTGCAAAAGGGTTAGGGGAGGGGGTGGGTTAATCCTGGCCCTCCGGCCTTGAAGGAATTTTGTCCAGTTCGCCGAGTTTGCGGCGCTCCACCCCACCCCCACTTCCACTCCCATCCAGACCATAAACTGCTTAAGTCAGGAGCTGTTCACCGTGCTGTCACTCCCGTCCTCCTCCCTCCTTTGTCCACGTACGGTTCTGCACGCAGATGCTCCAGAAATGTTTACAGTGAGACACCTCAGACCAGAAGCTAGCTACTTCAAGAAACAGCGCCCCCCTCCCTTTTAATTAAGAGATGGAAAGCACTCTCATCTGGTCTAAGCTTTTCATTTTACAGAGGAGGAAACAGAATCGGCGAGGCTAATAAGTGAGTGGCCCATGCTTGTCGAGGACTCTTAGAGAAGAACTAGACCTGGAAGCCAGCTCTAGGTAGTCCCACGTCGTCCAGCTCGCCTGCTCCCTAACCCTGGGCTCCAGATTGATCAGAATATCCTCACCTGAATAAGAGTGTGGAAATCCCTGACAGGTCTTCCAGGTGGATTGAGAACCTCAGCAACTTGCTAGTTGAGTTCTCTGATGCCAGTTATGGATGTCCATAAACTTGGGCAGATCATTTATCTGTTATGTGGTTAAATGTGTAGTAGATACTTCATAAGTACTTGTTGATTTATATTGAATTTATTGGCTTCTCACATTGTTTCTTAAGATGTCTTTCTCCCCTCCCCCCCTTCCCCCCACATCTTGACTAGAAACTTTGGAGTCATCTTTGATTCTACCCTGTTTTCCCAAATCCAGTCAGTATCCATGCCATAGCTTAACTTCCTATTACTTCTCAGATTTGTCTCTTGCTTTCCAACTATTATCTTGGTACTTCATTTACTGTGGATTTCAGTAAATTGCTTAGCTGAGTCTCATTTCCTCTGGTTTTATTCACATTCACCCCCACCACCATCTCAATAGATTTATCTTTGTAAAACATTGCTTTTATCTTGTCACTCCTCTGCCCTAAAACCCAGAAGTTTGCCAATGGCTAAAGTGCTGATAGTTCTCTCTCTCTCTTTTTTTTCTCAAGGCACAATTTCTTTGCTATGATGGTATAGCATCCAGGACATTTAAATTTGAAAGAGAAGAGGGTTTTCAGGCAATACATCTGGGGTTTTGAATTCCACTGCCTCTCTCCTCCAACATTTTCTCTTCTTTATCCTCTTAGATTTCACAACAGAAGGTGGCTTGTTATTGGATAAACCTGCAGTTGTGACCTTCCCAGTGCCAAGCCAGATTGTGCAGAGATCAAACTGCACTCAGCATGGTGCCAGGGATTTTGTCTCACAAAATTAGGAAATCCCTGTACTTAGGGACACTTTGAAAACCATTGGATAAGCTCCTTAGGATTCTGGCTTTTGAGATTTGTCCCTACCCTTCCAACTTTATCTCCCATTACTCCTTATCTTGAAATTTCTTTTCCAGCTCTACTTTTCCTTCACAGATGCAATTTGTGAAGTCCTATCCCTATGCTTTTGTTCATGTTGTTGCTGTATGTTCCTCTTCAAAGGTGATCTGTGTCTTTTAACAAATGTTTTTTGTGCCAGTAAGATAAGATAAAGATATGTCAAAACTGATGTCCCTAAGAAAAAAATTAGACTTTAGGATGAAATTATGAATTTGTAAATCCCCACTTTACATTCATACTAAGTGGCAGCTCAGTAATAATAATTGCTAGCATTTATAGTTCTTTAAGGTTTGCAAAGTACTTTGCAAATATTTCATTTTCTTCTCATAGCTTTCTTGGGAGGTAGATATTCTTATCTCCATTTTGTAGATGAAAAAACTGAGGCAAACAGTGAGATTTAATCAAGACCACAAAGCTAGTAAGTATCTGAAGCTGGTTTTGAATTTAGGTTTTCCTGATTTCAGATCCAGCACAGTTTCTGTTGTGTTATTGTGAAGCTGATCATTCATTTTTAGCAGTTCTTTATCCTTAATAATAGCCACGAAAGTCACTTTGAGGACAATAGAGATCTTAAGAAAGGGAAGATATTGGGGGAAATCTAAAGACCTTTCAATGGATTAAAAATTAGAATCCTTTGTTTTTCTGGAGGAGAGGAAAGAGAAATAGATATAGTAACCTGCCAACATCTTTCAGCTCTAGGATTCTTTGAAAATCAAGCCCTCATGTAATGTACTTTTTCTACAGTTCCATGAGATGAGCTACAATGGACCAAAAAATTCTCTCTCTAGCAACAGAAAAAACAGCAGAGAAACTGCAAGAATTTCTACAATGCCTGAAAGATGATGAGGTGAGTATGATTTATTATTGCTGAGGAAACTCTTACTAAAAGTTTTTAGTACTAAAATGCTACATTATGTAAATGCAAAATGACAGTGAAAGGACAACTAATCTTTGATCATCAAATTTTGGTTTTCCTGAAATATGAGAGGACAGGAATGTAAGTAATTATATCTGAATGAAAAGTTCTTTGTTCTATTATGTCATCAATGTGAATGTTTGCTGCAGTAGTACCTTTTCCTCTTTGATCTCCTGTTCATGAACCCTTCCCTGGGAGGCTCCTCAGCAGATTAAGGGGCTTCCTCTGGACTTTCAATGTGATCAGGGTTGGCACCTGCATGCACAATTAGCCTTGCCCTTGGGATCTCTTGCCCTTGCTTCCTGAGTGGTCTACCTCTTAACACTTCATAGATTTCTTGGATAAAGTCTTTTATGCCATTTCTTGACTTGTTTTATTTGTCGTTTGATACGATTCAGTTCTTTCAATATTGTCCACGCTTGTTCATCAGCCAGGCTTACATTCTGAGTATTAACAATTAAGATAGTGTGTAGAGATAGTTTGAAAACTGATTCTTAGCACTTTCTCTGTCATTCTTTTACTATTGCAGTTATGGTTGAGTGAATGAGAATAAAAGTTCTTAATGTATTCTTGCTACAGTAATTGAAAATGGCATAAGCCTATCCTATGTACTACATTATGGCAACACTAATTGAACATAAGACTTTTCACTCTTAATTAGTTAAACATGTTAAACTAATTTTGTAGTTATTTGCATACTTATTTGTATCATATTACTTATTTGCAAGGATTATGATTGTTTTGTTTTCAAAAATAAAATTTAAAAATTGGATTAACTTTTAAAGTTACCTCACTGCCCTATTTTTAAAAAAAAATTTGACTTGTAGTTATTGGTGTCAATTAGAGATCTGTCCCTAAGAAGGACATATATATATATATAAAAAATTATTTTTACTGGCCAATGATGTTTCTTACTATTAATTAAATTAAATAAATTAAAATTTGAAACTATTCTTTCTATGGTTACAGCTGACTGGTCTCCTTCAGAAGCATGCAGTAAAAGGAAAATCACCTGGAGCACTTTTGAAAGGCATCTTCAAGGGTAATAATGAGGATAATGTGGTTGTTAACATTGCTTTGTCTTAAAAGTGGCTTAAAGAACTGCCTTATTTCTCTGGCTAATTGTTAGTCATTGAATTTGTTTATGGTGAGGATATATAAAACTTAACTGTTTCTTTAACTGCTTACCTTTCTGTCTCCACTCTCCTAAATGATCATACCCAAAGGGCATTTTGTATACCCAGGTATGGTTTTGTAAAATCAACTAGGCCACTGAACAAAATGAAAGGACAGCTGAGGTTTGTTGTTATTGTTGTTGTTGGTTTAAAAAGAATTTTATTGAATAAGATTTGAATGATGTTGGTTTATTGGTGATTAGGGGAAGCTTTTTACCTATCATTCCCCTTGATTTGGTGTCTTTAAAAGTGTGTTTAAGGCAATAGCTGTAATTGCTACCTAATCTATGTCTTAATTTGAAGTTAAGGAGCCCTGTCATTTAATAAAATACTTTATCCAGTTCTTTTCTTAAAAGCAGGTAGAGCTCTTTTATTTCTACTTCTTGAACAGGTGCTAGTTCTATAATGGCAGAAGTCTGTCTCACACTCTTCGAGGTGGGCATGTGTACTGGAAAATGGTACATTGACATGAGATATAACGGTGAAAGTGAAAAATGGTTTTGGGCTTTTGACAAGTAATTATTTAGTTGTTTTCTTTCTTTCTTTGTCAGTAAAACCATTTTTTACTACAAGGCAGCAGTCTCCCACTTTTCATGAGACAGATTTAAACATTTTTAAAATTGCTTGAATCTACATTTATGGAAACTTGAACTGTCCTTGATCACTTCTTTTATCACTGTTTATCCCATGCTAAATCTCACCTAAGAGTGCTCTCACTGTTTGACATTTGTCTGCTTACTCATGTATTGCTAAGGAAACCACATGATCATGCTGACTAAGTCCTTTACAAATTTGTGTTTTATGTGCTCAACTGGCCCCTCATTACTGCAGAGCAATACGTTTGCTTTTCCTTAATACTCTTTTTATTATACTATCTGCAGGGATTGTTTCAAACATTTCTTTTTTCCTTAAGCCTATGAAAGATCTTTTTGTCTCCTTCCTTTAATTGCAAATCTTAAAAAATACTTTACTGAGAAATCAGAGACTATTTTTCTGTGAACTTTCTCCCCTACATCTTAAAATTCCATAATAACCTCCCTACCTCTCTCTTCCCCTTCCCCATTCTCTCCTCTAGTAGTGAAAGAGTGGCCCTTCTCTCAAAACCTAACTAAATACTTACACCTTAGATCACATAGCATTTATTGGAGCATATTGCCTGTACAACTATTTTATCCATCTTTTTTATCTTAAATTTCTATCTCTGGATCCCTTTCTGCTCCTTGATACTTTGATCTCTCTCATTCTTTACAAACAAACAAAAAACTTGACTCCTTAAGTTATCATCCTACATAACTCCCTTTCACAGCCAGACTCTTAGAAAAAACTGTCTATGTTTGTTACACTTATTTCTCAGTCCCTTGAAGTCTAGTTTCTAATCCCATCTCTTAATTGAAACTAGTCTCTCCAACATTGCTAGTGATTTCTTATTAGCCAGAGTTAGTGGTCTTTTTCTCAGATCTTGTTTTCCTTGAGCTCTAATATTTTATTTTATTGATTACATTGTCTTCCTGGGTATTCTCTCCTTTAGATTTTCGTGACATTTTCCTCCTACCTATCTGATTACTTCTATAATTTCTGTCTGGTTTCTCCATATTATGTTCCTAGTTAAGAGTATAGTCCAGGATTCTTTCCTAGACCTAATTCTATTTGTACATATTCCTTGTCAGCTATCTTGTTGGCTCTAGTGGGTTTATCATCTTTGGGTATGTCATTCCCAAAACTAAACTCAGTCTTTCTCCTGAGATTTTGCATATCTGGCTGCTTATTGGATATTTCCCACTGATTGGCCTATGATAAGTCACACTCATGATTAAAACAATTCCTCTTTATTCTCATATCTTCCTCCTCCTTTTTTTTATTTAGCATTTTATTTTTCCTCAGTTACATGTAAAAATATTTTTTTAAACATTTGTCTTTAAAACGTTGAATTCCAGATCTTTTGTTCCTCCTAAAACCCCTCAATGAGAAGGCCAGCAATTTGACATAGGTTATATAAGTGAAGTCATGGAAAGCATTTCCACAAAACTCATATTGTGGAAGCAAGGTTGGGTCCCCTTCTAATTCTTCCCCCCCCCCCAAAAAAAAAAAAAAAAAAGAAAAAAGAAAAGAAAAAGAAAAAATTTTAAATGTAGAAGCTATTAGAATGTGTTTTATCCTAACTAGTTTCTGGCTGCTTACAATATTTTATCCTTGACCTGAAAGCCTTAGAATTTGACAGTAATGTTCCTGGAGTTTTAATTTTGGGATCTTCTGTAGGAGATGACTTCTTTTGATTTGTTTTACCCTGTGATTCTAGAATATCAGGGCAGTTTTCCTTGATAATTTCTTGAAAGATGCTGTCCAAGCTCTTTTTTTTTTTTTTTTTTTTTTCCCATCATGACTTTCAGGTAGTTTGATAATTTTAAAATTATCTCTCCTGGATCTGTTTTCCAGATCACTTGTTTAGATAGTTCACATTGTTTTTCTGTTTTTTTTGTTTTTTTTTATTCTTTTGGTAAGTCATTAACTTCCATTTGCTCATTTCTGATTTTGAAGGCATTATTTTCTTGAGCTTTTGTACCTTTTTATTCACTTGGCCAATTTTGCTTAAAAGCATTTTCTTCCTCATTGGATTTTTGTACTTCCTTTACCATTTGATTTAGTATGTTTTTTGAGGAATTATTTTCTTCAGTATTTTTTGTCTCCTTTTACTAAGATGTTGACTTGTTTTCTTGTGTTTCTCTTATTTTTCTTCCCAATTTTTCCTCTACCTCTTTTACTTGATCTTAAAAATCTTTTTTGATCTCTTTCACAGCCTGAGACCAATCCATATTTTTCTTGGAGGTTTTGATTTTATCTTCTGAGTATGTGTTTTGATCTTCCTTATCACCTTAGTAACTTTGTATGGTCAGAAGCTACTGCTTCTTTTTTTTTTTTTTATGAAGTATTTTATTTTTTCCCCAGTTAAACATGCCAAGAAAATTTTTAATATTCATATTGACAAAATTCCTCCCCTCTTCCAAAGATGGTGAACAATTTGATATAGTTTACACATGTACTATCATGTAAAACATTGCCATATTAGTCACAGTTGTGAAAGAAGAAACAGATCAAAAGGGGAAAAAAACCATGAGAGAATAAAGTAACTGGGAAAAAATACTTCAATCTACCTTCTGAGTCCATCAGTTTTTTATGTGGATATGGATAACATTTTTTCCTCATAAGTCCTTTGCACTTATGTTAAGATCATTGCATTGCTGAGAAGTCTTTCAACCCCTATGTGTACATGACTGACAATATAATGTATTTTGAAGAGGTCTTATATTAGTTATCTGACAAGCTGTTGTTATAATCAGTGAGAAATATCCTCTCAGAGTCTCTTTTTTTTTCTTTGCTGTATCTAGTTATATATTTAAAAGAAAATTTTCTGTGCCTTTGTTATAGCAAACAAGTAATTTAATACATTAAATACTATGAATTTGCCTTTTGGTCACTATTCTTGGATACTATTGTGATTAGTTTTAGAGGGATGCATGATTAATCTTTTGTCTTTTTCAATCTGTCTGTTTTCTCTATGTTCTGTTATAATAGTAATAATAGCATTTTTTGTTTTCTGCTTTGTTTTTCCATCTCTTCTTCTAAAACAATTAGGTTCTCCATGTTCTGAGGAGGCTGGATCGCTTAGGAGACTCAAAGTATACAAATATTGTATCCAGTTGGTGGAATCAGGAGATCTGCATAGAGAAGTAGCATCTGAAATCACAGGGCTACTGATGCTTGAGGTAAAATGAAAGCTTAAGGATTTCTTGGGATGACTTTCCTAGGTTTGCTGTTTGTAAAAAGAAGAATTAGGGAAATTTCATGGTATTAAGCTCAGTGCAGTGCCAGCTTTTATTTTAAGCAGCAATTTTTTAAAGTCTTGCTTTTGGACCATACAACATTAATTAATTACATTGAATTTCATGCTTATGAAAATGTGACATGTTTGTGGTTCAAAAAATAGGGTAATTTGCAGGGGATTTATACCCTTTATATAGCCACTTCTAGTTTTTAGAACAATTCCTTTTCAGGTCTGTACCTTTTGGGGATAATTCATCTCTAGGTAATACTAATTTATTAATTCAAGAAAAAGTGCTGTTTTTTTAGACGTATCATCTTCTGGCCCTTATTTGATTTCTTTGACCTTTGAACTTTTAGGCTCACAGTTTGCCTGGCTCCTCCTTGGTTGAGTTAGCCAATGGATTTGTTGATGTTGTCAGGGAAGGCAGCTTGGTGAATGGGAAGTCTCTGGAGTTACTACCCATTATTCTTACTGCCCTAGCTACCAAAAAAGAAAACCTGGCTTATGGAAAAGGTAATTTCTTTCCACTTTTCAGAAGTTCAGTTCAATAAAGATTTGAAAACCTACTGTGTACAAAGTATTGCATTTGATGCTAAGGAAAATATGAAGTTTAGGTGAGCACTGAAAGAGCTTGCAGTCTTATAGGGAAGTAAAACATAAATACAAACAACTTTAATACAGAATATTGAAGAATAAGTGAGATCCCTAACAAAATGTTCTGTGCAGTCCCTAGGGAAGTATGAAAATCTGAAGCAATAAGATCTCTTTTTGTTTTAGAAAATATTAAGAAATAATACTCAGTATCATCTAATGCATCTTCCTTGACTAGAAGACAAAACAGTTTAGGAATGGATCTTGATCTCTTCCTGAGAGACTTTATATTGTTTGTACTAACCAAACTAGTAGAGGAAATGTCTTTGTTTAATCCAATTCAAAAACAGTAGGCCCAGATTAAATAAATTCTTGGAATAAATTGTTTGGGGGTGACATTTTCTCTAGTGTCTTAAGTTCTTTTAGTAACTTAAAAAGCCATATTACAAAGAGTTGAAGAGAATTGGTGTTGAGGGAAGAGGTGCCAGACATAAATCACTTTCATAAAAGTTTGGTTGTGAGGGAGAAGGAAGAAATGATAGTTGTATGGAACTAATGTTTTTGGGAAGGAATCAATGGGGAGGGAAAAATTAAAGAAGCATGGGAGCGAATAATGTTCCTTTAGGAAGCAAGAATGTCTGGGGACAGACATATGTCTAGAAACACTGTCATGGAGAAAAATCACAGATCAGAGAGAAGAAGAAGAAAATGGCTAATGATCCTTGTATATTTTAAAGAACAGAGATGGGGACCTGAAGTCTCCCCCTCCTTTGTTCCTATTGGATATTTTCAGTCTTCTCAAGGAAGTGTTGGAAGCTGAATTGTGTATTGTGAGGGTGGGGGTTGAGAAGTTGAGAAGGAAATTGTTTTTGAACAGCTCTTGTGGGGAATGAGTAAAGGAAAGTGGAGCAGTTGTGCTGTTTGTATTTTTCAGGTGAGCTGAATGGCGAAGAATATAAGAAGCAGCTGATTAACACACTGTGTTCTAGCCGGTAAGTCTCTTAATCATCTTGTGATTTTTTTAAGAGCTATACATGGCCATAAAGAGCAGGAACTTGTTTCTTTGAACAACAAGCTTCTATTTGCACTCTTGTCATATGTTGTACCATTAGAGAATCATTTATTTTGTATTGAATTATTTTAGTTAATGAAGAATTTTAAATGTTACATTCATGTTCTCAGCAAAGCATTTTCTATTTATTTGAATAACTCCTTTCAGGATAGAGATTTGACTCATTAGATACCACTTTAGGAACTTCTTAGAGTGTCAAGTATTCTCAATTTCTCAAGCTAGTAGAGTTATTACCCTTCACTCCCATCTTTTTCTGATGATCAATTTCTTAAAGAAAAGAAAAAGCATACCTTTAACCTCTATGGAATTCATTATGACATACTTTATTCACTTTCTTTCTGTCTTTGCCTTTTGGCATGACTTACTAAGAGAAGGAAGACATCTTAGCTACTTGGGATTTAGGGGTTTTGGCACCCATATAACAGAAAGGACAGCACTAATCTTTTACACACAATAAAGAATCACTACAAGCTGTGGAGTCCAGATACTTGGGATTTATTTCCTTTGTGCTAACATAACCTTGAGTTTTTTTCTGCTGTGTTAGGAGAATTAAAAGTTGTTTTCAAATGAAATTTGAAGTGAAATTGGGAAAAGGAATGGAAACATAAGTGTTTTGAGAGGTATGATTGCAACAGATATTTTACAATTAAAATATTTTTATGACAAAAAAGATTTCTAAGCATTAGTTGGCAAATTGCTTTTCTGGAGGGGCATTTAATATGATAAAATATAATATGATAAATATAATATGATAAATAAATAAAATATAAAAAATAAAATGGAAAGGACACTGGAATTGAAGTTATGATACTTAACTTGGATTTGAGGCCCTGTTCTGTCACTTGTTATCTAAATGACCTTGGGCCTCTTCATCCTAAAATGAGGCTATTGGACCCAGATCATTTTGAAGGCTCTTTCCATCTGTAACGTTGTATATATCAATAGTCACATTGAAAAGGTGACAAGAGATAACCTTGAGGAGAGATTATATGCCTTATAGTCAGAGTTTGTCAAGAAAAGAATTGAATTCCTGCTTCCTAATATAATTTTACAGACTCTTGAGCCAAGGTAAGTCAAAGGTGAGAAACTTTTTTGTAATTAAAAAGCTGCAAATTGTTTAGAGAAGTCCCTATCAAGCTACAGATTGTCATGGACAATGAAGGTTATGAGCCAATTAAAAAAAAAATTATTCCATAGTACAAATCTACAGAATAAAAACAATAAAAAACCATTGCTTCTTAGTTCTCTTTCATGCAGTTTTGGTCTTTTGTCTTTATTCAAATCCTGGATTTTTGTTTTTTGTTTTTTAGTTTAATTCCGTACATTGTAATATACTGAACTCAAAAGCTGTTGAATAAATGATTCGAAGCTCATGGAAGTATCCTCGGATGTGGCCTTGTTTATTTATTTGATTTTTTTAATATCGTTTGGTGCCCACAGTGGAGCAATTTTACTTCTTTGTATCTACTGTAATGAGCACTGATATGGTAATAAAGAGGAAATAAAAAATTGTTAAATAAAATTTCCTAAAAACCAGATTTTACTCAATTGCAGAAATGCCAAACTGAGAGTTTCAAAAGCTTACCATTTCTTATCTAGATTATGCTGCTTTCTAATAGGGTTGAAGCAAGCTTAAATCAGCTAAAATTTTTTTTCTCTTGACTAATTTCTGCAAATTAAAATAAATAACTTTTCTTATTTTGGCATTTTGTTTAATCAGATGGGACCAGCAGTTTGTAATCCAACTTACGTCTATGTTCAGGTAAAATTGTAGTCTTCGTTCTTTATTTTCCTAACTTGTCCTTTTAGAAATTTGTTTGACAAAACTCTTGCACATGCCTCTGGCTATTCTCTGAACTGCCTGGGCCAGTAGCCTCTTACTCTTGTATGTCAGAGAAGTTCTTTTTCTCCTTGGCTCCAAAGTATAAGCATGTGAGGAAAATGATTTAGTGAAAGAAGCCAGAAGAAGCAGATGGCCTGGAGTCAAACCCCCTGTGTGTGGTTGTGGGCAAGTCGTTTCATGTTTGTAGGCTGTCCTTTCATCATCTGTGAAATAAGTGACTTGAATTGGAGTGTCTGTGGGGTCCCTTCCATCTCTACATCTCATAATGTTACGGATTTTTTCAGATTTTTGGTCCTTGTTTGGATGAGTTTATTGGTTCTTCTAAAGGGCTTTAGTCAGAAATCAGAAGGTGGATTATTCCAATAATCTCCTAGGATTTTCTTTCTTGGAATTGTAAATGCTAGGAAGCATTAAGATAGAATTAGATAGCATTTGGGCATCTAGGGTATGTCCACAGATTATAAAAATGTCTGATCCACAGGGATGTCCCTCTAAGCATAGAGGAGTTGGAGTTTGTGGTAGAAAAGGTCCTGAGGCTGCTCTCCAAATTGGACCTCCAAGAGATACCTCCTTTGGTCTACCAGCTTCTGCTGCTTTCCTCTAAGGTAGGAGCAAAAAAGATTTTTATTTTTAAATTCCAAAATTGAACCAGCCAAATTGAAATTAGTCATTCAGAATGATCCAGCCTGTTGTTCTTTCAGGTTTAGAGAGAACTCCAGAAATATCCTAGTGTATAGACTCTGTATTTCAGCATACAGGTACATTTGATTGCATCTCACACTTTCATACTGAGAAAAACATTCGTATAGTGGCAGATTACATTTTGTGTGTAGCAGCAAAATTAGTGGCTGTGGTACATAAATCACAGTGCAGTGTTTCCCATTATCTAGTTCCTCAGAGCCACTCCAGACCCATGTGAAAATATTCTGCATTCAATATGTGGTTCTAGGATATAGTTTTGGTCCATTTAGCTTTATGCTTTAAGAAGCCTTTGGATTGAAAGATACTGTTAATCTTGAATAGTTTGGTTCATTTTTTTGTTTGTTTTTTTGTTTTTTTCTCCATAACTTCCAGGGAAGTAGAACAAAAGTTCTGGAAGGAATTATAGCCTTCTTCAGTCAGATGGATAAATCACACCATGAGGAGCAGTGTGGTGATGAGTGAGTAATAAAGTCATTCTTTTGTAAAACAATAGTTTTTATCTGTACATAATTACATTTTTTTTGTCTACTCTTTTGGCTTACCCTACCCAGAACCCTCCTAGTCTCCACATGAAGCTGTGGAGTTTGAGAACACTTAACCTTCACTCTTTTCTATCATTTTCTGATAAGCCATGTGGTTAGTTTCAGGATCTGGATATTTTATATAAAAATACTCATGATTACTTATTCTTTTTTAAAATTTTATTTTTTTTTATTATAGCTTTTTACTTACAAGATATATGCATGGGTAATTTTTCAGCGTTGACCCTTGCAAAACCTTCTGTTCCAACTTTTCCCTTCCTTCCCTCCACCCTCTCCCCTAGATGGCAGGTTAATCAATACATGTTAAATATGTCAAAGTATATGTTAAGCAAAATATATGTACACATATCCATACAGTTATTTTGCTGCACAAGAAAAATTGGACTTAGAAATAAGATAAAAATAACCTGAGAAAGGAAACAAAAATATAAGCAGACAAAAACAGAAGGAGTGGAAATGCTATGTTGTGGTCCAGACTAATTTCCCATAGTTCTTTTGCTGGATGTAACTGGCTCCCCTCACTATTGAACAATTGGAACTGATTTGGTTAATCTCACTGCTGAAGAGAGCCACGTCCATGATTACTTATTATTGATGTAACCTACACTAAATAATTGAGGATTGAGCTATTTCCTGCGTTGTTGAACTGGAAGTGTACCATTTCCTAGTTTCAAGGACAGATTATTCTTGCTTAAGCTATGTTAATTCTTCCACAGACCTCTCTTTCTCCCCTAACCAAAGCTGAAGATTCTTGGCACAGAGTTGTACCAATAGGAGCCAAAGCAATCTATATAATACAAATTTACCTCAAGTGAGAACTGTCTGTATTGAAAAGAACTATGAAGAATTGTATTCCTGCTCAGTTGTAGATAATCCAGGTGACAATTTGCCTAATTTATAGTCATCAGTAATGACTTAAAGATGTTCAGTTTCTTTTTTTGTGTGTACTTAACAACCAGCTCCCCAATAAACAGTTTTATATGCAAATTTAAACAGAAAAAAAAAAAAGGGTTCTATGTGAAACCACGAACTTCTTAGATATAGATTACTTTTAAAAAAATACAGTAAATTCAACATCTTAGGGAGGGGGGGGGGCAGTTGAGGTTAAGTGGCTTGCTTAGGATCACATAGCTGGATTAGAATTAAGGTCCTGACTTTGGAGCCAGTGCATTGTCCTTAGCACTATCTAGCTGCCCCAACCATATTAGTTTAAACCTAGCCTACTTATGTATCTCCTTCTGAACTTCCTTTTGTTCTTTGTGATTTTTAAAATGCTTCAATGACTTTTTGTCTCCCTTTTTTGTATGACAACACTATGTATCTTTTCGTCCTCTCCAAAATCCTTCCCCTCAATTGAAAAATTTAAAACAAAAATCTTTTTAACATACAGTCAAGCAAAAACAATCCAGTTATTTGCCACATACAAGAATGTGTATTTTATTTGAAACTTTGAGTCTATATCCCTCTGTCAGAGTATAAAAAGCAGTTTTCCTCATTTTCCTCTACAGTTATGGTTAATAATTTCACTGATGAGAGTTCTTAAGTCTTTCAAAGTAGTTTGATTTTTTTCTTAAAATGCTGGCATTGTAACTATAAATTGTTGTCCTGCTTTTACTCATTTCACATTGTAATAGTTTGTTCAAGAGACCTTGAATCTGTTCTTGATAAAACATTTGTTGTTCTTTCTTTTTAAAAACAATTTTAATTTTTATCTTTTGTTTTATATCGTCTTAGTTTCCAAATACACATATCCTTTCTCAAACACCCAGTGAACCATCCCTTGTTACAAGAGAGTGAAAAGGGGGGGGGAGGGGAAGATGTTTAGCAAAATTAAGCAAAATTAGCAAAAAGCACATGAATATTGACTATATATGCAAAATTCCACATTTATAGTCTTCTACTTTTCCAGTAAAAAAAAAAAAAAGGAAATGTAACTTCTCTCTTCTTTAGCAATAAGCAACAATCTTGGTCATTATATATGTTGCTTTTCTGGTTCTGTTTATAGTGTTAGTTTCTATAAGTTTTCCTGTGATTCTCTGTATTCTTCATGTTCATTGTTTATTATATATAGTAATATTCCATAACAGTCACGCACCAAAATGTGTTTAGCTATTTCTCGATAATCCGGCTTCTCATACGTTCCAACTCTATGCTACTCATAATGCTGCTATAAATGTTTTAGTATATACTCTTTATTTCTTTGACTTTTTGCACAGATGTTATCTTATGCCATTTTTTTTCTATCAGCAGTGCCTTTTACATCTCCATTCCTACCCATTTTTCAAAGCCAAGCTTAAGTACCATGTCCAAATGAAGCTTTTCATGGTCAGTGATTTCTCCTTTCTTAGAATTCTTCAAATACTTAGTTTCAACTATCTTTGGCTCTCTTCTCTGCTTGATTTTAAGGTTTTAGAAGACAGACAGCTTCTTGTCCTACACCGCCTTGAACATTATGGACACTCAAAATTTTTTATTGAATGAATCAATTTCTATTTTGAATTCACTATGATTAGGTCCAGTGGCACAGCTGAGTGCTTCAACCAATTGTTTATATTCTGTGACATATCCCAGGCCCATCTTTCTATTCCTTTAGCTTGTTGGACCTTGTCACAGTGCCATCTGGTGAACTGCGTCATGTGGAAGGCACCATTATCCTGCACATTGTGTTTGCCATCAAGTTGGATCGGGACCTAGGTAGAGAGCTCATGAAACACTTAAAGGTACAGCAAAACCTGAAAATAATTCAGTATTTCGGTGAAATGGGCAGAGATTTAGAACTAGAAATTTTTTTATGTTGGTCATTAATATCAGGAATCAAGTGAGGCTATTATAATATGAAATTACTTTAAAAGTAGGTCATCCTTCTATAGTTAAGACTAAATGATCATCAATATATCACTAAACGAACCAACAGGTTCCATTTAGAATTTTACTGTAATATGATTTAATGAAAAAAACCCTGATATATGTGATAAATAAGGCAATATTTAGTAAATAATTACATGTTTTTTGTACAAGAGAAATGGCCCTTTCTTGGTTATCTTATATGACCTTAAACCTTGGCTTCAGTTTTCTACTCTAAAAAATGATGATAATACTGTTTGTTCTTAACAGTTTTTTATAATATTCACTTATATCTCTTGTTGATCAGTGTAATAAGTTTAGAAACTCTGAATATTAAAGTATTTAGATTTTTAGCAGTTAATAATTTATAACAAGTTTCTGTCTCTTATCAATGCTTTGTGATAGGCAGTCTTGTGTAATGGATAGAGGACTAGGAATAAGGCATTTAATATTTAGTTAGCTTAAAAACTCTGTACAGATGCTGCTGTTTGCAAGTACAGAGCTTTTTAAACTCAGTTACTGACTCTTCTACTTTGTTTTGAAGGAGAAGAAATACTTGACAGGAAAAGTACTTTGTTTCCTAACAAGGCAGATACTGGTTCAGATATATGTCACTAACCTAACTACTCTAGAAAAAGAACAGACCATCAGCTTCATAGAATTGCTGTGAAAGGGAATCATCAATATTGATGCCTGTTGAATAGCTACTGATTAGCGTAATATAATAATATATTCATTTTTTTGAATCCCTACAGAGAAAGGAACTTTAAAAATTCCAAGATCTGTTTTATTGTATTATTTGCTGTGCTGTACCTTTAAGTTGTAAGTAATAACTTTTTTTTTGATATGTTTATCCTAGGCTGGGCAGCAAGGAGATGCCAACAAAACTATATGTCCCTTCAGCATTGCACTCCTACTCTCAGTAGCAAGAATACAAAGATTTGAGGAACAGGTATTTATGTGGAAGGGTGAGATTCCTCAGTAACTCCATGTAGTTAATGAACATTTCCTTGGGGGAACAGTTCTTGGAGGCACTGGTTTCTGCCTGTGCTTATATAGTTTACAGCCATTCTTTAGAGGCCAGGGTACCTTTTATATGTTGCCTTCTCATGTCTTTGTTTTTTGTACAAGAGAGAGAAGTAAGAATAGAAATAAAGAAGTGAGCCTAAAAGAGCAAAGATAAGAACCTTAATAGAATTTTTGGACATGTTTCTTATACGTTGATTTTTAAGAAATTGCTTCTGGTTGAATAAAAATTAGTTCATCAGGGTAGATTGGTCAGGAAGATGTACAAGCAGCCGAGTGTCCTAAAACAGTAGAATTGATTATTTGAAATTTATTCTCTCAAGGGGAAGGTTTTAAAGGTCAGGAGTTTCTTACAGGAGTACATGAAACTTATCAAAAGGATACAGGCAATATTTAGTAAATAATTACATTAGCCTACTAAATATTCAAAAAAGTAAGTAGTAATGTTAGTGAAAACATTTATAAATTTAAAAGGATTTTCAAGGAGAAGGATCAGCCTAAGAAAGGGAAGGAGTGTTATAATACTTCTGAAAAATTGATTACTTCTGATCACAACACTAAATGAGGTTTGGATTTCAAACAAGTTTTGTACTGTCCTAAAAAAAAATTTAGTTACAGTGAAACAATTAAAGATCAACTGCTTGATCTCCACAGTAACCAAAAATTCTGAAGTGATTTCTGGTCATTGAAGTTACAAAATCTTTGGATGTGCCCTTCCTATCCCTTCTTAGTAAATACATCATCAGATTTTAATTCTGTTTATAACAATTTATCCCTCTGAGTTAGAATTCTTAGCCCTATTCTCAGTCAAATCTAAAGCAAAATACATACACACACATACATATACACACACACACACACACATATATATATAATTTTTTTTTGAAGGCTGACCATGATGTGTAAGTATCTTTTTTCAAAACTTATACCAAGAATAAGACAGTATGCTGACAAGTAACAGAATCAAATCTCCTCGATTCATGTGGCTGTGCTCTGATAAACATTTAACAATGTTATAAAAAGGTTATGAAAGCTGCTATATTTTTTTGGTTTGATATCTTTTTCCTCTAATTGTATTAGGTATTTGACCTTCTGAAAACATCAATTCTCAAAAGCTTCAGGGACCTCCAGCTTCTCCACAGTTCAAAGTTTCTGCAGAACCTTGTCCCTCAAAAATCGTGTATCTCCACCATGATCCTAGAAGTGGTTAAGAATAGGTGAGTTAACAAACAATGCTTCTTATTTGCCATTGTTACTTGGGAATATGTATATACCTGTTAGTATCTGGGGAAATGTGTTCATAAATGAGTATAAGCAGAATAAATGTGAGGTAAATATAGGAGGTGAGGCAGAAACAGCCGAGTTTCTCAAGCGAGACTAACAGAATTTTGAACAAAACAGGGATTCTAAAAGGTAGAGAAGAGGTGACAGTACATTTCAGCATGAGGTTAAAAAGCTAGTGAAGGGAAATTTGGCATTGTGTATAAACAACCACAAGAACAGCAGTTCAGTTAGATTGTAGACTTCAGAAGAAAATAGTAGATATGATATGGTTGGAAAGTTGGAAATAAGATATAAAGGGCTTTAGAACTAAACACAGATACTTAAGTTTGATCCAAGAGGCAGTCAGGAGCCATTAGAATTTATTAATTAAGCAGGTGAGAGATAACTGTCAAATCCTCTTTTTGTCTCAAACTGTCTCACTCATGTCTCAAAGATAGATTTAAAAGGAGAGAAATTTGAGACAAGGGAGATCAATTAGGAAGCTATTCAGTATTACAGGCAAGAAGTAATCAAGGTCTGAATGAGAGTAGTGGCTGTTTGAATAGAAAGAAGAGGTTGGATATTAGAGATAGGGAGATAGAAATTATACTATTTAATAATTTTATTCTCAAACCACTCCTATATGCCTGGGATGAATTCATCCTAAGTATTTTTGCCATGGAATCCTACCTTTTCTTTCTTCCTTTGAAAAGTGCTTTCCCATATCCTACTCTACCCGGATTTTCTCTTTTTTCATATACTCTAGGATGGAGTAGTCATTTTCATCTCAAAAACTAATTAGTGACAATCAGATGCAGAATAAATTTTCCCTTCGCTATTTGCTCTATCTTTTGAAATAAAAAATTGTAAAACAAGGCAAGAAGTTATAAGCTGTTTTTCTTTCAGATATTTGGATAATTTATGTTTTCTTTCATTGCTCAGTGTCTCTTGCTATCTATTTCCCAAACTCTTCATTGATTTCCTCTTTCTAGGTGGTCTATTATATACTCTAAAGACAAAATCACTTTTGTTTCTCACTCTTTTGACCCTTACCCAAATAGTCTCTTCTTATGTTTCTTTCACTCTCGTTCATGTATTTTCTGACCTAAGTATGCCTTCTTAATATATAAAATGTTACTTTACACTTCTCTTTTACCTACTTTGTTTCTTTTAAATAAAATATACCTCTCCTGATCCAAAATTCAGTCATGATTTTCATTCCATCAAATTTCAGGATAACCAGGAGGTAAAATTTCACCACTAGTTCTTATTTTTTATTGCCTAAAAACTTTGGACATTTGTATGTACACATTTGAAGCTATGAGTTTTATTACTTCCTTGCTTAAATGAGTTTGTATGAGTTTCTCTTATGATTTTGTATCACAGATGCTATTCTTCTAATTATATATTATATAATTTGGGGAATATTCATAAGCAGTCTTCTCCCTCCTTTATTCTTTTTAGTTTAAGGCCTTTTGATTGCATTTTTTAAGAAACCTATAAAAAATGCAGACTTAGTAGCTTTTGTTAAATCTACTCCATCTGTGGCCAAGAATTGTCAATCCCATATTCCAGGGTTCAGAAATCCAAATTCTGTTCAGATACTATCATCCTAGTTAGCTTTTCATTTCCCAAATAATTTTTTTTCTGATATCCCTTTGCATTCGTGGACAAATAAGAAAGGTGCAACCTGAACCTTGTTTTTGCCCATGGTTTTATAATCATGGATAATATATTTTAGCTTCCTTCTTAAAGAGTCATTCATGGGCAGCTGTTTTTCTAAGTCCAAAGGTTCTCTGCCATGTTTTGTATACAACCCTGCAAAAGACAACAGATTACTCTTGCAAGATAATCTGTACTCTTGCAAGGATTGCAAGAATCCTTGATCAGAGAATTATCAGCTCTTCCCAATCACCATCCCTATGAGCTCTCATCCAGTGATTAGTTCTACTATGTATTGTTCTTGGATGAACAAGTAACTTTTTCCTCTTCAGAACATCCAGCTCTCTCTTTTTTAGAGAGAACCTCAACTGTTTTTAACCTTTTCATACCCTTTCTCTTCATCCTCATTCTGATAAAGATCAGCTACCTTCTTTACCTCAAAATTCTTTTTTTTCTTTTGAAAACTTGCTTCTGTTTCCTATAAGAACCCTTTATCCTTCCTATATAAAAAGGCAATCTTCTAGTTCCTTTACCTTCTCCAGAAAAATCATCCTATACTTAGATCACAGATCAGTCATCTATTGACTTGATTTAATACAGATACTAACATTCTACATGACGCAAGTCACTGCAATTTCTGTTCTTTTTGATGGTTATGATTTTTGACCTTTTAGGGAGGTAAATAATATTTTTTTTCTAATTACATGTAAAAATAGTTTTTAACATTCATTTTTTATAAGATTTTGAGTTCTGAATTTTTTCTCCTTCCCTGTGACAGCAGAAAATCTGATATAGGTTATACATATGCAGTCATATAAACATATTTACACATTAGTCATATTGTGCAAGAAGAAATAGAACAAAAGGGAAAAGCCACCAAAAAAAAAGTGAAAATAATGATTTCATCTGCATTCAAATTCCATAGTTCTTTTTCTCCGTGTGTTCTAAGCATTTCCCATCATAAGTCTTTTGGAATTATCTTGGATCATTGTATTGCTCTGAAGACCTAAGTCTTTCATAGTTGATCATTGCACAATATTGCTGTTACTGTGTACAAAGTTCTCCTAGTTCTGCTCACTTCACTCAGCATCAGTTCATGTAAGTCTTTCTAGGTTTTTCTGAAACCAACTTCTCATCATTTCTTATAGAACAATATTTCATTATATTTGTATGCCTCAACTTGTTTAGCCATTTTCCAATTGATGGGCATTCCTTCAATTTCCAACTTTTTTCCATCACAAAAAGCTGCAATAAATGTATTTGTACATGTAAGGCCTTTCCAATTAGTAGTGATATTGCTGGATAAAATCTACATAATTTTATAGCCCTTTAGGTATAGTTCCAAGTTGCTGTCCAGAATGGTTGGATCAGTTCACAACTCCATCAGCAATGCGTTAACATCCCAATTTTCTCACATCTTCTCCAATATATATCATTTTCATTTTCTGTCATATTTTCCAATCTGATATGTGTGAGGTGATATCTCAGAGCTGTTTTAATTCGTGTTTCTCTAATTAGTGATTTAGAGCATTTTTTCATATGACTATTGATAACTTTAATTTTTTCATCTGAAAACTGCCTATTTATATGCTTTGACCATTTATCAACTGGGGAATGACTGGTCGTCTTATAAATTTGACTCAGTTCTTTATATATTTAAGAAATGAGGCCTTTATCAGACACTTGCTGTAAAAATTGTTTCCCAGTTTTCTACTTTTCTCCTAATCATGTAATCAAAATTATGCATTTTGTATTTCATAATGTCCTCAATCTCTTGTTTGGTCACAAACTTCACTTTTCCATAAAATTGATAGATAAACTGTTCCTTGCTCTCCTAATTTGCTTATTGCATTGTTTATGTCTAAGTCACATATTCATTTTTACATTATCTTGGTATATGTGAGATCTTAATTTATGCCTAGTTTCTGCTATACTAATTTCCAGTTTTTCCAGCAATTTTTGTCCAATAGTTACTTGTTATTCCAGAAGCTGGAGTCTTTGAGTTTATCAACTAATAGATTACTATAGTCATTTACTACTATATATTTTGTACTTCCTGTGTTCCATTGATTCACCACTATGTTTCTTAGCTATTACCAAGTACCAATGGCTTTTTCTGCATCTATTGAGATATCATGATTTCTTTTGGTTTTGTTATTGATGTGGTCAGTTATGCTTATAATTTTTCTAATAATGAATCAGCACTGCATTCCTGGTATAAATCCCACATGATCATAACATATTATCCTGATGATAAATTGCTGTAATCCCTTTGCTACTATTTTATTTAAAATTTTTACATAAATATTTATTAAAAGAAATTGGTTTATAATTTTCTTTCTGTTTTAGCTCTTCCTGGGATCAGCACAATATTTGTGCCATAAAAGGAATTTGTAGGAATTCTTCACATATTTTTCCAAATAGTTTATATAGTATTAGGATTAATTTGTTTTTCCATGTTTGGTAGAATTTATTTTTAAATCCATCTAGCCCTGGAGATTTTTTTCTTAGAAAGTTCATTGATGGTTGTTTAATTTCTTTTGTAAAATGGAATTTTTTGAAGTATTTTAGTCCTCTTATATTAATCTTGGCAATTTGTATTTTTGTAAATATTCATTTATTTCACTTAGAATGTCAGATTTTCTTCTCCTTTGATTTTCAGAATTTCTAATTTAGTTGTTAAATTGGGGTTTTAAAATTTTGTTCTTTTTCTAGCTTTTTCAAATTGCATTTCTAAAATTCATTAATTTGCTCTTTCTCTATTTTATTCATGTAAGCATTTGGAGATAAAATAATTTCTCCTAAATAGTGCTTTGACTGCATTCCATAAATTTTGATATGCTGTTTCACCAGTTTCATTCTTTTTGATGAAATTATTGATCTCTTATGATTTTTTGTTTGACTTATTCTTTAGGATCCATTTCTAATTAATTTCTAATTAATTTTTGTGTCCTTTATTATTACATGTAATTTTAATAGCATCATATGAAAAAGATGCACTTAATATTTCTGCCTTCATACATCTGATTGAGATTTTTATGACCTAATATATGATCAGTTTTTGTTGTAGGTGCTGCTGGAAAAAAAAAAAAAAAGTATTTCCTTTCTATTCCCATTCAGTTTTCTCCAGAGTTTTATCATATTTTCTAAAATTTTGTTCATATCCTTAACTTCTTTGTTGTTTATTTTCTGGTTGTATTTATTTAGTTCTGAGAGGAGGAGATTGAGTTTGCTGTTGAGTTTAGTTTTATTGTTATAATATAGTATAAGTTTGCTATCCATTTCTTCTTGTAATTTGCTTAACTTCTCTAAAAATTTAGATACTATAATACTTATTTGCCTACATGTTTAGTATTGATATCACTTCATTATTATTGATACATCTTAGTAAGATGTAGTGGTGTTTTTTTTTTTTTTTCTCTTTTACTGGGTAGTTGACTTGAGTCTAATCTAGACTCTTTTTGCTTTCTGGGACATCATATTCTAAGTCCTCTGATACTTTAATATAGAAGCTGTGATGACCGCGTATTTTAAAATCAGCCAGAGTCAGGAATTCAGGTTAAGGGAAAATCCTCGATCTTTATTCTTTGCGGAGGTGAAGAGGTATGGCGATAGGAAGTGAGAGCAGTCGCGACACAAACCTGGCCAGCAGTGACTCTGCCTCTCTCCCTCCACCCACCAAAATCGTCTTTATGTTATTTCCTATATAACACATCAAAACTTGCACAGAGAGTGGGCGGGGCCATTCTTTTTCCAAGCATATATTAATAGAGTATCGCCCAATTGCTATTTAGCCTTACATGCTTGGGATCTCAGTGCATCAGCTTGAGCTTCAACCCATTCCAAGAAGCTGCTAAGTTCTGTGTAATCCTTATTATAACTCCTTGATATTTGAATTGTTTTTTTCTGGCTGTTTACAGTATTTTCTCCTGGATATGGTAGGTCTGAAATTTCTTGGAATTTTCATTTTAGCATCCCTTTCAGGAGGTAGATTGTTTCACTAATATTTAGGTCTGAGATATCTTTGAGAATTTCTTCAAAGATGCTGTAGATTCTTTCAATAATATTTAGATTCTGGGATTCAAGATAATTTTCTTTGAGAATTTCTTCAAAGTTGCTTCTTTTTTTGATCATGGCTTTTAGATAGTCCAATAATTCTTAAATTATCTCTCCTGGATCTGTTTTTCAGGTTAGTTGTTTTTCTGATAAGATATTTTACATTTTCTTGTACTTGTTCTTTCTTTTGATTTTGTTTGACTGTTTCTTGATGTCACATAGAATTCTTAGCTTTCACTTGCCCAATACTAATTTTTAAATCATTATTTTCCTCAGTTAGCTTTTGTACCTCCTTTTCCATTTGGCCAGTTATCCTTTTTAAGGAATTATACTTTTTAAGGAATTGTTTTCTTCAGTGCATTTTTTTTTCCCCAATTTGGCCTGTTCTGTTTTTTAAGGAGTTGTTTTCTTCATTCAATTTTTGTACTTCCTTCTGTAAACTGTTGACTTTTTTTTTTCATAATTCCCTTGCATAACTCATTACTTTTCCCAATTTTTCTTTCACCTTTCTTACTTGATTTTTAAAATTCTTTTTGAACTCTTCTTTCAAGAGGATATTTGGGGCTTGAGAGCAGTTCATATTCCTTTAAGGCTTTGCATATAGGCATTGTGACATTGTTGTTCTTTTTGAGTGTGTCAAAACTCAAGTTTTTATTTTCCTTGTTGTCATAGTAACTTTCTACTATGGTCAGGGCTCTTTTTTGTTTTTTTGCTCATTTTTTAAAAAGTTGAGCTTGACTCTTGGAGAAGAGAGAGCACTCTCCCAAGCTTCTTCCAAAGAAAGCCAGGGATCTGGTCATTGGCTTTTTGTGCTGGGGCTTCTGGGTTAATAGTCTGTCTCTTGGCCAGGCCTGTTGAGCTGGGACTGTGAGGCCTTAGTTTCCGATCTGTGCTGTGGCTAAGAGCCTCCCACTAGCTTGCCGGGGGCAAGCCTATGCTGGACTTTGCTCCCCTTTTACTTAAATGAGATAAATCTTTCTTGAACTCCTTCCAAGTTATCTAGGTCTGGAAAATTGTTTCATTCCATCTTTTTGTGGATTTTGTCACTTTAGAATTCTTTTAAAGGCTTGATTTTTACATTGTTTGCAAGAAAAACTGGGGAGGGCTCAGGCAACTTCCTAGCTTCTCTCTGCCATTTTGCCTCCTCCCCTGGCTTTTTTTCTTAAAACTACTTATGAGTGTTTATATCTCAACCTTAACTACCTAATTAAAACTTTTTATAGTTTATAAAGCTAGCTTTTTATAACTAAATTACCCTCACCAAACCACACTATCAGCTTAACTCTTGTTTCACTTTGCTTTTCTTACTTTCTCATCTGATTTTTCTAATTACCTTCTTCCTTAGCCTTCTTGAGTCTCTCCAGGTTCCATTCCCTAATTCTCTATTATTTTTAGTCCTTTTATAGCTTTCTTAATTGTCCTTGATTCTGCTTCTCTTACAGAAGAATCTGGATCTGGGCCTAAAAATTGTTCTCTTTCAAATTTTCTTCAATTTCTTCACAGTTTTGCCAAATTTTTCCTTTCCAAATTCAACTTCTTTCTTCACTTGTCCAGATCCCTCCAAGTCACTTACATGATTTCCTTTTCCTAATTCAACTCAAAGTCTTCTCTCTTTTCCTACAAAATTTGAGATTTTTTTTCCTTAGATTTCTTTAAGGTATAGCCTACTAGTGAAATTTCTGCATCAAAGAATATACAGTTTAGTGACTTTTAGTGTCTTCTGACTAATGACTTTTTTAGGTATAATTCCAAATTGGATTAGTGACTTTTGTTGAGTATAATTCCAAATCGTTTTCCATAATGATCAGAACACTTCATAGCTTGATCAATAGGGTGTAAGTATGCCTACATTTTCATATCACCTTTCATAATTGCCATTTTCTTCTTTTGCCATCTTTGTCAGTTTGATAAGTATAAAGTATAACTTCAGAGTTATTTTAATTTGCATTTCTCTAATGATTTGGAGAATTTTTTCATTTGGTTTTTGATAGTTTGCAGTTCTTTTAAAAATTATCTTTTATCATTCATCTATTGGAAAATGACTTTTGTTTTATATTTTATCAATTCCTTATTTATTTCAAACACCAGATAATTATCAAAGAAGTTTGCTAAAGGTTTTTCCCCCCCAATTAATCGTTTTTCTTCCTTTTCTAACTGCATTGATTTTGTTTGTACAACAAATTTTTCCATTTTTTATGACATTCTGTCTCATTCTAGACACTTTGTGTGCTTTAGTAAAACTGGACCATTCTGACCAGTGACTGTGTCTTAGGTTTTTCCACCTTCATAAGTTTGTTGTTAATTAACTATTTTTCATGCATAGAACCTTCTTAGCTCTTTGAATTACTGTCCATCTGATTGAGATTACATGCCATCTCTTCTTTGCTGATTCCTGGGCAGTATTAATCTTCCTCTTAGACTTCATGTAACATTTTTATCTATAGTTCATTTAACAAGTATTAATATTTACTAAAGTTATGTGTGTGGCTTATCCCTTTGCCAGACTGCAAAACTTCATTGAGAGCAGGGGGCATTTTGCAAACTTTAATTTCATTTCTATCTAAAGTTCATCTCTCTCTCCAATGTCTAGCATAATTTTCTATACACAATAGACATTTGATATGTATTCATTGAATTGAAGTAGTTACACTAAGATTTGTTCCTTTAGTGTTCATAGCTGGGATCATGTCACTCAGGGCCTGGTAGAACTTGGTTTCATTCTGATGGACTCATATGGACCAAAGAAAATACTTGGAGGAAAAATTACTGAAGCCAGTTTAGTTCCTTCCAAAACGCCATCTCAACAAGCATGCAGACTGGGAGCTAATATTCTCTTGGAAACTTTTAAGGTGAGACTATGTATTATCCTCTATGTCAGTCCTTGGAAAATAACTCATTTTGGCATATTTCTCAACAATAATAAAATGAAATGTTCTGAACAAGGAATGTGTGCTCTGGAAGTTGAAATTAAACAAATATGCAAAAATGTAGTTTCAGTCTGGAGGAGGACAGGAAATGAGATTGTTTTAGAATACCACTAATCTTTCAGTAACAACCTGATGGATCCTTAGTATTTAGAAATCCATCTTAATGGATTTTCTTTAAAAAAAACCCAAAACTTTCATTTACCATGTCTTTAACTTATTCTACTGATTTCCACTATTTCTAGCCTTTCTTTGGAAGCTTGTACTTAAAATCTTTCATACTATGTACTTTTCTCTCAAATGATTATTCATTTCTGGACTTTTTTTGTACTACTCCTTTTGCATAGAGATGTTATTCTAGATCAGAAGAAACTAGATAATTCTAGGAATTATGGTTAATTGCTATTTTTGAAGCCCTGAAGTATATAATTTGAACTCTTAAACATCACAAACAATTGATAAATCCCAACTGAATCTTTTTAAAGACCTTGT
This sequence comes from Antechinus flavipes, assembly GCF_016432865.1. Taxonomy (NCBI): domain Eukaryota; kingdom Metazoa; phylum Chordata; class Mammalia; order Dasyuromorphia; family Dasyuridae; genus Antechinus; species Antechinus flavipes. Next base: position 568,558,417 of record NC_067399.1, read on the forward strand.
AAGATTCTTCTCCCCTCCCACCCCGAAGCAATTGAGATTAAGTGACTTGCCCAGGGTCACTTCAACTTCGTAAGATTTAAAACATAAATTTCTTTGAAATGAGAAACAAATTAAGGTATATCATCTTTGAGGTCTAATTTATTTTATCTTGCTAGTGATCCCACTGACATTTTTATATGGATATTAACTTGGCATAACTTGCTACTAGTTTATTCATATAAATTAGCCACACTTTCATCATTCTAAGGACTGAACTGAATTAGGCATACTACTAAGGGGATATAAATACAAATACAAAATGAAGCTAGAGTTTCTGAGCTACTGGAGTAGGCCACAGCCATCTAGATGTGAAATTGTTACCTCCTAGGAATTGGGGAAAGCTAATGATTTTCATAGTTGACAAAATTGTCGTAGACTTATATGATATCTGTTTGGGGGATGTGTATTTGTGTGTGTGTGTGTGTGTGTGCGGGTACACACGTGTGTGTGCATGTGTGCAGAATGAAAGAAGTCAGTATTGAGTAAGTACTACTAAGAATTACTGACTTCTGGTTTAAAAATTTTCACTTGGCATTTATTCTCTTTATTATTTTTATACTTAGATAAACAAATTTGTACCTCTTGTTAGTTAATAAGTCTGTCACCTGCTTATAGTGGGTAGAATTGAGTAGTTTTTGTATTTTAGGATGATCCGGACTTTTATCTAGTTGTCTTTCATGTCAGTAGTCAATTTCTACCCATATAGTAAAGCATATTTGTATAGTATATTATAGTCTTAAAAAACGCTTTACCTTTATTTGAGTCTCAAAGCAAGTTTCTGAGATTAAGATAATATACTGTTAATATCCTTTTATTTTTTTAACAGAGCTACTTCACTCAAGTCATATAGCCAGCAAGTGACAGACCTAGAATTTACATTCAGGTCTTCAGATTGCAAATCCAGTATTTTTTTATACTCTATTATGCTGCTACTTCTATACCTTACACTACTTTAGTCTTTCAAACATTCTGATGCAATGATAATGTATACAAGCACTGGGTAGTCTTTTGGTAAAGAATGTTAAAGGGTCTGTGCTATAAAAATGTGAGTTTATTATCACTTTACCTAGGGATAATCAACATTTAGTTCTTCTATTCTTTCCAGATCCATGAGATGATCAGAAAAGAGATTGTCGAGCAGGTCCTCAACAGGGTTGTTTCCAAGGCATCCTCTCCCATCAGTCATTTCTTAGGTAATGAATGAGTCAGAAAGCACTGGGGCAACTTTCTGGAAAAATGAATTCTTAACTCAGATATTATATCTTTAAAGTTCAAAAAGAATAAGAGTATAGTTGTAGTTTTTTGTACTATGCTATTTTGACTATGTTTATGAAGTTTTACCAAGAACTAACATTTGATGTATGACTCTCTTGTTGGAAAATTTGTCCTATTTTTCTCCTTTTCACTACAAATCTTCTTATCACTGGTCTTCTGAAAGCCAGTTTATACATTACAAATAATCTGAATTCTTAAGGCTTTTAGTGTTGTTTTAATTTTCATTAGAGGTAGATAGGTAGCACAGTGGATAGAGCACTGACTTTGGAGTTAGGAAGTTTCCTGAGTTCAAATCTGGTCTCACACAACTGTGTAACTCTGGACAAATCATTTTAACTCTGTTTGCCTCTGGTTTTCTTAATCTGTAAAATGGGCTAGAGAAGGAAATGGCAAACTACTTCAATATCTTTATGAAGAAAACCCCAAGTAGGTTCATGAAAAACAGATATTACTAAAGTGATTGAACAACAACAGATGAATTTCCCTGTTCATTTTGCACGCTGACGTTAGACTAATTTTGTAAAACTCCATTTTTCATGTTTTTTTTCCCCTTCTTAAAAACCTTCAGTGACCTCCTGTTTTTTAAGACAGTTTTCAACATTCACCTTCATAAAACTTTGTGTTCCAATTTTTTCTCCCTCTCCTCTTCTTTCCCCCTCCTCAAGACAGCAAGCAATCCAACATAGGTTAAATATGTGCAATTAATTCTTCTGAACACATATCCATATTTGTCATGCTGCACATAAAAAAAAAAAAAAAAGCAAACAATTCCCCCAAAAGTGAAAATGTTATGCTTTGATCCACATTCAGTCTTCATGATTCTTTCTCTAGCTGTGGATGGCACTTTACATCACAAGTCTATTGGAATTGCCTTGAATCACCTCATTGTTGAAAAGAGCCAAGTCCTTCATAATTGATCATCACATATTTGTTGTTACTGTGTGTACAATGTTCTCTTGGTTGTGCTTACTTCATTTAGTATCAGTTCATGTATGTCCAGGCTTTTCTGAAATCAGTCTACTCATCATTTCTTATAGAAAAATAATAATGCATTACATTTATATATATTCCATTCAGTTTCCAGTTTCTTTCCACTACAAAAATTTTTGTACATATGGGTCCTTTTCCCTCTTTTGTGATCTCTTTGGGGTACAGACCCAGTGGAAACACTGCTGGATTAAAGGATATATACAAAACTCAACACTTTAGCCTAGAATTGAAAGCCTTTTCCAGTTCTTTCAGTTGATCTTCAGATGTCATGAAATCAAAATAAATTTTTAACATCTAGCTAGTTTCTCTGTATACTTTCTAGATCATCACTATTTTTCCTAAAAGATGGCTCCCTAAAGTGACAGTACTGTCTGAGCAGGGCAAAGTATAAGACTGTCACTTCCCTCATCTGGACATCAGAGCTTCTTTATCCATGTAATCTGTGCTGACCTCCATGCTACAGAAAGGCATTAGAAGGGGATATCAGATGAAATGTGTGCTATGGGTGACTTGGCAATTGCATTTGCAGATTCTGGAACCCTGCTTCCACATCCACTGGCTACTGAAGCCTGGAAAAAAGAGTCCTGGCACTCTCACATGGTTTAGTGTTAGAAAGAGATATAGTGGGTATCAATGGAAATGGCTGAAGATGATACACATTACTGTATGTTTACTACTGCACAAATGGCCTTTTCCACCTGTTCTACAGCTGAACTCTTCTATACATACTGTCTTTCTCCCTGAATGGGAACTCCTTGAGAACAGGAATTACTTTGCTTTTCAGTCTTTTTTTTTTAAGTTTGAAAAAAGTACATTTTGTTTCCTAGTTAGTGAAGTATTAGATCAGATATTATCAGTTTTACCAAGAATTAACCCAGTATAAACCCAGTATAAAGTTATTTTAACTTAAATTATATTACATCTACATCATTTCTTATATAGTATTTTATTGTAGAAAAGAAATAAAATAATTTTTTTACATATTTGAAAGCTGCAACAAGTTATAGATTTTCTTTCCAGAAATTCCTGTTTATGTTCTTCCCTGTAAATAGCTGAGTACAGCTAAGATGTAATATTTCAAATAAGCATTAACAGAGATTAGATATTATCTATGACTATTTCAGAAAATTCTGAGAAAACAGGGGTATTTACAATGATTGTTTAAATGTTACTTATGCCTCCAAAATGTATTCCTTTCAGTGGCAATGACACTAGAAACTAATGTATCCTACCTTTTGGGGGCTGGTTTAGTAATAAACACTTATAAGCCTGATCCTGATTCTTATTTTTTGGAAGCTTTAACTTGTTCTTGTTTTAATTTTGGAGTTGTATCTTGTTTGCCCCTCCATGGGCAGTCTAGTGGTCTTCCCCAATTCACCAGATTGGTGCTGGTCAATCTTATTGTAGTTCTGAATTTCAAAACTCAAAGGATCCACCAGCTTCAGTCTCCCCTAGTGGCAGGGATTACAGGCATGTACTACCTTGCTGGCCTCCAGATTTCTATAGTTTAGAGAAAATGGAACTCCATCTTGCTTTTCATTCTTGATCACCAGTACTTTGCACAATGCTTGGTACATGCTAATTGCTTAATAAACAAATTTTCTTTCATTCATTCATTGAAGTAGGCGCCTTCCCAAATACTGATGACAAATGAAGGAAAAGGTAAAAATTTTTTTTCCCTCTCTCTATTCATTTTCCATCTAGTCCCAGTCAAATTGCAGTACTTGTTATCAGTTGTCAGTTATCTCAGGTGACTCCTCTCTCCTCTATTCATTTTCCATCTAGTCCCAGTCAAATTGCAGTACTTGTTATCAGTTGTCAGTTATTTCGGGTGACTTATAGAATATTCTGTTTTTCAGATCTGCTATCGAATATCATCATATATGCACCTTTGGTTCTTCAGAGTTGTTCTTCAAAAGTCACTGAAGCCTTTGACTATTTGTCCTTTCTGCCTCTTCACACTGTACAAGGACTGCTCAAGGCAGTGCAGGTGAGACCTCAATTTCAAGGAAACTGGTATAGCTCTTGTATTTGGTCATAAATATATGTATGAGAGAAAATCTATCTGCTCTATTCTAAAAACCTAAAATTTTGAATTGGGAGGAGCTATAGTCTATTTCTCTATCCTTGTCACCAAAATTCTATTTCATCTCCTTAAGCATAATTTAAAATCAGTGACATACTATCTATAAACCACTTTGAGCTTCTTGGAAGATTATTGACTATGGACCATATATTCACAGTGGACTTTGAAGCTTTTTTTTTTTTTTTTTGCTCATTTAGTTTGAGGTATTATTTTTCTTTTTTTTAAATTATTAGCAATTGTAGTCTAATGTTGATGAGTTTACATCATTAAACCCTGTTTTTAAAATGCCTCCTATGTATTTTTCACTCACTGAATATGAAGAAACAGCTTCTTTGCTCTCAAGTCGCTTATTTTCTTTTTTTCCCTCAGTAGTAGATAGTTTCTAACATTCATTTTTATAAGATTTTGTATTCCAAAACACCGACATATGCAAAAATGTTTGTAGCAACCTTTTTTGTACTGGCAAGGAACTGGAAACCAAGTGGATGCTCATCAGTTGGGAAGTGGCTAAATAAGTTATGATATATGAATGTAATGAAATATTATTGTTTTATAAGAAACGATCAGCAGGATGATTTTAGAGAGACTTGCATGAACTGATGCTAAGTGAAGTGAATAGAACCAAGAGAACATTATGCAGCACCAAATTACGTGATGATCAACTGTGATGGACTTGGCTATTTTCAACAATGAGGTTATTCAAGGCAATTCCAGTAGAGTTGATGAAGAGAGTCATCTTCATCAAGAGAGAGGACTATGGGAACTGAATGTGGAGCACAACATAGTATTTTCACTCTTTTTGTTGTTATTGGCTGGCTTGCTTTTTTTTTTTTTCTTTCTCATTTTTTTCCCTTTTGACCTGATTTTTCTTGTGCAGCGTGATAAATATGGAAATATGTTTAGAAAAATTGCACATTTAACTTGTATTACTGTCTAGGGAAAGGAAGAAGTGGGGAAGAAGGGAGAAAATTTGGAACACAAAGTTATGCAAAGGTGAATGTTGAAAACTATCTTTGCATGTATTTTGAAAATTCAAAGCTATTATTAAAAAAAATAAATAAAATTTTATGTTCCAACTTTTTTTCCCTCCTTTCCTTAAATCTCTTCTCTCCAAGACCACAAGTAATCTGATACAAATTAAACATATACAATCCTTTTAAACATATTTCCATATTTGTCATGTTGTACAAGAAAAATCAGACTAAAGAGGAAAAGAACGAGAAAGAAAAAGCAAACAAACAAAAAAAAGGTAAAAATATTATGCTTTATTTCACATTAAGTTTCCATAGTTCTTTTTCTGGATGTGGATGTCATTTTCTATCCCAAATCTGTTGGAATTGTCTTGAAACACCATATTGCTGAGAAGAGCCAAGTCCATCAGATTATCACATAATCTTGCCATTACTGTGTACAATGTTCTCTTGGTTCATCCCACTTCACTCAGAATCAGTTCATGTAAGTGTTTCCAGGCTTTTCTGAAGTCAGCCTGCTCATCATTTCTTATAGAACAATAATATTCCATTACGTTGATATACCATAACTTATTCAGCCATTCCCAGTTGATGGGCATCCACTCACTTTCCAGTTTTTTGCTATTGCAAAAACATTTTTGCTTTCTTTTATCATCTCTTTAAGAGCTATTTTCTACAGTATTTCAAAGGATCCTATTTCCTTATTGTCACATCTGATAATGACTTCTTTATTTTAGCTCAGTCAAAGAAAATACTGATCATAAATAGTAAATATAAACACAACCTAAGTGTAGGGATTGAAACTTCAATAACTATATAACAACAAAAACCAAGCTAAACTCAGCATATGCTCAGTAACTGCTGCATTTTCACCCATTGATTCGTTTTTCTCTTTTAGCCCCTTTTAAAAGTCAGCATGTCAATGAGAGATTCCCTTATACTTGTTCTCCGAAAAGCCATGTTTGCCAAGTGAGTAACCTTTGGGATTCTAGGGAGAAAAATGTTAAATTATTAGAATAATCTTGAAATTCATCTCTTAGCATTTCCTACTTCCATCTATGCATAGCATTCTTTGAAAGGTTTACAATGCAAAAGATAAGTCCTATTTAGCTATATGCTTGTGTACATGCATGTGTACAAACATATACCTTACAGATAGTCCTATTATTTCACTGTATCATTCTTGAAAAATCTTATTCTGATTATTTCTTGTATCATTTTGTCAAAAAGGTAGATGGAAGTACAGATGTTGTCATGCGTTTAAATAGCCAATTTAAAAAATAAACTCTATTTGGAAGCATTAATTATTTTGGGCAACCTCAATTATTTAAATTTAATTTGTATTCTTCTATGCTTGCATGCTTGTATCGATTCCCTGTTTGTACAGAATAGATTTAGATTTTTCTCAGAAACCTATATGCAGTAAAGTTGGTGGCATTTGTTAATTTCCTTTTTTTTATTTCTTGAGCTAGTCACCTTGATGCACGGAAATCTGCTGTTGCTGGGTTTTTGCTCTTATTGAAGAATTTTAAGATTCTGGGCAGTTTGTCTTCATCTCAGTGCAGTCAGAGTATTGGTGCCACTCAGGTAAGGATGACTCATAGTAGCAGAAAGAATATATAGCGGTTTTCTTTCCTTTTTAATCCAGATCTTGAAATCCCAATTGATTAATGGACTAACCCCAAAATAAGCCCCATTAGTTCTGAATTCTCCGATTTATTCTGTAAAGAACTTTACTGCTCTGAGTTCATCTATATGGCATATTTAGGCTCTTCCCTCCCCCTTGCTCCCCATACATATTGAACAGCCAAAGATTTGAGGGTGAATTAAACGTCAACAAATATGAGAGAACCACATCTTCCCCTCCCCCAATAGCTTTTCTGAGGGCTTTTTGCTTTATCTTTGGATCTCCTATTCCTAGTACAGAGCCTTCTTAGTTGATGCTTAATAAATACTTATTGAATTGATGCATTGGTTAAGTACAAGGAAGTCTCTCACTTCATAAAATTTATTAGGAACCTGTAATATATATATACACACACACACACACACACACACACACACACACACAAATAACCATAATACAAAATTATACATTTCACATATATTGAAAAAAGTGCAGTCTTTTTAAAATTGTTGTTAGTCTTTCATTTTTGGTTTTTTGTGATAGTATTTACTTTTTTCTTCAAGATAATTTTAGCATTCATTTTTTTTTAATTTTATTTTATTTAATAATAACTTTGTATTGACAGAATCCATGCCAGGATAATTTTTTTACAACATTATCCCTTGCACTCGCTTATGTTTCGTTTTTTTCCCCTTCCTCCCTCCATCCCCCCTCCCCCCCAAGATGGCAAGCAGTCCTATATATGTTAAATATGTTGCAGTATATCCTAGATACAATACATATTTGCAGAACCGAACAGTTCTCCCGCTGCACAGGGAGAATTGGATTCAGAAGGTAAAAATAACTCGGGAAGAAAATCAAAAATGCAAATAGTTCACATTCATTTCCCAGTGTTCCTTCTTTGGGTGTAGTTGTTTCTGTCCATTATTTATCCATTGAAACTGAGTTAAGTCTCTTTGTCATAGAAATCCACTTCCATCAGAATACATCCTCATACAATATCGTTGTCGAAGTGCATAATGATCTCCTGGTTCTGCTCATCTCACTTAGCATCAGTCCATGTAGGTCTCTCCAAGCCTCTCTGTATTCATCCTGCTGGTCATTCCTTACAGAGCAATAATATTCCATAACAGTCATATACCACAATTTACCCAGCCATTCTCCAATTGATGGGCATCCATTCATTTTCCAGTTTCTAGCCACTACAAACAGGGCTTTTAGCATTCATTTTTACAAAATTTTGAATTCTAAATTTTTCTTCTTCTTTCCCTCCCTCCTTCCCCTTCTTTTCCTAAAATAGTAAGCATTTTAATATAGGTTATCCATGTGCTGTCATTTAAAACATTTGCATTTTAGTCACAGTTGTGAAAGAAGAAACAAATCAAAAGGGGAAAAAAACACACACAGACACAAAAATAACATGAAAAAAGTATGCTTCAATCTGCATTCAGGGTCCATCAATTTTTTTTTAATCTAGATTTGAATAGCATTTTCCTTCATGCCTCCTTTTTACTTATTTTTGGATCATTGTGTTGCTAAGAAGGGCCAAGTTATTTACAGCTAATCATCACACAGTGTTACTGATACTGTGTCCAATATTTTCATGGTTCTGCTCATTTCACTTTGCCTCTATTTGTACAAGTCCAAGTTTTTCTAAAATTATTCTTTTTATTTCTTTTTGCACAGTAGTTTTTCATTAATTTTGTGAACCATTGCTTGTTCAGCCATTTCCCAATTGATTGGGATCCCTAAATTTCCATTATTTTGCCACCACAAAAAGGATGCAGTAAATGTTTTTCCTCATGTAGATCTTTCCCTTTTTTATGATCTCTTTGGGATTTAGACTAGTTAGTGATTATTGCTGAATCAATAGTTGACTAGAGAATGAATGGTGCCATTGTCAGGGAAGTCAGAAAGGGCAGCAAATTTCGGGAGAAAACTTAATGAGTTTAAAGTGCCGATGAAAAAACAGGTGACGATACCCAGTGAGCAATTATAATTGAAGGTCTGGTGCTCAGAATAGTAGTGAAGGCTAGTCTGAGTCATTTGAGAATCATTTGTGTAGAAATTATATTTGAAGCCATCTAAATGACTGAATTTATCCTAACTAGCAAAGAATATAGAAAAATAAGAGAATTAAAGATCGCACTAATACTACAGGATCATGAAATGGAAAAGGTCAATGAAAGAACCATTCTCCTTGATTTCTAAGAGATGACTTGGAAATAAGCAACATATTTTAGGAGGCACGTTCATTCTTTCAGATCACTAAATTTTAGTACCATTTAGTATTTTATTATTACAGCCTCTTGTGGCATTTGGTAATTAATGTGCCTTCCTAAACATAATACTTGCTGCCAGAGAGCAACTAGCTACTGAGGAGAACAGTGTTCATTGAGTTAATTTCAATAAAAATGCTTCAGATCCTCTAGTGAATGATTTAATGTATAGATCCTGGTTTCTGAGCTGAGTTTGAGGAGCATAGCAGCTCAGCACTAACCCTTCCATTATTTTACATAGTATTATCTGTATTTTATTGTTAGAATGATTGCATTTGACAGGCAAGGAGAGCTAGGTTTGAAATTCTTGGCATAGGAACATATATACATTTTTCTTCTTATTGATTACTACCTTGATAAAATAGGATGGACATGAATTATTCTCATTTTTTTTTCAGGTCCAAGTGGATGTTCATAGTCGTTACAACTCTGTTGCCAATGAGGCTTTTTGTCTTGAGATTTTAGATAGCCTTAGGAGATGCTTAGGTCAACAGGCTGATGTGCGTCTCATGCTTTATGAGGTAAGTAGATTTAATGATAGAGCTTAAATTTTTCCCTTACTTGATAAACTTATTTAGCTAGATTAAATCCATCTCTAATCTATCCCAGGGAATTTCAGAAGGGTTGACAGAAAGATCATTGACATTCATCATTAGGTACTTAGAACGAAAATGGGTCCTTGGAACCTCTTGGAATGAAGTATGAAGAATGTATCAAAGGAAAAAGAACAGGAATTCCCATTACTAGTGAAGACATGGAGGCAGAGACTGAAGGCCAAGAGATATTTATTGTGAATGTTAAAGAAATGTGACTTTATTAAGAAAATGCACCCCATTGTCAGAAGTATTTCTATGCTTAAGCCTAAATTTGGAAACTAGTTTTAGAGAATTAGAGCTTTATTTTTTCAGTCATTTGGCCTGTGGTCTCTTTGTATATTCATTATCTGTGCATTGAGATATATGGAATATTCAAGGAGGACTAATTTGTGGTAGCTTACTGAGCCCTTTTCAGATTTGTTCATCCACTTTTGGTGTCTGCCACACCCTGGCAAGTCATCTTAGCAGAGAGTCTAAACCAGCTTAAATGTAACCATCAGGCTTCAAACCCTTTGGTGCATTATGGATTGTCTGCCCCACACATGTGAAGACTTCTGCAATGGAATGAATGAGTGGGAGCAGTGACAAAGTAGTTGAAGTGGAGCTCTTACATAGTAGTCAGACATTAAGACTCCAAAAACATCCATTGAATCCCAGACTCACTTTTTCTTGCTCTGGGCTTCAGTGACTTTAGAAGAGAGAGTGAGACTGATGACTTTGTGCAACTCTGCCTAATTTAAATCTCATTTACCCACAAGTTAAGACCTTACCCTGTAATGTCATTGGTTCTTTGAAATGAAGGACAAACAACAACTGTGCATTAAGAGTTTTAAAATTAGACAAATGGACATCTCTTAACTTCCTCTAGAGAATAATATGGGGATACAGGAAAAAAATACTTGGCATACTTCAAGCTTTTCAAAGAAAAGTTATGTTAAATTATCATCTTAATCATTAGTTAGTTCTGTGATGAAAGTTCATGTGTATATATTTGACTTTCTTCAGGGTTTTTATGATGTCCTTCGAAGGAACTCTCAATTGGCTAATTCAATAATGCACACTCTTCTTATTCAGGTAAAGTATATTTGGTGAAACAAAAGCCAGTGTTTAAAGGAAATTATTCATATGGATTTTGACCTTTTTTAGGCTTGTCCAAGTCCAAAACAACTACTTCCAATCAATGCTTCTCAGTCCCATGTTATTAATCTGGAAGCACAATAAATGTCCTGAGTTTCCTTCCCCTATTAACTATTGAAATATGGCAAAGCCATCCATATTGCAAAACATCTAATAATCACTGCCCACAGATCTTGAATAATCTTAAATATAAAAGCTCAGAAGTCCCTCTTAAAAGTAAATAGTATCACCAAGATTGAGTGGAAAATGACTCAGATAAGAAAAAACATTTCATTTAATAATAGAAGTAGCTGGACGAAGTAATAGGAAAAATGATGGCCTCACAGTCAGGAAACCTGGATTTGATCCTAGTTTTGCCATCTAGTGCTTGTATGACTTTGAATAAATTACTTTAACTTTATTTTTAGACTATGGTTTTGAATTTCCAAAATCTAAGAATTTTCTGAAATGGATTGTGAATTTGGAAAACAAAATTTACTTTGAAAATACAATTTATTTTTGAACTTATTATTTTGTAGATCCAATAAAACAGTGATAATTTACAAATGTGATAGTTAGCATTCATGTTTTCAGATTAATTAGAATCTTTGAGTTGGACTGGATCATAGAGGTCATGCCACTCTTACTTTATTTAAACCATAACTCCCTTATGAGAAGATGGTTGATCAGCCTCTTTTTTTGGAGAATTTTGTTAAATTTATATTTTGTATCTCTCTTTCTCTATAAAGTAAGGGGTTTAGACAAGAATATCTCTTAAGATTTAGTATCTAAATCTGCTGTTATTGAGAGAAGATTGCTGTCCTCCATTTAGGAGGGATTCTTAACTGAGAGTTCTTTGATTTATTTTATTTTATTTTATTTTTGCTGAGGCAATTGGGATTAAGTGACTTGCCCAGGGTCACACAGCCAGGAAGTATTAAGTGTCTGAGACCAGATTTGAACTTGGGTACTTCTGACTTGCGGGCTGGGGCTCTATCCACTGTGTCACCTAGCTGCCACACCTCCCCCCCTTTTTATTTGTTTATTTATTTTTTCCTGTGTTCTTTGAATTTTTTTTAAAAAGAATGTTGATGTATTAGACTACCTGCCATTTAGGGAAGGGGATGGGAGGGGGGAGGGGAAGGAAGGAAAAATTGGGAACGGAAGGTTTTTGAAAGGGTCAGTGTTGAAAAAATTACCCATGCATATGTTTTATAAATAAAAACATATAATAATACTAATAATAACAACAATTATTATTATTATTATTATAAAGAATGTTGATAGGATTACAAAGGAATTATTTGAAATAACTATCAAATTTTATACATTTAAAAGCATTGTTCTGGGAAGTTCTTAGTTTTGCCAGTCTAAAGGGGTTCAGAATACAAAAAAGGTTAAGAATCCTTTTTGGATATGGATTTTACTTTTATTTCCAATAGTCACCAAGGAAATTCAAATAAGGAAGCCACACTGAAACCAAGTTCTGTGAGATAAGAGGATATTCTCAACCTACTTTTTTGAGGATAATGGGAGGTTAAAATTTTTTAAAATGTATTTATCACTTGTGCTGATTTTTATTTTCATAAAAAATATTATGTTATCTAGGATAATTCTTGGGGAGGGGAATATAGTGGGGAAAATGATAATGATATAAAAATCAAATATATCCATAAAAACTTATTTGGAAAAAAAATCCATGATTTTTAAGAATTGGCACCAGAAAAATTATATTAGAATGCCTCTGAATATTTACATATTTTCTTTCTCCCTTGGTAAAATAATCCTCTAGATTATCCAGAAGTAATCCTCTAAGAGATCCAGAGCTTTTTAACTGACTTTGTATAACATACCAACCTGATTCCATACATATCTGAAAATTTAACCATGTTTGTTAATGATATCAATAGATAATATTAAACACCCATATTACTATTAGTCTATTATAACTTTAACAAATAAATGTAAGTCACAGATCTTTGTTTTTCGGCTGAGCAGTTAAAACAGTATTATGAACCAAAACATGACCTGCTACCTCCACTGAAACTAGAAGCATGCATTCTGGCCCAGGGAGATCAGATTTTTCTTCAGGAACCTCTGGTAAGATCTTTTACCTTTTGGGGATATGACTTAAAAAAAAATTAACAAATATGAATTTTTTCTCACTCAAATGTCTCCCCTCCAAATTAAAAAACAAAATAAAAAATCCTAGTTTTTAAAAATGTAGTCTAGTGGTACATTCCTGCATTGGCCCTGCCTAAAAACATGTTTCATTCTGCATTTTAAATCCTTCATTTCTCTGTCAGCCGGTGAATAAATACACTTCCTCACCAGACCTCTGTATTCATAGTCATTGCATTGACCAGAGTACTTAAAGTCTTTCACAGGTGTTTGTCTTAACATTGGTCTTTATTATTTTTTGTCATCATTGTTTTCATTTTAAGTCTAGGATCTTTCATCAACTGAGGACTCATTTTCCTACAAAAGTTTCACCATAGCACTACAATTATATTAGATCATGTCTCTGGTGTTATTTCTGTCTCCAAATGTTGATTTTATGTATGAACTGTCATCTTAGCTTTCTCAGGTGCTAATCATAGCCATGGAGATCAGAAATCAAAAGAAAAATTGAAACAAGCTCTTCAGAAATTGTCTAGAGCCCACCAAAAGACATATATCTGCTTGGCATTTTACTCCATATTGATAACCTTTCTTAATGTACCCCATGTTGATCCAGGATCTTTAAAAACCAGCTTTTTAGTATTGATCTTTCAAACTTCATTTGGGCCTAAATTTGTGTCCATAGAATGAAAAATAATATCTCTAAAGAACTAAGAGAGAGTGACATTTGTATCAAGCCACAGAGGACATTTAATATTATACTATGGTTTTCTTGTACTCATAGGTTTGGATCCAGTGCTGGTTATGACAGAAGCACCATCCTGCTGTCTATTTAAATATGTTTGTTTAAAATTCTAATAATTCGTGTTGATTTGACTGCTTTTTAGGTGTTGTTGCTAACAATTTGCTTTCTAGACATTACTCAGATAAGCCTAGTGTAATACCCAAGAATTAGATTGAATGGTTTTCCCCCTTCTTCTGCAGGCTCACCTGTTGTGCTGTATCCAGCATTGTTTGGCATGGTACAGGAATAAAGTAATGCCCGAAGAAGAAGAGGAAGAGGAGGAAGAAGGATTCCAGCAAGACTTAGAAGACATGTTGGAGTCAATTACCCTTCGTATGATCAAGAGTGAGCTAGAGGACTTTGAGTTGGTAATTGATGTTTCTTCACAAGTGCTATGACTTGGCTGATAGAAATTTTCAACAATTTGTTAATTTATTCAATTTGTCTTTTTAGGACAAATCAGCAGATTTCTCTCAGGCTACTAGTGTTGGCATCAAGAATAATATCTATGCTCTCCTAGTGATGGGAGTGTGTGAGGTCCTGATTGAATATAATTTCACTATAGGCAATTTCAGGTAAAGAACAACTATGCCTATCCATTTATTAATAATAGGGTATGTTGATAAATAAGGATCTTAATTTTTGGCATCTGTTTAACTCTTACCAGTAAGTAGTACTCACTCTGCAGACCATAGAATGTGTCTTTTTCAGATAGATTCACAATATAAAAATTTTCACTTTAATTCTTTATTCCAAAGAGCAACAAAATGTGCCAAATGGGTGTATGAATGTTTAGTTTTCCCCTTGTAAGCTGGTAACAGGCTCCCCAAGCCCTGAATTCAAGAGCTTTCTTTGATTTTAATAGAGAAATTTTGTTTATATTGATAGTGTCCTAGGCAGATTTATGTGATTTGTCTAATGAAGATGAAAACGAAGTATTATTGGTCTTTTCATATGATCATATGATAATAGAAAATTTTTGTGGCCTTGACAGCCTTATGACAATAAGTGCAAGCAAGGGCAAAACACAGTAGTTTGATGATTACCATTACTGCTTTTTCCCTTTGCACAGTAAAAATAAGTTTGAAGAGGTACTGAGCCTATTTAAGTGTTACAACAGACTTTCTGATATCCTCAAGGAGAAAGCTGGGAAAGGCAAGTCTACAATGGCTAACAAAACAGTTCGTAGTTTCCTGTCTATGAAATTTGTGTCTGCTCTGCTTGTGGCTCTATTCAGGTAAAGATCTCTCTATGTTATCATTTGGGAGAGTTGTTGGGTGTTTATTTGTTTTCAGATAGGTTCTAAATTCTGTGAACTGGACAGCAGTCCCCCCAGAAGAGCAGTATAATTTTTGCACATCAGCATGTATGAAGCAATAAATTTCTTTAAAAGCTTATAGCTCTTCAGAGAAGTACTCCTGCTCATGCTTAGATTCACCAACCTGTCTCACATCAACACCAGCGTGTCTGCTAATTCCCCAAATTTCTTAATCATTGTTTATACATGCACAACACACAAACATTTACTTTGTAGAAAACAATGCCAAATAGACCCCAATGAAATAATAGCAGTTGAAAGGAGATATCTCAGAAACATAAAAAGATAGGAGCAATAAAGTAGAAATGAATTCCAACCAAGACCATTGTCAGAGGCAGTTATATAGTGGAAAAAAAACTGGGTAAGTGGGGGAAAAAACATTGATTTGTAAGAGTCAGGGGACCTACATTCAAGTGTCATCTTTGCCGTTGATCCTCTAACCTTAGTTTCCTTCTCATCTATAAAATAAAGGTATTTTACCAAATGACTTCTAAAAACCCATCTAAAACTGATATTCTGTAATACAAACAATATTTTAAAAATCTTAAGTGATATGAACATATAACGGAAGATAAGAAAAGTATGACAAAGGAAATCTGCATAGGCAATAAAAGAACTAGAAGTAGATAAAGACAAAATTTAAAGAGCAAATTAAAAGGGCAAAGATGGGACGTATATTAAGTGTAGTATAGTAAGTATTAAGAAAGTGGAGGTGACCTGAGAAATCGGATTTAGAGCAACCAGAAGGAAAGTTGATTGCAAAGTCCAGTCTCAGCAGTATCCAGATTTCCCTTACAGTCTAGTTATTTTTCTATTTTTCTTTAATTGATAAATTTTGTTTTGATATGGCACACAAGCTAACATCATCAAAAAATGGTTGTGATTAATAATACATGGTTAAATAATAAGTGCCATAATACAAATAATTTGATACAGTATTTTAAAAGCCGGCAAGATATGAGATGATTTTTAAAAAATTATTACTAAAGTAGTTTTCAGTTTTTCCAATTAATAGCTTTATTTGTACCTCTTTAAAAATAGGTTATCTTTTATTAAAATAATATGCTTAATTTTACTAAATTAACACTAGTGTCAGTTGTATTTTATCTGAGTTTTATGGTTGTTAAAAATTGTCATTTATATTGCTGTCTTTAATGTACAAGTTTTTTCCTTATGTACATTATTTCCATTCTTTTTTCTTTGTTGCATCACTTTTCAGAAGTATTCTATTTCTTAGAATTACTTATATTCAAGAAAAAACTGATCATCAGTCCAATTCTTTTTTTTTGTTTGTTTTCTTTTTTCCCCGATGATTTTTAAAGTTGAATATAGGTGATTCTAAGTGGTAGAGAAAAATTTTAAATGTTAGTAAGATGCTTCTTTTTTTCTACCTTAGAGATAGTTCCCAAAGCCATGAAGAAAGTTTATCTGTCCTGCGGTCCAGCAATGAGTTCATGCGATATGCTGTGAATGTTGCCCTCCAGAAGGTGCAGCAGCTGGAGGAGACAGGACAAGTGGATGGTCCAGATGGGCAGAATCTAGATAGGATTTTCCAGAATCTCTGTGAAATCACTCGGTGAGTCACTGATCCTTCTAAATCCCTGCTTTCCATCTTTTATGGAAAAGGACCCGAGAAGGAAAAGATTTTGATTCATTTCAACAAGCATAAGATAAATACTTGCTATAAATAAGGTGCTATGTTGAGTATAAGGGACATGAAAACCAGAAGAATAATTCCTGTTCTTGAGAGGTTATACTTGGAGTTAGGGCACAGAAGAAGAAGAAGGGAGAAAAGAATGTGAACAAAGAGCATGATTGAACTGGCTGTGACAAGAGAAGCCTTTATGCGGTGCCACTGTCATCTGAATCAGCTGACATATATACAAATGATCTTCTCTGCAGGGTCCTGCTGTGGAGATATACTTCCATTCCCACTTCTGTGGAGGAGTCAGGAAAGAAGGAGAAGGGCAAGACCATCTCTCTCCTGTGCTTAGAGGGCTTGCAGAGGATCTTCCACACAGTACAACAGTTCTTTCCTTCCAAGATCCATCAGTTCCTTAGGGCTCTTGGTAGGTATTTGAAATGTGAAGACATTTTTCTTCACATTTGGATTTTACTTCTCTTTACTGCCAATCTTTTGCTTGAAACCTTAGAAAACTTAGAAAATGATATTTTGAAATGGTGAGGAGAGTTTTGATTTGCTAATGAGTGACATCTAGTGGTCATTAAGCTGCTACATAACTACATATAATTAGGAATAGTCATTAAAAAATTTAGTATTTTACAAGTCTTCAAGATATGAGATAATTTTTAAAAAATTATTACTGAAAGATGACATATTTATATGAAAAAATGATCTAAATCACTATTGATTAGAGAAATACAAATTAAAACAATTCTGATAGACCACCTCACATCTCTCAGATTGGCTAAGATGACAGGAAAAGATGATGATAAATATTGGAGGGGAACGTGGGAAAATTGGGATATTAATGCATTGTTGGTGGAATTGTGAGTGGATCCAACCATTCCAGAGAGCAATCTGGAGTTATGCTCAAAAGGCTATAAATCTGTGACTCAGCAGTGCTGTTACTTAATCTATATCCCAAGAACATCATAAAGGAGGAAAAAGGGGGAAAAGGGCCCACATGTGCAAAAATGTTTATAGCAGCTCTTTTTGTGGTAGTTAAGAATTGGAAAATGAATACATGCCCATCGGTTGGGGAATGATTGAAGAAGTTGTGGTATATGGAGGTAATGGAATGTTATTATTCTATAAAAAACGATGAACAAGCTGATTATAGAAAGGCCTAGGAAGATTTACATGAACTGATGCTGAACAAAACAAACAGAACCAGGAATACATTGAATACAATAACAGCAAGAATGTGTGATGATCAACTATGAAAGACTTGGTTCTTCTCAGAGGTTCAGTGATTCAAAGCAATCCCAATAGATTTTGGACAGAAAATGCCATCTGCATCCAAAAAAAGAACTAAGGAGACTGAATATAAACAAATACATTCACTTCCTTTTTTTCTGGTTTTATTTTTAAATCTTTCCCATGTTTTTTTCCTTCTTGCTCTGATTTTTCTTTCCCAATATGATTCATAAAGCAATGTGTGTTAAAAATGAATTTTTAAAAAAATTACCAAAAGGTCTTCTTTGTTGTTGTTGGGTCATTTTTTTCAGTCACGTCTGACTTTATGATCCAATTTGGGGTCTTCTTGGCAAAGATAACTGAAGTGATCTACCATTTCCTTCTCCATTTTATAGATGAGGAAACGGAGGCAAACTGGGTTAAATGTCTAATTCCAGATTGTAGCTCAGATTGACTCCCTTACTCCAACGTCAGCACTCTAAATATTATGCCACCTAGCACTCTAAATATTATTCTATCATCTCTTCTATGGGGTCAACACAGGTGCATTATAGTCATATACCATAGCTTGGTTTTTATAAAAAAAAAACTCTTGCTGTAGTTTTTTTTTTTTTTTTTAATATATAGAGTCTTTAATTTATTGGTTTCCTTGGGGTAGGTATCTAGTAGTGGCATCTCTGGCTCTGGATAATAGACACTTTGTGTAATTCTAAATTGTTTTTCAGACTAAGGGCCAATTTACAACTTGACCAACAATGTAGAAATGTGTCTGTCTTTCTACAATCCCTCTAACATTCACTTTTCCCATCTTTTGTCATTTTTGCCAATTTGGGGAACCACAGAGTTATCTTGATTTGCATTTCTTTTATTAATTATTTGAATCATTCTTTTGTTTGGCTGTTAATAGTTTATAATTTTTCTTTTTAAAACTTTCTCTCATTTGACTACTTCTCTCTTAGGGGATAACATTTGGTCTTAAATATCAGAACCTTATGAGATATTATTTGATACAAAGACTTTTCCCTATGCAGCCATTTTTCTTCTTTTCTTCATTGCACTAATTTTGTTTATGCACAAGCTTTTGAATTTCATGTAATTGAAATTTTTAAAAATCACTTTTATGAACACCTTTATAGTTAAGTATTCATCCCTTAACCATAGTTGTAAAAGGTGCCTGCTCTTGTTCTCTTCTAATTTTTAATAGTAAGAAATTAATATTATTTAAAGCAATACATCCATTTTATATTTATTGGTGAAAGATTTAATTTCTGCAGACTGCTTTCCAGTTTTCCCAGCAGTTCTCTCCAAACAGGATTCTGGCCTGGAGTAATTTATGTCTTCATATTTGTTTTATGTGAGGCTATTGAACCAGTAATTTTTCTGATTCTTGTCTAGTCTATTCTGCTGAACTACATTTCTATTTTTTAAATTAGTATCCACTATTTTGATGACTACTGCTTTACAATGTAGTTTGAAGTCTAGAAGTGCTATGGAGTGAGGAGTGTGGTGGAAATTAATCTTTAAGTCTGCCACTGAACACTGCTTGATTTCAACATTAGAATACATATTAAAACATTTTGCTTCCTTTCCCAGATATCACTAATGAAGATGAAGAAGAGGAAGATGTTAATATTACCCAAAAAGCAACTTTCCAGATCAGGCAGTTTCAGGTGAGTGGTTGGTTGGGTTGGTCATCTTCAGTCTGACACATACAAGTAAAAAAGGATCAGTTCCTGCAGTAATGTTAGTGAATTGGTTTGGCTTAAACACCAAAAATTATTCTTTGGAGGAGAGAGAGAAATTCATAGCAAAAACAGCTGATAAGAAGAAAAACTGTGATACATGTTTCCTTTTATAGAGGAAAAAGACCAGAAAATTTTTTTTCTAGATCAGATAATGAGCAGCACAGCAGAACTCTTAGGATTGACTCAGTGTCTTGGTGTCCCTTGGGCTTCTGTCCTGGGCTCTCTTCACTTTCTATACTATTTCACTTTGTAGTCTCATCAGCTCCCATGGATTTAATTACCTTCTATATGCTGAAAATGCTTATATCTACCTTTCTGGCCCCAATTTCTCTGATAACTTATCTTGCATCTTGAAGTGCCTTTCAGACATCTCCAACTAGATGTCCAGTAGACATCTTAAATTCACTATATCTAAAACAACTCATTATTTTCTCCCCAAAACTTTCCCCTCCTACCTCCCTTTCCCTATTACTGTAAAGAGCTCTACCATCCTCTAGAACTTCAGACTTGAAGCCTTGGACTGATCCTAGATTCACGCTCACACCCCATATGCAAGGTGGGGCTAAGTTTTACCAATTTCATCCTTGCAAATTTCTTGAAAACGCTCCTTTCTCTCCTCTTGACACTGCCACTACCCTGGTGCAGGCCCTCATCACCTCCTCATGCCTTGATTACTGCAATAGCTTTCTAGTGGGTCTGCCTGCTTCAAGTCTCTCTTCAAAATGTTCTCCATCCAGCCACTTTACTGAAGTGATTTTTCTAAAGTGCAGATCTGATCAAGTCACCTTCCAGCTCAGGAAACTCCATTAGCTTCTCATTGCCTCTAAGAGCAAATACAAAACACTGTATTATATTCAAAGCCCTACATAACCCAGCCCGCTTCTACTTTTCCAGTCTGTAAGTCTGAAATTTTTGCCTCTGATCATTTCTCTCCCAATCATCATTCCCCAGATCAGGGTCACCTCCACCCCTCCTTTTTCAGCTTTTCTCTGCCTTGTCTTTCCCTATCAGGTTAATGCTCCTTGAGAGCAAGAATTATCTTTTACCTCTTTCTGGGTCCCTAGCATTTTAGCTCAGTGCCTGGCACATAGAAGGACATTGACTTATTTTCTTTACTACCTAGGCATTGTTCTGCCTGGTAGTTACAGTCTCACAAAGACAACTGTCATTTTTTCCTTAAAATAAAATTATTCACCTATTAGGAAAAGAATATTATCCCTTTCCTTTGAATTTGTCAAAATATTGTGGCAATACCCTGTTTCCCAGAGCTAAGGCCCAGCAAGCAAACTGTGTTATTGACATTACAATCGTATTCTGCACTTTGGATGATCTCACCATTTCAGTTGGTATTGCTTGGACCAACCCTAGGTTAGCTTCCCTTATTTCCCAAGGCTTCCATCACATGTTCACAATTTCTGTTCCTTGTCACTTCACTCCTGTTTCTGTCACAAAACTCTAGTTCTGGGCAGGATGACCATATTTAAGACAAGACTGTTCCCACAGGACTCAAGAACATCTGTATTGACCCAAGAAATGCTAACCATGAGAACTATCTCAGTATTTAAGAATGATTGTGTTGTGAGCCCATCTCTTTCATGTATATAAGTGGCCCCAGTCTTAGCAGCCTTAAGCCCTTCCTTCTTAGAAGGGGAGGACTTCTTCCTGCAAGTATTATTTTTGTCACTTCCATAGATTAAACTTTTGTGTCCTGATTGTACTGTTTCTGACCTGCTTTTTTTTTTGGGTTAGAAGTAGGTTCTGGTGTGGTTGACAAATCCATCAGATGGTTAGAATATCTCTATCACATTGGCTATAGCTTGGGTGAGGAAAACCATTTCTTAGTCCCCAGACTAGGCATTTCTATAACATTTTGTTATATCTCAAATAAGCATTATACTTGTGGGATGTTGAAACCATCAAGATTTCATTTGGTTTTAATTGTTCCTCACCTTGCCATAAAAATCTCTGACTAAATTATTTCTCTCTTATACTGAAAGAGAGGTTACAATTGGCCTTGGAACCAGGAAGGTCTGGGTTCAAATCCTATCTTTGACACATACTGATTGAGTGAACCTGGGCAAATTTAACCTTTCAGCATTCTAAGTAGCTCTCTGGGACTCTAAAGTTGTAGAGAAAGGACCTGTCTGCATTGGTCGAGGAACTTGTTTCCTTCTCCAAGACCAGGAACTCCTTGTGCCAGTGAAATTGAAGCTCTGATCCCAATCTCTCTCTACTAGGTAGATTTATCTGTTAATAATTCTGTAAATTTTCTTTACACAGAGATCGCTAGTGAATTTGCTCAGCTGCCAAGATGATGATTTCAATGGCAAGGAGGCTCTCATATTAGTGACAATTCTTTCCAGTTTATCCAAATTACTGGATCCCTCCTCACCTCAGGTACTGGTACTAAGTTTTGAATTTTCAAGTCAACTTTTCCCAGGAAAAAATAATTTTGGATCATGAAAATAATTGGATATCATGTTTTAGCATATTGTAAATTTTGTATATTTTTGTACAGTTGTACAATATTGCATATTGTCAACATGTATTTGCTTTTGCCTTAAAGTTAACTCCCATTATTATAAGCTATATACTGTCTCAACTAGTCTTCCTACCTGTATATGTGAAAGCATTCTGGTTTTGCTGCTTAGGTTACTTAAAACCTTTATGACCTTGAACTAGTATGATTGGTCCATTTCTTCTATAAAATGGTGGCGTTTAACTAGATGACTTTGTAAAGTTTCTTCCAGCTCTAGACCTATCAACTGTGGTTTCTGATACATATAATTATCTGTGCTGTTGACCATTCCTCTTCTCCTAGAGTCTGTCTGAATAATATTACAGACTGATAAAAATATGATCCAAATATTCTGCCAGGTCAGCCGAAAGCAAAGAGGAGCATCAAGGGAAGGGATGCATGAAGGAAAAATGCAGAGAGAAGCAAGGCTGGTAACAGATGGGTCTGTGTGTGTGCTGCAACAGAGAGAACCAGAAATGTTTTTCTTTTCTTGGTCTCTTTCATTAAGGGACAGTCTGCTTGAAAAATGCAGAAATGGAGGGTGAGGGGAAAGGTTTTTACCAGATCCAAGGATGATGTGCCCTCCAGAGGCTCCCAGATTCCTTTCTTTCACTTGGAGATAATAGAGAGTTGGGAGTTACTTCAGGCCAGCCCTGGACTTGCAGAAAGACTGCAGTAATTTCTAACTTCTGAAAGAAATAATCATGAGAATGCAAAGGGACTAATGGGAGAAAAGAACTTTAATATGACGGATGAATTATGGAGTAATTTAGAGACTTTTGCACTGAGGAACAAGATTAGAAATTGAATTTGGGGAAGAAAGAAAGTAGAACTTGAAGAATTGTTGAAGACCAACAACTGTAAATGAAGAAAGGAAAGCTGGAGGAGAGGGGTCTGAGGAAAAAAGACTCTTAAAGAAGGTGATTGGTAAGATAAGGCATATCAATCATTGCTAAGTAAAGGCCAGATGAAATATAAAAAAGCCTGAAAAGTTAAATGTGGCTGTCAAGTTGTTAAAAGCTGTGTAAAGGTGTTCATGAAATGCTAAGGAGTTAAGCTATTAAAAACCCAACACAAAAGCAGTTTGGGAACCTGACGCTCTCTGGAAAGTAGAGTGAATTTTGCAGTGACCTGCATGATGTTCACATTTCTGTCTTGGCTATCTATGTTCAAAGTACAGGCTGGTCTCCCTAAAAGAGGAGGTGAAGATACTCAAGGAATGTCTTTCCATGAGAAAAGATCTGAAAAAAATCTCTAACCAATATACTGGATGTGAGTCAAAATTCTAAAGGATCTTGACAGGCTAGAATATTGAGCCGAATCTGGTAAGACAAGACTGAGTAAGGATAAATGTAAAGTTTTGTACTTGAGTGTGAAAAAAATGAAGATAAAGAAAGCATGATAGACAGTATTTGTTATGAAAAAGTTCTAGGGACTACAAAGTCACTACAAGTCAGCAGCTTGAAGTGGCAGCTAAAAAAGCTAATACGATCTTGAACCACATGAAGAAGGGCACAGCTTCCAGGAATAGGAAAGTGATGGTCTCACTATTTTGCCCTTGTCAGAGGACATATTGAATTTGAAATGTATAGTAGGCAGTTATTAATACATAACTAGAGCTCAGTAGATGAGGTTAGGGCTTGGCATATAGATCTGAAAATCATTAGCCTAAAGATAATAAATAATAAAAACAATATCCAGGAGAAAAATGGTTGACAGAGGATGAGGATTGAGCAAAGAATATCAGTTAAGAGGAAGGCGGATAACAAAAGACTGAGAAGACCAAGAAGAGAGAAAGTTAAGAAAAGAGACAGAGGTTATTAACCTGGGATTTGTGATCTTTTTAAAAATTGTAACATTTTGATAACTGTTTCAGTGTAATTGGTTTCATTTCTGATTCTAAAGCTCATTCTGAGAAGGAATCCTTAAGTTCCCCAGACTGCTAAAAGTTAAGAACCAACTCCTAAGGTGGCTGCTTTCTTCTAAGAGTATGGCTGAAAAAGGGAATGGAAATGGAGATGATAGCTTGAAGGAATAGCAAGATCCAGAGAAGATGTTTCAAAAATGGTGGGGGGGAGGGGAGGAGGTAAGAGTGTAGGCAACAAAGAAGAAACCAGAAGTTTGGGAGGGATTGAAGAGGGATAGAGGAGCTGTTTGTTAGGACGGTTAACTAGAGGAGACAAGAAGGGAGGAGGAGATCTAGGAGGCCATCAAGGCATTGGCTTTGGAGTGGAGATGGGCCCTTTCTTCCTCAGAGCAGAGTGAAGAAAGAGAGAGATTGGGGAGAGGAGATGATGAAGTCTAGTGGTCATGAAAGTAGAGGAGGAGGAGAGTTCTTCTCGGACATGGCCTCTACTTTCTCAATAAGATAGAAGGTCAAAGACTTCAAATATGAGATAGAAGATAATAAGGGAAAGCTTGAGGAGAGAAGTTTGGAGCAACAGCTGTGGAGAATGAGATAGAGAATTAGATAAAACAAATTGGTGGTGGACCCAGTCAGCATAGTTGCATGGCTGTTTGGGGGAAGAGGGATGGAGATGTATGGGCTAGATGATAATACATTTAGAAGATTTAAAATTAGTTAAATGCCCAGACACAGTCATGAATAATGATTTCATGTCAGCTTGGAAAGATCTCTGTTGTAGTGTAGTAGGGATCTCATAAATGGCACGTTTATCAGATTTGCAAGTGGGATAAATCCAGGGGGAAAATAGCAAAGCACAAATCCTTTCAATACTCCATTGGAGACCTACTGTCATGTGGGAATTGAACAGTTAAGGTTGAGTCCAACCTTTCAACCAGACAATATCCATTTAATTGTACTGTCATTTAGCCTATTTTCTAATTTTGCACAAGAATAAAAATGAGTTGTTATATCAAATCTTTACTAAAATCATACCAGTACTGCAACTAGACTGCTAGAATGAAAGAACATTAATGAATGTTGGGAATTGACATCTTGTTCAATGATCATTAAACACCAACTTGATGCATAGCACTGTCTTAGTTCCACATTTCAACCCTTCCATATCTTCTTATCGCTTTCAACTTTCAGTAGAATTTTTACGAAACTGAGTACCTTCCCACAGTTAGTATAAATCGTATAAATACTAGTGAAGCATTTGGGCTGTCCATAATTGTTCCTTTCACTACATGACCTGCCAGTATCTCCTTTTTTGATCATGCATTTCTCTGGCATCTCTTATGCCATTTCTGCACTATTCTTTATTGGTAGCATGTTTCATTGATCTGCAGTTTTAATTCTTTGAAGACTGATATACATCACCAGAAGCATAGTGGGGTTAAAAAGGCAAACTTTTGTTTCAGGGATAAGCTTGAGATCATTTAAAGTATGTAGAGTTTCCTCAAAGACAATCCAGCTTGCTCTTATCCCTTTTTCATATCTGGACCCAGCTCATTGCCCAAGTCATTCATCTACAATATTTGTTCCAAATAAAAATACTAACAAACTAGCGCATTGGGATGTCATACCAATTATATATCATAGTCTATTATTCTTTATCCACTTGTTTTTTTCCTGTGACTGGCTAAGCCAAATTTTGTTTTTCTGGTTTTTGGTTTTTTTTCATGATTATGGAACTCATTTAGGACCATTTTATTGCTGAGGAATTTGATGCAGTCAGCATAATGTCATCCATAAACTGGAGCATCTGTAGCAACTAAAAAGCTACAGGAAATCCCTTTATTTTGGCCTCTTGATAGATATCCTCCATAGCAGTGGCAGACACTTTTGGTAATAAATGTCTTCCTGTTTTATGGACTACTTGAGATTAATAAGCAGGGGATTACTGAACAAAAAAGTTTTTTTTCCCTTCTGTTTTATCACTCAAGATACCTTGATTACCCCCTCAAAAATATGCATAGAATTAAAAGGGAGAGTGGGGGTGGAAATCTTTGCAGCAAATTTCTCTGAAGGTCTAATATCTAAGATTTGGGAAAATGATACAGATATATAATAACAAGAATCATTCCCCAGTAGATAAGTTTTCAGAGGATATGAACCAGCATTTCTCAAAAGAAGTATAAGCTATCAAAAATCATATTTTAAAACACTCCAAATCACTAATATTAAGAGAAATGCAAATTAAAAATGAAAATGGTATAGTTCTACCTCATACCCTTCAAATTGACAAAGATGACAAAAAAGAAAAATGATAGTTGTTGAAGGAAATATGGGAGAACCCCCTAATGCACATAAGTTGTTGTAACCATTCTAGAAAAATTTTGAGATACACTCAAAAAAGACACTAACCTTTCTATATTTTTTGACCCAGTAGTTGTACTACTAAACTTGTATCCCAAAAAGATCACAGAGAGGACTCATATGTACAAAAATATGTATAGCAATACTATGCTTTGTGGCAAAGAACTAGAAACTAAAGGGTTGGCAAACGACTTGGCATTGTCTGGAAAAAAATTATGATACATAAATATAATGGAATATTACATCAGAAGAAATGACAAAAAAGAATGGACTCAGAAATCTAGAAAGATTTTTTATGAAATGAAGCAAGGATAACAATTTATACAATGATTATAACGTTTAAAGGGAAAAACTTTAGAAGACTTAAGAATTCTGATCAATATAATAGAAAACCATAATTCAAGAAGACTAATGTTGCATCATGTTTCCTACCTCTTGTCAAAGATGATAGATTAGAGGTGCAAAAAAAGACATAAATTTTCAGACATAGCTGGAACATGGTTCTTTTTGTGTATTTGTTTGTTTTGTCATTTTATTTGTTAGAAAGGAGGGCTTTGAAGCAGGAGCTATGGAATGCAGTTGGGGAAGAGGGGAATGCTGAGGGGGAGAAATCAGTGCAGTATTTTAAATTTTACATGTGAGGTAGACAAATGCAAAACAGTTTTGGAAAGGCTATGATGAATTTGGTAAAAAATTTTAAAGATGTTTAAAATTTTTTAAATTTTTTTTTTGGTTTTTTTGTTTTTTTCATATTCTTTTTCATTTCCTCCCGGACAATTTTGATTACATGAAATGGAAAATACTTTCCAATAACAAAATTAATGCAGTTAGAATACAAAGGGAAACTTCCCCACAGAACCTCATACTAGCATTTGATATGTATTTAAATTTAATAGCTCCTTTCAGGAAATGACAGGAATATTAGTAAATTTTAATCCCTGAAAAGATGGTAGATTTTGAATCTTAAATCAAGCACAAAATCTTTCTGAAAGAAATCCTTGATTACGTGCAATGCCCAGTAGTCATTTATTTTTTTTTTTCAATTCTTGGAACCCATTTTTTGGTTTGTTACTATCATATGAGTGACTGATCCTTCCACTTTGATACAGCTTATGCAGATGCTCTCCTGGACAGTCAAGATGTGCAAGGAAAACAGTTTAGGTATGTACTTTTCTTTTTTAATGCCATTAATCATTCTCATCAGATAGCATTTATTAAATATTCTTTTGATACTAGGACTATACTATTCTTCTATTTGTTATGTCATGATAGTGGACAATTACTTTTACTTATTTGGCTTATGGATAGATAGGAAGACAGATCCACACAGAATGGTTTTTAAAGATATATTAAGCTAGTGTGTAGCTGGACAGCCTACAATGTGATTTGAACAGCTTTTCATGGAGTAGGCCAAAATGGGCTTACCGGCTTATAACTTGATCATTGATCCTTTCCTAGAGGATGCCTCATTTTGCAAGGGCCTGATGAATCTTCTCTTCAGCCTCCATGTTTTGTGCAAGAGTCCTGTTAGCGTACTCCGTGACCTGTCCCAAGATATCCATGGACAGCTTGGAGATCTAGACCAGGTAGAATGTTCTCCGGATCTAGAGTTGGACGCCTGGGCATCTAGAGCCTTTTCTGATCTGAAATGAAGATGTCCTATGTGATGATGACTCTCACTCTTTTTTCCTTCCCCAGGATATAGAGGTAGAAAAACCAAACCACTTTGCAATGGTGAATCTAAAAACAGCAGCTCCCACTGTTTGTGTAAGTGTTGCTGCCAGAGACATATGAATGTACTACATACTAGAACAAATTACAGTAATTGTAACCCAGGGGCCTGGCTCCTATATCTTTGCCTCAACTGAGTCCTACACACCACATCACCAAGTCCCTTTTTCTTTTGTAGTTACAAGTTCTCAGTCAGGCTGAAAAGGTTTTAGAAGAAGTAGACTGGCTGATTACCAAACTTAAGGGTCATCTTGGCCAAGAGACTCTGTCAGGTAAGCACTCAATTACATGAAAACAATTCAGAATTGAGACTGAAAAGCACTATTGAACTATTTATAGAATGGGAATTTATGAGCTAGCATTCATATAACTTTATGTTGTGTGATATTTATTTCTGGTAAACTACAAATGTATTTTTACTAAACTGTCAACTGAAGTAGAAGGGTTCTAATACATAGCTGTTATTTCTAACCTAACTTCTTTTCTCTGACCAGAAAATAAAACTATTTGATTTACATTTGCTGATTTTTTTTCTTTCAGAGGAGGCTTCTCAGGAAGTCTCACTAAACCAGACTCTTGAGAAGGCAGCTATATTGCAGCTTGGGACTCTGCTCACAGCATTCCATGAACTGGTGCAGACAGCACTGCCATCCGGCAGCTGTGTGGACAGCCTGTTAAGGAACCTCAGCAAGATCTACACTATCCTTACAGCTCTTGTTAAATATGTGAGTAATTGGTTCTGTACCACCATATCCACCAGCCCAGAATACTAGAGTCAGATTTTCCAAATTCACATCATAAAACTTGGACAAACCAGGTGTGCCTTGTTCCAAGGTCTTAGATTTGTCATTCATATGGTCTTAGTTAGGAGAGGCTTCTCCAGTATTACTTAATACTCCTGTTAGATAAGTACATGTCTACCCATTTTTTTAGGTGAGGAAACTAAGGCTTAGAGTGGTTAAGTGACTTGACCAAGGTCATACAACTAGTAAGCAAGAGGCAGCTAGTGACACATCAAGAGAGCATTGGGCCTGGAGGTAGGGGACCTGAGTAAAAAATGCACAGAGGTGGGAGATGGACCATGTAAGTGAACCAGCAAGTAGGTCAACTTAGCTGTACCATATAGTGTTGTGAGAGGAAATGATGTATAATTAGCCTGGAAGGATGGGTCAGATCCAGATTTTGAAAAACTTTTAAATGCCAAATGGAGACTAATTTTTTTACCTTCTAAATTTAAATACCAAAAAAGAAGCATTTCCAAACACAGCAAAATATGAAAAGAGATATATCTATAACTCTGAACCTTTATTTCACACCACTTGCATTTTTTTAAAAATATAAATTCTGTTACTTTCAAAACTCTCCTTGTATGTGCTTCTTTTTGAAGTTTTTTGTTCTCTGAATTTTTTCAATCAGCAAAAATCTATCTTTTCTCTCTACTCCTAAACTGTTCCTCCCATTGAAAATGGAAAACAAAACAAAACCTTTGTTTACACATATGTAATCAAATAAAACCAATTTTAATGTCCAAAAATAAATGTATCTCATCTAGTACTCCCTGTTCTTCACTTTTTTGTCAGAAGATAGGTAGCATGTTTCATCATTAGTCCTCTGGAATCATGGTTGATTACTATGCTGATCAGATTTCTTAATTCTTCCAAAGTTGTTTAACTTTAGCGTATATATTGTCATTGTGTAAATTTTTCTCCTAGTTCTGTTCACAACATATCAATTCATATAAGTCTTCCCAGGTTTATCTGAAACCATCATTTCTTAAAGTAATGTAGTGCTCCATTACATTCATGTACCATATTTGTTCAGTTAACAAATTATCATGTTCCCAACTTTATGAGCACTCCCTCAGATTTACTTCTTTGCCATTTCAAAAAGATATATTTTTATACATCCTCAGTTAGTTTAGAAATAATCTCTGTTCATATAGCCTTCTTCTAATTCCTCCTTACTCTTCCCTTTCTATTTCCCTGTTGAGTTAATTATATTACTTGTGACAATTTCCTCCATACCTATACCTATTTTTTTCCTTGTTGAGTTGGGTGTATTTTTGCTGTAAACTGTATTTAACTCTGTTTCAGATAAGAGGGAAGTTTCTCTGATTCCTACTTCATCTCATCCCATCCTCTCTGTGTATTATTTTGCGCTCCAATTATGAGAAATAACAAATTCTACTCTCCTCTTTCCTTCTTTCCACTTTTTAAACCTCTTTTCCTTTTCCCCTCCTCTGACTTTTGGAACAGAAACAATTTACTCCTAGGACCTCTTTTTCTTGTTTGAGATATTCAGTATCTATGGAAGATAAAAAAGTTCTGAAGCTATACTTGTTTCTTCTCATGTTACCATGTTAGAAATAACATCATCGTATAACTTCTTCCAATTGCTGAGATAAATTTTCCTTTCTAGGTTGCTCTTGATTCTTGTATTTATATTTCAGAATTCCCAACAAGCTCTAGTTTTTACTTCAGAGATGTGTGAAAGTGTTCTATTTACTTGAGGTCCATTTTTTTCCCTATAGGATTATATTCAGTTTTGCTAAGTTTAAAAAAAAAAAAGTTTTTTGGGTTTTTTTGCCTTTCTCTTTTGCTTTTTGAAATATATTCCAAGAGCTCCCCTGGATTTTGGTAGAAGCTTCAATGTCTTGTGTGACCTTTACTGTAGTTGAATTGCTTTCTGGTTGCTTCCAATATTTTTTCTTTCATGTAGAAAGTCCTGAATATTAACTATGTGAGACATTCCTAGAACGTTTTTTTGGGGGATGGAGGGGTAATTTTCAAAAGATGATCAGTGAATTATTTCTATCTTTATTTTACCCTCTGGTTCTAGTAGATCTTGGCAGTTTCCTTTGGTGTTTATTTTAAATATAGTATACAGGCTTTTGTTTTGTAAACATGATTTTCAGACTATCCAACAACTCAGACTTTCTGTCCTTGATCTATTTTTCAGATCATTTGTTTTTGATGTCAGTTATCTTATATTCGGATTTTTTTTGTTTTTATTTTAATATTTCATATTATGTTGTGTAATTTATTTCTGTTTGATCTATTTGGGGTTTTAGGGACTCCATTTTTTAGATAAGAACTTTTTATAACTTAACACTTTTTTCTTAGGCTACTTACTCTTCCAATCCTTATCTCAAGTGCTTTTATCTCATTTATCTCTTGCGTCATTTCTTCTAAGTATTTGTGGAGTCATTTGATAGCTTGATTGAGAATTGATTAGAGTGAAAAGAGGCAAAATGTAGGGAGATTAGTTAGGAGGCTAATTCAGTAGTCTAGCCAGAAGATTATGAGGGCTTGAACTAGAACTCTGGCCATGTGGATGGAAAAAAGAGAACAGGAGGAAGAGAATGAATGTGCAAGTAGAGTTGCCAAGACTCTGAGCAGCTTTTTGGATAACAGTTGTGGACACTTAAGTGAAGAATTGAGAAGGACTGAAGTTATGGTCCCAACTCGCTGAAGAAGAGCAGGTGATGCTTTCTTAACAGGAATAGGGATGGGGAGTTGGGTGCAGTTTCTGAGGCATTAATTATATTTTAGACATGTTGTATCAGAGATGCCTCTAAGATATTTTGGTGAAAATGTTCAGCAGGTATTTGAATATATGAAATTGAAACTCTGAAGGAGCAATGGCACAAAAACCTAGAAGGTGAGAGTATCTAAGAGGAAGTGGTCAGCAGTACCAAATATTGGAGAAAGGCTAATAAATAAAGAGATTTTTGGTAACCTTGGAAAGAACATTTTTAGTCGATTGTTGGGGACAGAAGCAAAAGAGCAAATAAGAAGAAAAGTTGATAGGATAGTTTTCTCTAGAAGTTTGGCTATTCAAGTAATGAAAAAGATAACACAACAGCTTAAGTGGGAATGGTAGGGTTAGAAGGCATCATAATGTAATAGAAAGTATTAAGAATCAGAAGGACTCATTTTGAATCTTAAATGGGAGCACTAGACAAGCCAACTTCTCTGAACCCCCTTTTCTTCATGGAATAGCACTCATCTTTTTACTTCGTAGAGTTGTGAAGAAGTGCTTTAAAAGCCTTAGAGTACTATGCAAGGGTAAACTATCATTGTCATTATAATCACCCTGACACTATCATCAATTCTTGCCTAAGAAAAGGCAAATATCTTTTGGTATTCAATAGCAAGCATCCTCTGCTTTGTACTTTGCAGATGTTTCCGTCCAAAATAGGAAAACAAAGAGTAGTTCAAACCAGCTAATCACATCTCATCCCCAAGAGTAAATTAGCACTCATAGAAAGACATAGAAAAGATCCTCATAATACATTTGGACAGTTATCCCTGAGAACGAGTATAGAAATCTGTTCCTAGACAGTTGGCAGTCAGGGTGAGGCAGGGGAATGAGCTTTTGAAGTGGAGCATCAGTAGTCTTGGCAATGTCTGTGTTGGCGTTCCTACAGAGGACAATAATGAGATAGCCTGGTGTCCCAGATAAAGGGACAATTGACTTGATAGGGAAAGAGCCCCTCTAGGCAAAACTGAGCTATCCCTTTGTGTAGTAAAATAAGATGGGAAAGAATGGCTTCTATTATCTCCCACTCACCAAAAGGAATGATTTTGGTGTTTCTAAAAGAAAAGAAAGCTTCATCTCCCCAATTGTGTACAGATTCTTCTCCCTTCTCCTATACTTTTGTGATACAGTGAGATTCATCCAACTGAAATTGCTCCCTCCAAAGTTATCCATGATCTCTTAAATACCAGATCTAATGGTGTTTTCCCAATCCTCATCTTTCTTGGTCTCTCTGTAGCCTTCTGACTCAGTCACCCTTCTCCTTGATACTTTCTTTCATGACATTGCTCTGTCCCAGTTCTCCTATCTCTCTTTGCTGCATCTCAGTTTTCTCAGCTGTGTCTTCCTCCAGGTCACATATACAGCTAATAGCATCCTCCAAAACTTCGTGCTTAGCTCTCTTCTCTTCTCCCTCTACAAGAGGGATTGGCCCACAGTGGCTGGGGGGCTGAATCTAATCCACCACCTGTTTTTGCCGGCTCTTGCTCTGTATTATTTTTATTGGTGATTTCAATCGTTCTCTTGGGTTCGGTTATCTCAATGTTGCTGATTCTCAACTATCTAGCCCCAACCTCTCAACCACCAAATTCTTCCCTTCAACTGTCTATTAGACTTCTCAAATAGGATGTCTCACACTTTTATGTTTTTGTTTTTTTGGTGTTTTTTTGTTTGTTTTTTGAGACAACTTAGTAACTTGCTCAGTCATGCAGCTAGTGTTTGAGGCTGGGTTTGAACTCGAGTCCTCCACACTCCAGGGCACTGTGCCACCTAGTTGCACCTTATAGATATTTTAAATTTAGTATGTCCCAAACTTATTATCCTTCCCTTTGGCTAACAGCCCCTATCTGATCTGTTGCTGAGTCTTATTGATTTCACCTTCATAAACTCTCCCATATATGCCTCTTTTTTTCCTGACACTGCCTCCACCCTGGAGTGGGCCTTTATCACTTCACATCTAGACCATTGCAGTAGCCCGCTGAGTGGTTTCCTTGACTTCTCTTCCACCATTGCAGTCCAGCCTCTTCTCAGTGTCTTACCAAAGTGCACCCATCCCCCATTAAATAAGCTCCAGTGGCTTCCTGTCATCTCCAGGGTTTAATATAAACCCTTTATTTGGCATTCAAAGCCCTTATGCCCACGCCCTCTCTTGCCTTTCTGGTTTTCTTACATCTTACTCCTACATAATCTGCAATCCAGTCACCCTGACTCCTTTGCTGTTGTCACACAAGGCCTTCCTGTCTCCTAACTCCGAGCATTTTCAGGCCTAGAATGCTCTTCCTCCTCCTATTTCTTAGCTTCTTTTAAGTCTCAGCTAGAATCATACTTTCTTCAAAAGACCCAATCTTCCTTAAAGCTCATGCCTTCCCATTGATTATTTCCAGCTTATCCTGTCTTTATCTTCCTTGTACATGGCTGTTGGTGGGTTATCTCCATTAAATTGTGAGTTCCTTGACAAGGACTGTATAGTTCTTTTTTTTTCCCCCCAATCCCTGGTGCTTAGCACAGTACCTGGAACATCACAGTGCTTAATAAATGCTTGTTGACTTGACTTGAAAGATTCCATTCAGGAATATTTCTCAATGGAGTAGCAACAGTAGTTCCCCTTTATAAACTGCTTGCCTCATAACTACCCTGGGAAATAGGTAGCATAAGAATTATCTCCATTTTATAGATGAAGAAACTGATGCTCAAGAGGGGAAATTACTTAATTGCCCATTGGATGCTGGCCTTCATCATCTCTTCTAGGCTATATCAGTACTTTTCTAATTGGTCTCCCTGTCTCTCCCCACTCTCACTTATCCTCCACTTAGCTGCCAACTGATCTTAACTCAAATCTCAGCTTACTCAAGATGTGACCATAGTAGTTGCTCAAAAATAGTGGCTCCCTATTATCTCATAGGCCAAATAGGAAATCTTTACATTTGAGCATTTAAAATCTTATATAACCCAGTTCCTTCCTGATTTTCTTACACGTTACTCCCTTTCAAGGATTCCACCATTCAATTATGCTCCCTCCTACAGACATTCCCATGGGCACCTGTATCCCTTCATCACCTTACTCTGGGCATTTGCACTGCCCATCTTCTGTGCCTCCAGTACTCTTCCTTCTTCCTCATCTCTCTTACTTTTCTGACTTCATTCAAGACTCAGACTTTTGCCAAGACATTCCCTAGTTCCCTCGGTTGTTAAATCCTTCCATTTATCACAAATAGATTCTGCCTTTATATAGTTACTTACATGTTGTCTTCTCCTTTAGAATGTAAACTAATGGATCACAGGAATAATATTTTTACTTTGTTTTTGTTGGTATATATGCTTAGTGACTTAGTGACTTGCGTATAGCTAGGATTCAAACCTATATCCTTTGACCTCGGGCTCAACACTTATTCCCTTCCACCACAGTGATTTTCCCTCTTATCTGAGGAAAGCTGAAACAAAGATTTTCTTTTCTCTCAGTATCTCCAGGTTTGCCGTACCTCAGGAGGAATTCCTAACCGTATGGAAAAACTGGTATGTTTGCCTTTCTGGAGGGAGGGAAATAAGAGATTTTATTTGAAATGCAATCAATCATTACATTTCTGCTTTGCAGGTTAAGCTCTCAGGCTCCCATCTGACGCCACAATGCTATGCTTTCATCTCTTATGTGCAGGTAAGAAAAACAAATATTTTGGGTAATTAATTCCTATGTACCAGAGCAGAGCAGGGACTGTGTATCAAATATCCAAAATAGACTTCACTGTACACAGAAGGAATGATAGAACCACTACTGACAGAAACCAAATGATTTTACCAAGTTTGCAACAAAAGTCTCCAGTCTACGACTAAACAATCTAGTAGTCCTCAGAACACTCTAGGTTAAAAGCTTGTGAAGAAAGTTGCATTTTTCTCCATTCATACAATTTGTATTCAGCAAGAATCCTTTGATTTCCTGTCTAGCATTTGTAGTAGGGAATGAATATGCACTTGGGACTTAGTAATCCTAAAACTGCCATAAGAAGCCTATTGGGAATATGAGCAAAAGGCTGGGGAGGACAGAAGTTACGGTGGTATCTCTGCTAATAAACTGAATCTAACATACATAGACTTTTTCTCTCAGTCCAGTTGAATAGATAGCCCTTTCTCTGTTCTCTTGGAATTCTCATGGAGTGAGGCTTGGAGGGACAATCTAAAGAAGCTCTTGCTTTCGATTCCTTTAGAACATCCAGAATGAAAGCCTAAGCTTTGCAGGAGAGAAGAAAAAAGAGAAAACTGCTGCAGTTACCACAGCCATGGTGAGCTTATCATGAGATTTAAATCTTGACTCAACTTATTAGTTCACTTAGTACTTAAGCATTTTGCAGTGATCTGATTTGTATTTAGACTTTTGTTTTAACAAAAGAGAGGCTTCAATTCTCAAAGTGAATTGCAAATGATAAAATGGACCTACTACAACCTGTTCTTCAAAAGCAAATCACTTTGGAGTAACATTTTGAAAAATTGATTCTGGTACATATAGGCCTAGGATGGCTTGATGAATCCTAAATTCATTAACAATTCTATTTGGTTAAAGAAGTTTTAGTTTATTTAGTTCTGGTATCTGAGATATCAACCCCCACTGTTCCTATATAATCACAGATTCATAATGGACTATAGGATTCCTAAGCCAGGAAATTTGGTTATAACATTTGCCTTCTCTTTACCTTCTAGGCTAGAGTTCTTCGAGAGACCAAACCAATTCCTAACCTGATCTTTGCCATTGAGCAATATGAGAAATTTCTCATCCATCTTTCTAAAAAGTCCAAGGTAATTCACAATGAGTACTAAATTCAAACAAAACATTTAAAGTAAATTGAGCAGATAATAGCTAGCGTTTATATAGCACTTTCAGATTTTGCAAAGTATTTGAAAAATAATATCTCATTTTATCCTCACAATCCTGGAGGGTGTTATTATTATGCCCATTTTACAGATAAGTAAAGGCAGAATTGCACAAGCAGGTTCACAAAACTTTCAAGTGCTTTCTCAAGTGTCTTGAAACTAAATTTGAACTCAGGTGTTCCTGAATCCCTGGCAGGTCCAGCACTCCATTCTTCATAAGAAGGAAATGAAGGATCAGTATCGTCGTACATACAACATGATTTAAGATACTTCAGAGGAGAGGTTGCACATATAATGAAATACTTTTTCTTTATATATACACTACTGTCCTAGGTAAACCTAATGCAGTACATGAAACTCAGCACCTCCAGAGATTTCAGAATCAATGGAGACATCCTGGATACAGCTCTTCAAGAGCAAGAAACAGATGAAGAGAATGAAAGAATGACAGATCAGGTCAGTTCCCTTTTTTTTTTGTTTCAAAAGACTTAATCAGATATAAGCTCTAAAGGGGGATAACTCACACTGATTGAACACTTTACAGTTTACAAAATGTTTTCCTCACAATAATCCTTTGAGGTAAGTAATACAGATATCATTTACAGATGAGAAAACTGGGCCTCAAAGAGATTTCTGGTCATGGACCCAAGTCCAAGTACTCTTTCCATCATACTCTGCTTTTTATAGGTTAATGATAATGGCATCCACGTGGGAATAGATGTGAGACTGAAAGAAAAGATGACTAATTGTAGAAAAAGGAAGGGAACCTATTGCTATAAGAAAATAAACACTGATATGAATTGGGGACATAATTGGAAAACTGAGGTATCTGGCTGCCTTATAAAAAAGCAAGAGTTTGAATTATCTAAATAAAATTGAGGTTTAAGAATTTCAGTTGTCTTCTATATGATTCTGATTACCAAGTGTGATCTGATCATTTAAAAAAATTAAATGTAGGTAATAGTAGATACTAGACTATCTATGTCCTACTTGGCTTTCCCACACGTCTATAAAATACTTTTCCCCTAAATTAAGTACTCTATAGGGAAAAGAGAAGAACCTTTCCTCCAAAAAGTAGAAATAACATACTTTGATAAAAATATTTATTTTTAAACATTTCACTCTCTTTCCAGACTGTTGCATCTGAAGAGAGAAAAGATGATGATAGTCAAGAACCAGCCAAGAAGAAAAGAAAAAAAAAATGAAATCCCTGAGTTGCTACATACAGCATAATTCTTAACTGCTTCAGGACCTAGAGCACCTTTGTTTACTTCCTTTGAACCTACTGAAATGAACATTCATTCTTCTTGGCATGTCAGTAGAATGCTTTATCAAATAGCAGCACATAAACTTTATAAAAATTCTTCTTTCTGGAGAAATGACTGGCCCAAGGCAAACTCTGTCCCAGAAAAGGGTGAACTAAGACTGTGAGGTAAGAGCCTTCCTCAGTATTAATGCTCCATAGGAGCAAATGGGATGCTTTCAGACCACAACATTCTTCCAGGATTAGCTTCTTTTCTCCAAGGATCCTTTGGTGAGTTTAATTATTTGATAAATATCCAATGCTTCACCTGAAAGACAATTAAAATTGATTAGTGGGACTTGTCTTGTGACTGGGTAATGATTGAGAATGTTAATTCCCAGAAACAAGGTTATTCTATCCAGCAGGGCTTCTATGACTATAATTTTTATAAAATCCCTATAACTCTTTAAGTTAGCTTTAATTCCACTATCTGCATTCTATGGGTAGAAATAAAACAATGTACTCACCTGGTGGGATCCCATATCTCCTTTCTAGTCCAGTTGGGTTGGAAGGTGTTTTACAATCCATTGTCACTTCCTTCCTTAAGCACTGGTCAATATCGACTGCACTGAAAAAGGCCACAGACTGGGGCAAGTCGTTAAGACCTAATTTATAGGCAAACATGCATCTGAAATAGACCAAATATATTTTGCTAAGTGAACAGCTCCCAGAGTCAAAGACTGACAGATAAAAACACATACTGAATTATTTTGTTCTCAATCCATTAGGTTAAATTTAAAATTTTCCACAGAATCCTATACCAACCATCCAAAGGGCCTAACCCTAAATTCCATTTTTCTGCTAGGCTGAAACCCACCTCGCATGAACATTTACACATGACAAATTTTTTGCTTTTACAGAAGGGCAAAAAGCAAATTTAATACCGCAACATTAGTGGGCATTATTTGATCCTTGTTTAATAATTGTCACTCTACTATTTTAATCTTGGTAGAAACAATCATGATATCAATACCAAAAAACTCAAAGCACAGCACAATTTTTTTTTTAATCTGTCATCAGCTGAGACCAGAAGTATGTATCAGTATATAAATAAATTAATTTTGTTCAGATTGGTGGTGTTCTTTATAAATCACATATAAATTCAACTATTGTTCTTGGATTAGAATGATAAATGCTTTTCCTAAGAGTCCTTCAACCAGAATTTAGTTAGCAAGATGACTGAAACGATTTAGTTACCCAATGACACCTCATGGAATGGAGGTGACCCTGGGTTCTAAATAGCCTAAGTTCTGTCTAGAAGGTTGTACTATGCCTGAAAGACTTAAAGTAAGATCACCAGTAGGCTAACCACTTCATAAATTCTTTGATTCATAGGTTGCCATAGCAAGAAAAAAAAAAAATGTCCCACCATCCCTCTTTCTTTACTGACTAGTGGAGTGGCATAAAAGACTCTGGGGATGAGGGAATGGGAAGAAGAATTCCAAGACTGATTTTTTATCTATAAAATTTAGGGTCAGAGAGATCCTTATTCAATGATCAAGACAATAGAAAGTTATTGGTAGAATTTAATCATATCAATCTTGACTTCATTGACTCAAAGAGGTTCACAAATGTGGGTGGAAAAATACTTCTTTGAATATAATGTGTTATTTTATAACTATGTGTTTAATTTTATGCATTTAAGAAACATTGTTTGGAGTCCATGATACACAAATAAATTAAGAACTTCTGTTATAAATGAAACTAGATGACCATGACAAAGAATATCCTTGATAGGCAAATTAAAAAATTAGCAAAGTACTAGGAATACAAAGAACAAGTGATATGCGTTCTCAGGAGCTCACTTTCTAAAAGGAGGGGAAACAATATATAGGATGCCCAAGAAAAGGTGTGGGATGGGTAAAGTCTGGGAAGTCACTAGAATGCAGACTTGACTGGAACAATAACATGCAGAAAGTTATGTATATGGATACTAGTTTAAAGATGATATCGATTCTAGAAGAAAAGTTAGGAAATTTGTAATAATTTAGGTAAGAGATACTAATTAAAGGTCAGAACTAGGCTGGTGGCTAAGGGATTGGGGGGGAAAAAAAGTTTATTACATGACTGGTCAAAAGAGTGAATATTGTATTGGGGGAGAGTGGGAAAGGGAAGGAAGTTCAAGAGGACTTGGAGTTTGCAAACATAAATGTTAATAAGAAGGCAGCACCTTTTAACAGACATAAGTTAAAAAGAAATGGGTTTCCATAGAAAAAAACATTTTCCTGTGAAGGTGTAGTTTGAAAAGTTGAGCTTAATCAAGGTAGAGATGTCCTGTCAACTGCCAGACCTGGAACTCAAGAAAAAATTTAGGGCTAAATATGTAGATCTGAGATTCAGCAGCATTAAAGATAATTAAAATTCGTGCAAACTGATGAGATCACTGGAGAAAATAAAGGAAGAAAAAGTAAAAAGGATCCAGGTCAATTGACCTCTCCAGCCAAGAAGATCTAAATCAGAAGTTTTGTTCTAATCCAAAAAGCATTTATTAAGCATATACCATGTATTGGGCATTCTGCTAGATTTTAAGGAATCAAAAAAAAAATTAATTTTGGTGTGTGTTTGTGGAAACACTAACACTGGAGTTAATAGGAAGGTTTTTCTGTAGTAGTAGCATTAGGGAATTAAGGCTTCTAAGGGGTGGATGTGAGCAAGGGAAGCATTCTAGGAATGAATGGAAGACTGCCCAGGCAAAGACTGGACAAAATTTCTGATTAAGTTCCATGATTATGTCTGGAAACCATAGGAAAAACTCACTGAATAAAGAATACCCATTGTTCAAACTGATTATGATAAACAGTTTAGACAACCCACAGAGCCAACTAGTATGTCAGCACATGCATCTTTTGATAGATGATGTAGATGCATAACAAAAAGAGCTCAGGATGGAGTATGAGAAGGAAAAGTGGAACTGGCTGACTGTTGGGAAATTGTGCTACATAATGATCCTAACCGCACAAAAACAAAGAACCATCATTTTTAATGCTGATAACCTTCCAATTATTCTCTATGGCTATAAGTCACGGAATACTGTTTCAAAAATTAAGAGGAAATGGAGAAGTGTAGATGTGCATGAAGGTCATATTGCCAACAGAATTACACGGGAGGAGCAATGTAAAAAAATATTACCTGGGAAATCTACACTTTTGGCGAGAACATCCAACTTGATGAGATCTCAGATCCCTTACAGTACTGAAATTATATGGCAATATGAAGAGGGTCTGAGGCAGGAGAAATAAAACAATGACAACTGGACATAAAATAAATCTCATACTCGATTGTTTAAATATCCCTATCACTTGCCTATGTCTAATTTGATCTATTCACTTCAAAAATTTTTAACCTGAAATTAAATCCCCTATGAAAGACTAATCATGTTATTTCCTCAATCCTAACATCTCAGCATTTCAGTTACAAATGTCTGAATTATCTGTGCTTCCTTTCAAGTTCTGTTCTTTAACTTTTAAATTTCCCTCTAAGAAATTGTTACTTGTAAAGAGTCACAGACAATGGGAAACTCTGGGTGAGATATAAGATCCTTCAGCCCAGAGGGAACCTGCTGCCAATGTCTGGTTCGGCTCCCCATCTTCCCTAAAGGCTCTTGGACTTCCTGAGAAGTAAGGGGGTGGTGACAACCTGTGTTGTGATTGAAGCAGAGTGATACCAGGTGGCAAACTATGTACAATAGCAGGTTGTTCATGTGGTCCCATGTGCATAGTATATACTTAGCACATACCCAATGTTTTTGTTACTTAAGGGTATGAGGGTATAAAAGGGGAAAGTCCTTGAAATAAATGGACTCCATATTTGCACCACGCTCAGGAGTCCTGACTCATCACTTCTCCATTAAGACGGTATATTTTAATCACCCTGGTGTGAAGGCTCTAGAAAGCAATGGTACATTTTGTCATCCCTACTTGGGGGCTCTAGAAAGCGGGACATGACAGTTACCCAGATTGATCTTAGTGATCCATAAAATTATTGTTGTCACCACATATGATAACATCTATCTGAATTCTACCAGTCAACAAATACTTATTCCATACCTACTATGTGCCAGGCATTAAGCTAAATACCAGAATTAGTAATATAATTTCCTTTTCAGAACCCTTAACAAATTTTAGACTGATTTGACTAAACAGAACTTTTATTTCAAAGGCATCAGCAAAGGGAAAACTGGCCCCTTCTGAAATACATCTTGCTAAAAAACATTGGGTTGAATTGAAAAATATTTTTTGAAAATCATTTTGACTAGGTCTATAAGGTACAAAGGAACTCTTCCTAACATTTTCTCCTTGGGCCTCCAATTTTCCCCTTGTCCTCTTCTCTTAACAAATGACAAACTCCAGTTTTACTAAAATTGAAACTGTATGAGACAAGCTATCTTTCTTCCTCCCCTCCTCCATTTCTTTAAACTTCTCTAGTCTCAGATGAAAAGGTACCACCACTATACTTGATCCTTCCTTCCCATCTCTTACATATCCTTAATCCATAAATCACATCTGCATCCATTTTCAAATTCTCCTCTTGCTCCTTCCAATCACGCTTAAGTCTTCCCTGTCTTCAGTCCATACCATTTTAAATGAAAAATTTCCAGTTAAGATAATGACCTTACCACTAAATCCCCAACAATATTATGCTCTCTCTGCAGCATAAAAACACTGGAAACTACTCTACTTAAGATCCTTCTCTACTCTGGCTTCCACAAAACTGCACATTCATGGTCCTCTTACCTCTCTAGTCATCCCTGTTTCTTCATTCTATTAGGGCCTTTTACTATGGCCGTACTCCGAGGTTCCATCCTAAGCTTTCTTCTAAATAATAATAATCTTTAAGTGATCTCATCCATTCTCATGGCCTCAATTATCATCTACACAGATGACTCTGAATCTTTATTACTATCCTCCATTTCTCCCCAGGGCTCAAGGCCCATTATTTCTAAATTTTATTAGATACCT
Source organism: Antechinus flavipes (assembly GCF_016432865.1). Lineage (NCBI taxonomy): Eukaryota > Metazoa > Chordata > Mammalia > Dasyuromorphia > Dasyuridae > Antechinus > Antechinus flavipes. Next base: position 568,601,377 of record NC_067399.1, read on the forward strand.
CCATCTCTATGTCCTTCTGGCATCTTAAACTCATTTTGAAAATTGAAATTTTGCCAGTGTTAATATGGATTCCTTGAATTTAAGACTTCTGAGCTACACAAGGACTAAAGTTAAGTGCACTAAGAGTATTGCCACCAAATGCAGCACCAATCTGATGAAGCTGTAGGGGGCAAAAAGGGAACTAGCTGGCTGTCTGAGGTAAAGGGGACCAGCCCAGGCTAGAAAACAAAGTCAAAACTTCTATGCCAATCGGCTATGGAGTTGAGCCTGTAAGTGGCTCCTTCATTTCCAGTCTAAGAGAGACAGAAACACAGATAAAAGAAAGAAGGGAGGAAGAAAAAGAGGGAGTATAATTTACCCCACCCACACTTTTCTACTTCTACTAATGACACTGTTCTCCCAGTCATTCTACCTTGCCTCACACATTAAATTAGCAACTCTTCTAGTTTCTATCTTCACCATATCTTATTTCTGCCCCTTCCTCACTTCCACTTCAAACCACACTAATCTGGGCCCTATTCCTTTCTAACTTAGCTCCTATAAAAACCTAATGAATTGATCTGCCTGTCTCTAGTCAAAAAGTTATTTACCTGGAATTGGATGAATTTAATATTTTGAAAACTATTTTAATAGAATTGTTTTTTGTAATCCTATGTATTCTATTTTGTGTTTAATAATACGAACTTCTCGTAGGCTTTATGAGATGCTGCCAAAGGTCCATGACACAAAAAAGATTAAGAAGCCTGTCTAGTTTTCCCTCTCTTTAATTCATTCACATAGCTGCCCAAGTAATCTTCCTCATGCACAGCTGTGATCACTTTAGTCCTCAACTCAAAAATCTTTTTTTCCCTTTTTGATCTGATTTTTCTTGTGCAGCATGATAATTGTGGAAATATGTATAGAAGAATTGCACACATTTAACCTATATTGGATTATTTGCTGTCTAGGGCAAGGAGTGGGGGAAAGAGAGGAAGAAAAAATTTGGAACAACAAGATTTTGCAAGGGTGAATGTTGGAAACTATCTTTGCATGTATTTTGAAGATAAAAAGCTATTATTTTAAAAAATAATAATAAATTCACAGATCCTGGGTTAGGAATACTTGCTCTAGACTGTCAAGATGACTGATAGTCACTCCTCCCACCTTTACAAATCTGATTGGCATGTTTTATCAATTATAAATCACAAATCAATCACAAATGTTTAAAAGCACAAGGGCCAAATAAAGATCCCAAGGGTAATGTTGCCCTGAAGCTCTCCTGCCATGCTGATATAAAACACAACAATTACTCTTTGGCCATCTAACCAGTTCTGGATCTAGCTGATCTTTTATCTTGATCCTTTTCCACAAAAAAGAATATGGAATATTTTATCAAAAACTTTGCTAAAATCTAAGTAAACTATATTCACATTATTTTAGCATCTACTAGTTTAATATTCCTCTCAAAAAGGGAAATGAATTAATCTGGCATGACCTATTCTTGATGAAACTATACTGGCTCTTTTTTCTCTTTCTAAATATTTGCCAACCAGCTCTTTGATAGTCCTTTCTGGGATTTCCCACTGGCCTATAATCTGAAGGCTCTTTTATGTTTATATAAATGGCTATATGTACACTGTCATCATAATGTACACCACATATAAAAGGAACCAAGACAGCAGATAATGAATTGAGGGAAAAAAAAATCATCACAAGTTGTCCCTAAATTTGTTTTTCCTCATAACATACAAACTAATTCATATAGGAAGCACCTGCAAAAGTGTTCTCTGGCTGTACTTTTCCTAAACCAATCGAAGCATGGGATGACTGTTAAACTGATAATAAGGTGTGCTGAAAAGGTGATCCCACAGATATGGAATACTACAAACAGTGCCAGCTATCAATATGATAGCTGATTTCCATTTAAAATAACTGTAGACTTGGGAGTCTATCTGCCGAGATAAATCCAAAAACTATACAAACAAAATTACCAAACACTTCTCATACAAATAATCATATCTAAAAAAATAGAAAAAATATGAAATGATCATAGGTTGGCCAAGCCAATATAATAATAAATGACAATTCTACTTAATCTACTTATTCAGTGCCATACCAAATTATCAAAAATTCTTTATTATAGAGTTGGAAAAAAAAAATAACACCTAGGTGGTGCAATGGATAGAGCAGCAGCCCTGACATCAAAAGGATCTGAGTTCAAATCTGGCCTCAGATACTTAACATTTCCTAGCTGTGTAACCCTGAACAAGTCATGTAACCCCAATTGCCTCAGCAAAACAACAACAACAAAAAAAAACTATTTGGTACTGGCTAAGAAATATAGTGATGGATGAGTGAAATCAGTTAGTTACACAAGATACAATAGTCATTGAATATGGTAATATATTATTTGACAAACCCAAAGATTCCAGCTTCTGAGATAAGAATTCACTATTTTCCAAAAATTGCAGGAAAAACTGAAAAACAGCAGAAACTTGGCATAGACCAACATCTGACATCATCTACTAAAATAAAATAATGTAAAAAATGCATATGTGACTTAGACATTAGTAATACAATAAGTAAATCAGAAGAGCAAGAAATAGTTTACCTGTCAGATCTACAGAGAAATGAAGAATTTATTACCAAACAAACAAGTGGTGGAGGACATCACGAAATGCAAAATGTATAGTTTTGATTATATTAAAAAAATTTTTACACAAACAAGACCCATGCAAACAAGATTACAAGGAAAGCAGAAAACTAGCAAATATCTCTGATAAAGGCCTCCTTTCTCAACTATATAAAGAACTGAGTCAAATTTATAAGAATACAAGTCATTCTCCAATTGATAGTCAAAGGAAATGAATAGGAAATTTTCAGATGAAGAAATTAAAGTTATCAAGTCATATGAAAAAATGCTCTAAAACTCACTATTAAACTCACAAGAAACACAAATTAAAACAACTCTGAAGTACCACCTCACACATAACAAATTGGCTAATATGACAGAAAAGGAAAATAATACATATGAGAAAATTTGGACATTAATGCAATTAAGAGTTGTGAAATGATCAACCACTCTACAAAGCAATTTGGAACTATGCCCAAAGGGAAATCAAATTGTGCATATCCTTTGATTCAGCAATATCACTACTAAGGCTATACCCCAAAGAGATCATAAAAAAGAGAAAAGAACCTAAATGTACAAAAATATTTATAGCACTTCTTTTTGTGGTGAAAAAGAATTGGAAATTGAGGGAATGCCCATCATTTGGGGAATAGCTGAAACAAGTTGTAGTATATGAATGAAATGGAATACTATTGTGCTATAAGAAATGAATGCTAATTTGGAACTATGCTCAAAAAGTTATCCAACTGTGTATCCCCTTTGATCCTGCAGTGTCTCTACTGGGCCTGTATCTCAAAAAGATCTTAAAGGAGGGAAAGGGACCTGTGTGTGCAAAAATGTTTGTGGCAGCCCTTTTGTAGTGGCCAGAAACTGGAAACTGAGAGGATGCCCATCAATTGGAGAATGGCTGAATACATTATGGCATATGAATGTTATGAAATATTATTATTCTGTAAGAAATAACCAGCAGGACAATTTCAGAGAGGCCTAGAGAGACTTACAAGAACTGAGGCTGAGTTTAACAAGAAGAACCAGGAGGTCACTGTACACGGCAACTGCAAGATTATCCAAAGATCAATTCTGATGGACATGGTGACTCTCATCAACAATGAGATGATTCAGACCAATTCCAAGTGTTCAATCATGAAGAGAGCCATCTACACCCAGAGAAAAGACTGTGGGAACTGAGTGTGGTTCACAATATAGCATTTTCACTCTTTTTTGTTGTTTGCTTGTATTTTATTTTTGTTCTCTTTTTCTTTTTCTTTTTTTTTTTGGTTTTTTTTTTTTTTACTGGTTTGATTTGATTTTTCTTGTGCAGCACGATAATTGTATAAATATGTATGCATATATTGGATTCAATGTATATTTCTACCATATTTTTTAAAAAATAAAAAGAAATGCTAGTGTTTCCTGTTTAAAAAAGAAAGAAAGAAATGAATGCTATAAGAAATGATGAGCAGACAGTTTTGGAAAAAACCTAGAAACACTTACAAGAACTGTTGCTGAGTGAAGTGAGCAGAACCAGAACATTGTAAAAATTAACAGGAACATTGTGCAATAATTAACTATGAAAGATTAAATTCTTGGCAGCAATACAATGATCTATGACAATTCCAAAATGAAAAACACTAACTACATCCAAAGAAAGAACAGGTGGAGTCTGAATGCAGATTGAAACCTTATTTTCACTTTGGGGGGGGGGGGGGGGGGGAGAGGGAGAGGACTATGGGTTTTCCCCCCTTTTGTTCTGTTTCTTTTTGCACAACATGTCTAATGTGGAAATATGTTTCACATGATTGCATACATATGTATAACCTATATCAGATTTATTGTCATCCTGGAGAGGTAAAGAGAAACAAGGGAAGGAAGGAGAAAAATCTCAAACTCAAAATCTTATAAAAAATGAACACTGAAAACTATCTTTACATGTAATTGGGAAGAAAAACACTATTTACATTTTTTTTTAAAAGAAATGAAGAAGGGCAACAATAAACTTTAAAGCAAATTAGCTCCATGGCTCCTGGAATCTTACCTTGTCAGAAGGTTCGTGATCTGCAAGGCAAGGGCAGCACGGTAGCGATCTTTTTCTTGAACCAGGTAGCGGACTTCATCATGAATGCTGATACAGAAACGGCCACTGATGTCAAATTCTTCAAACAGCCATTTCATAGCTACAAGCATCAGATGCAGATAATCCACAGCTGAGCTCTGTACCACCCAATTCACTCGACTGGTCACAAACTGCAGAAAGAGGGAAGATGAGTCACAAATAAGGTGATGGAAACTAGAGAAAAGTAAAGAGCCAAGATGCAAGATCCTAAGTCACAGTCTGGTAGACTCCTGACCCCTGAAGTAGACTGACTGTCATGGCAGGAGATCTGAAGCTCTCCCATTACCAGTTAGGGTGCTCTGTCTCTAGTACATTTACCAGTATGAGGGAGTCTCGCTGACTTCACCCACACATATGGAAGCTAACTTACCTCCCCTCTGACAACTGCAGGCTCCAGGGCCCGGGAGATTTGGCAGTCCAGTACAGGGGTTCTTGGGGAATCTGACATGGCAATGCTCTCCAATTTGTTGAACATCTCTGACTCTGTCCCTCCTGCCCAGGCTCGGTCAGCTACCAAATCCCACTTTCTCCTACGAGACCTGAAAGGTCACAAGAAACCAAATTCTTGAATTTGTCTTCTAAACATAACAGAGATACCACCATCACTGGGAAACAGGCACAGCTAAAGAAAAAAATATTAAAGGACCTGGGAAAGGCCAAAATCAAAAGAAAGGCAAAATTTATGGTGCCCAACATAACAAATTTAGATTGTCTTTAGTTACAAATTATATTAAGATGTATAATCTCATTTAATCTTTATAATAATCATGTGAGGTAGATAAGAGAAATATCACCCATTTTACAATGTCCACAACAATGACTTGCTGTAGTTTCCTGGCTTCCTAGGGCTTCACACTGTAATATCAACTTAAGCAAACCCTCCCTGCAAGGGAAATTTTAGGTATAGTATCAAAGAATGTTCCTATTTGTCTGAAGTTTCTTCAAGGATAAACTCCATGCCATTTCTTCCATAAAAGGCTTTCTTGATGCCCTCCCCTCATTAAAATATTTCAGAGCACTTTTTCTGGACCGCTCCCTTGTACTTAAGTTATGCTGTCTTACATTAATTATTTACATACCTGTCTCTTCCCTCCCCTCCCCACCCAGATTGTGAGTTGCTGGAGAACAAGTCTAGAGTCCACCTAGTTTTGTGTCCCTATAGCAACTAGCACAGTGTCTTTAACATTAATTAAGTCCAAGGACTCATGCGAGTTTTGTGATGCCTCAAAATGTCACTTCATCTATGGTCCACTACTTCTGGGACTCCTAGAAGTTTACTCAGATTCCTGTCTACTTTCTTTTAATTCATTCAAAAAATTAAACTTCCTAAAATAACTTTCAGAACCCACCATGGTACTCTATTACAAGAAGACCAATCCTAGACTCTGAAATCAAAAAATCCACGTCAGACATTCTCAAGAAATAAAGCCTTTTTCTTACATTTTGGAAGCTTCTTTCTGGATCTTCCGAAGGTCCTGAAGAGAGACCCAACCATCTGTCCTATCCAGCTGAATTCCCAGCTCCTTCACTAACCACTCGCCATCCTTTGAAAGTTGATACCTAACAAAAAAAGGAAAGAGACTCTGTCCATAAGAGTTTATTGAGCACTTGCTCTGTAGTCATTAAAGCTGTGAGAAATAAATGGTCTTCCTTCCACCTAGTAACTTTCAGGATGATATGGAGTTATAAGACATGTACAATATCTAATACAAATAAAACAACATATAGAATTGCAAAGTAAGTAGGAGAGGAAGGATCATTATCAACTGATAATTGATTATTTTACCAACTTATTATCAATTAAGAAGAACAAAAGGATGGAATTTGTGACCAAAGAAGAACTAGAGATCTATTGATCACAAAATAGAAAATTTTGATTATATCAAATTAAAAAGCTTTTGTACAAACAAAACTAATGCAAACAAGATTAGAAGGGAAGCAATAAACTAAGAAGATCAAAGAAAGCTTCCTAGAGGAAACAGCATAAAAATCAAAATTTAAGAGACAGGTCATGGAAAAAGGCATTTTACAAAGGAGAAATACGAGCAAAGGCATGATAACTGGAAGGTATGTGTCAGATACTATGTAAAACACCTTACAAATATTATCTCATTTGCTCTTCCCAACACTTCTGAAAAAATGGGTACTATTACTAGCCCCATTTTACAGATGAGGACACTGAGGCAAAAAGAGGTTACATGATAGGTCCAGGATCACACAGCTAGTAAGTATCTGAGGTTGGATTGAACATAGTTCCTCTTGACTTCAAGTCCAGCACTTTATTCACTGTACCCCCTAGCTGTACCAATAATACTAGCCATTCCCACTAATGGATAAGTTGTCAAAGAATACTGACAGGCAGTTTTCAAAAGAAACTACAAGTTATCAAAAGTCATAACAGAAATGCTTCAAATCACTAATAAGTGAAAGCAATTCTAAGGTTCCACTTCTTACTATGTTGACAAAGTTGACAAAAAAGGGAAAATGACAAATTTTGGAGAGGTTATGGGGAAAAGTTATTTTGATGCACTACTGATGGAGAGATGAATTGGGCTTAGCTATTCTGGAAAGCAATTTGCAACTATATCCCAAAAGTTACTAAGCTATGTTACTAAACTCGATCATCGGTCCAGCAATATTTCATTACTAGGCCCATACCTGAAAAAAGAAAAACACAAGATTTTGATATATAAATACAAGAATAATCACAGCACACTTTTATTAAAGTGGCAAATAACTGGAAACTAAGAGGTTACTCATCAATTGGGTAATGGCTAAAAAAAAAATATGGTATATAAATGTAATGGAATATTATTATGCCATAAAAAATGACAGTAGAGGGATAGCTAGATGATGCAGTGGATAGAGCACTAGCTCTGGATTCAGGAGGACCTGAATTCAAATTTGGCATCAGACACTTAATACTTACTAGGCTGTATGATCCTAGGCAAGTTGCTTAACCCCAATTGCCTTGTCTCTCCCCCTCCCAAAAATAGGAAAGAAATTACAAGTGGTTTCTGTGAAATCTGGGAAGTTTTGCATGAACTGATGCAAAATAAAGTGAGGAAAACAACTTATACAATAATATCACTAAAAACGACTTTGAAAAACTTAGGAACTCTGATCAACACAATGACCAGTAAAGAATCCAAACAACCAATGAGTGAAATATGCTAACTGCCTCTTAACAGATGACAGATTCAAGATACAGAATGAGAAATTATACATGGCCAGTAAAGGAAATTTATTTTGTTTGACTATTATTTGTATTTGTTACAAAGGTTGAGGTTTTTCACTTTGGGGTTTTTTGGTGTGTTTTTTTTTTTTTTTTTTTTTTTTTTGAGGGAAAGAGAAAACAAATTATTGCTAACTGAAAAATAAAGAAATTTTAATCCTTCTTTAACACTTATTCAAAATATGTTGTGCAGATATGGAGTCAAGATGGTAGAGTGAGAGATTGCAAATATGACTTAATTTCCCCAAAATTTCCTCTATACCTCTATAAAATAGACCAAATAAATTCTGATCCAGAAAGACAAGAAAAAATCACAGTGAGTGGTTTTCCACTCCAGGAAAACTTAGAAAGATAAATGGACAGCTTTATGGGCAGGGAATAACCTAATACATGGTGATAGCGAGGATAATGAAGTTTTTATTTTCCCAGACTGAATTGTTAAAATAGTAGAAGGACATAAAAGACAGAAGCTCAGGCTAGATACCATTCCAGGATTGAGCAACATAAATTTCAAAGTCAAGAAGTAGATCAGAAAAATGAGCAAACAAAAAAAGCTGATCATAGAAAGCCAGTATAGTAACAGAGAAGACCCTTAAGACACAAACTTCAAAAAAGATAATGACTTGAAAACATAAGGCAAAAACCTCACAGAAAAATGCAAATCAGACACAGCCCAGCAAGAATTTCTAGAAGAGTTAAAGTGATTTTTTTTTAAAAATAAAACAATGATTTTAAAAATAAGATGACAACAATGGAAGAAAACGGGAAAATAAATAAGAACCATTCAAGAAAATTATGACAAAAGAATTCATAGTTTGGTGACCTGTAAAATAAGTTAGCTGGAGAAGGAAATAGCAAACCACTCCTGTATCTTTGCCGAGAAAACTCCCATAAAGGGTCATGAAGAGTCAAACACGACTAAGACAACTGAATGAATGATGTAAGAAGATTGGAAAGGAATCACTATTGATCAGAGAAATGCAAATTAAGACGATGATGAGATACAACTTCCCACCTGTCAGATTGGCTAAAATGACAGAAAAAGATAATGATGAATGTTGGAGGGGATATAGGAAAACTGAGACACTGACACATTGTTGGTGGAACTGTGAAAAGATCCTACAATTCTGGAGAGCAATGTGGAACTATGCTCAAAAAGTTTTCAAACTGTGCATACCCTTTGACTCAGCAATGTTACTACTGGGCTTATATCCCAAAGAGATAATAAAGAAGAGAAAGGGACCCACATGTGCAAAAATGTTTGTGGCAGCCCTGTTTGTAGTGACAAGAAACTGGAAACTGAGGGGATGCCCATCAGTTGGAGAATGGCTGAATAAATCATGATATATGAATGTTATGGAATATTATTGTTCTGTAAGAAATGACCAGCAGGATAATTTCAGAGAGGTCTGGAGAGACTTATATGAACTGATGCTAAGTAAAATGAGTAGAACTAGGAGATCATTACACATGGCAACTGAACAAGACAATATGATGGACATGGCTCTCTTCAACAATGAGATGATTCAGACCAGCTCCAATTATTCAGTAATGAAGAGAATCAGCTACACCCAAAGAGAGGTATGTAAGGAACTGAGTGTGGACCACAACATAGCATTTTTACTCTTTCTATTATTGTTTGCTTGCATTTTTGTTTTCCTTCTCAGGTGTTTTTTTCCCTCTCTAAATCCGATTTTTCTTGTTCAGCAAAATAACTGTATAAATATGTATACACATATTGGATTTAACATATAATTTAACATATTTAACATGTATTGGACTACCTGCCATCAAGGGGAGAGGATGGGAGAAGGAAGGGAAAATTTGGAATAGAAGGTTTTGATCCTTGTAAAAGTACCCATGCATATGTTTTGTAAATAAAAAGACATAATAAAAAACAATAAATAAATAAACTTGGGGGGTGAATAAATAAATAAGTGAATGAATAAAAAGAAGATTGGAAAGGTAGGAGAGGAGCTAGGTTATAAAGTACTTTGAATGACAAACAGAGCTTTTGTGGGACAGCTAGGTGGCATGAAGGATAGAGTTACATGGAGAGTTACATCCAGAATCAGGAAGACCTGAATTCAAATCTGACCTCACACATTTACTAGCTGTGTGACCCTGGCCAAGTCACTTAATTTGCCTTAGTTTCCTCGACCCTAAAATGAGTTGTAGAAGGAATGGCAAGCCATTCCAGTATCTTTGAGAAGAAAACTCCAAAAGGGGTCACAGAGTTAAACACAACCAACAAGTAAAATGACAACAACAACAACAACAAAAAAAATACTGAAGAAAACAGCTCCTCAAAAATCAGAATTGCTAAATAGTAAAAGAGTTACAAGACCTCACTAAAAAAAATAAATAAATAAAACAAAACAAAACTATTTTAAAGAACAGAACTGGCCAAGTGGAAGCCAATGACTCTGAGACATCAGAAAACAATAAAACAATGCCAAAAGATTTAAAGTAATAGAAAATGCAGACTATTTCAAAGGAAAAACAACTGCTCTAAAAAATAAGCCAAAGAGAAATGTTTAAAAATTACCAGACCACCTGAAAGCCAAGAACAAAAAAAAGAGACCAGACATCCTATTTCAGGCTTCTCAATTCCAAGGCTTGAGGGAGATGAGGTGAGGATTGGGTGAGAAGCAGATAGATATGGTCAAAATAAGGTGGCACTCCTTACTGGCGGAGTCCTTTGGTAACAGCATACATCTGCTGAGCCTTCTCTTGGGCTTGCTGCGGCGTCAGGCGGTGGTTGAACTGCATCAGCAGACGCTCAGCGAAGGGCTGACCAGCCCCATAAATTCGGCCGTAGTTGAAGACCTTGGCGTGCTCCCGACTGATGCCCACTGTGGATGCCGTCTTACTGTGTAAGTCAGTCCCACTGCTCTTCTTTCCCTGCAGAGTCATCCAGCCAAAGGCAGTACAACCTGCAAACACAAAGGCTTCGAAGCTGTCACTGGGGTGGCCCAGGCCAAGGAGCGACAACGGATCCGATGTCCGCATCGACCCACACTTCTCCCAACATCACTCAAAGGGTTCCTGTCCCCACTCCTTCCTCACCATGGATTCCAGCAAAATGGGCATCTCCAAGCACAGCAGCAATCCAGAGCTCCTGGGAATCCACATCAGCCCCAACCAGAACATAGCCAGGCGGGGCCTGCACCATGGCTTTCAGCTCACTACCTACTCGGTCCACCTGTGGAACACAGAGTCCTATTCCTCAGACACCTGTGGCATATGAGAGGGAAAAGGAACAAATGGACATCCAACCCCCTCTTCACCCTGGTCACAATACCTCAAGCTACTAGCTCTGAAGTAGAAAAGGAAATTATACGGTCACCAAGGAATGGGGGAGTGGGTGATGGGTCCTAAAAACCTTGGTGTCTTAGGCACCTGAGACAATCTCAGTAATAAAGGTGCTTTGGGCTTTTAAAATATAGAAAGAATTTGAGATGGTAAGAAAGAAAATGAGAAAGAAAATGAACATATCACAAACTTTCCTTCAGAGATCAAAAATATCTCCTAGATTCACAAGATAGGAAGAAGGAAGTCAGGAAAGCCCGACGTACCCTGGCATTGCTGGCTGTGAGCCAGGTGGGCTCCACGGCTCTGCGAGTGATAGTGCCGGCTGTCACCACCTGTGGCAGGATGGCCCCGTAGCAGCTCTCTTCATCATAGTCTGAGTGTCTGGAAGGACACGGGCAATCAATGTTCAGAGACATCTTGAACACTGAAAACTACACAACTATCCATTCAAACCGGATAACCCACGCCACCCTCTTGCCACACATATCACAGAACAACCTCGCTTTGCCAGTTAATAGGTCTGAAATGGAAAGCGTCCATACTCCATAAAGGAATCCAAATGCCTTATGTAAAGGAGGAGGGAAAGGACCGCCCACATCTCCCACTTTTTCCCCCAAATAACAACTTAGCTCCTACCTAATCACTGTTCGTGGCAGCTCTCCTTTCTGCAGCCACACGACCATTTGAGAACTGTGGAGAAAAAACATAGTCACCCCAAACCCAAAGGAAGCAAGTGATGACCTGCCTTTGCCTGTTCTATGGAAATCTGATCTGGATTCCAAAGAGTTTAGTCCAATCTGAAGTGCAGATCCCAGCCCTTACTTTATTCCTGTCAGAGTACAAGTTCAAGTTTAACACCCTGGGCTTTGGATCCTCTTCAGTCTAGGACTCTCAAGAATAGATCTTTGATGGAACAGAAATCAGACTCAATATTGGCCATGAAATTGGCCCCATTCTGGGGATTTTCCATCATCAAGATACCATTCAAAGACAAGTAGCTTTCTTTTTGGGTGTGACACACAACAAAGATCTCCTAAGACCTTCTCCAGGCCATCTCAGAATACAGGATGACCCAAGAAATATCCCAAGACCCACACCCTCAGGGTTCAGCTGGAAGACCAAAGAATAGAATGAGACAATATTCTTTAGAGCTAGAACCTTAGAGATCATCTGATTCAATTCCATTGTTTGTAAAATGAGGTCAGTAAGACTTACTTTATTTCCTCATGTGTGAAATGGAGGAGTTGGATCAGAGGACCGCCAAGGGACTTTTCAGTCAGGCAGGCAGTCAAGCGGTTGACAAGCATTTTTTTTTTTTTTTTTTAAGTAATTGGGATTAAGTGACTTGCCCAGGATCACATAGCTAGGAAGTGTAATCCAATTATTCTTATGTTTTCTCTTCTTGAACTATTTTTTAGATCAATTGTTTTTCTTATGAGATCTCACATTTTCTTCTATTTTTTTCACTCTTTATATTTTATTATTTCTTGGTCTCATAATTTTTCTGGCTTCCCTTTGCTCAATTCTAATTTTCAAGGAGTGGTTTAAAGTAATGTTTTGTTTTTAACTAAAATAAACAATTTAATAACTTATTGCATATAGTAGGTAACAATAAAGTAGAATTTAAAAAGCAAAAATGAGTATTAATGTTTTGGGGATTAGGAGGATGAATAAAGATATTAGTGTAATGAGATATAGGATAATGATGAGGAGACCAGGTTAAATAACTCCTCTGAGCCCTTACAGGTCATTAACAACCAAGCTGAGATTAAAAACACTAAGATCTAAGTCCTAGGCCAATTGTCACTGACTCAGGCTCTGACAATTTAAAAGGTTGAGGGGAAGAGGTCTCCATCAGTATAAAGGCATTTCGATAAGATAACATAAAAGTTTGGCGAAGCAAGGATTTCCCTGGGACTATACCTGTTTGAGGCTATATGTTCTTCCTTAAGGGCTCTAATGTAGAATAAGAGAATTTTCAAAATAATTTGCATTTATATTAAGCTTCAAGCTTTGCAAGCAAGCTTTTGCATAACATCTCATTTGAGTCTCACTACTACAGGGATTATCCCCATTTACCAGTTGAGGAAAATGAGGCACAAATAATTTTCCTCATGAAGTCTGGCTCAGCTTTAGATTATTCTGAGTTTAGTTGGTTCTGACAATTTAGATCCTTTTCCAGAAAGGGTATTAATGATTTGGCTCAGTCAAAATAATACAAGAGTCACCTTAGGCCTACCCTGTTAGTTGCTACAAACTGCCAGTAGCTTGTGACTCCATTCAATCTCTGTAGGAAAGAGAAATCCAAACTATTTTCTTCCCTACATAGTTTCTTTTCTTTCCATTTAACCCCAGGAACTACAAAAAGGCTATTTCCATCCATACAAGAAGCCCTTCTCCAGTATTTGCACTAGGTTACCTGATTCGCTTGTGAGCATTCCTCCAGAAGGAGACCATCTTGTTGATTTCGAGAGCCCTTGGGCCACTGGCACCCCCTGGACCAGCCTGCAGTGTACCATCCTCCATCTTCGGCAGGAAATCCTTAGCAAAGGGGCTTCCCACATTACAATTATTGCCATCCTTTATTGGTAGGGGAAAGACCCATGGTAGAAAAGAGCCAAGGGTCAGGAAGATACATTGAGTACCAAGAAAATTCCTTCCCTATTGGTCTGGGCCAGTTAAGCCAAACTATTGGAGCCGAAGGGCAAAAAGGAGTCAAAGACAATCCCAAAAATACTGGGGAGGAGAGAAATAGTCCAATAGCTAATTCTCCATACAGTGTCCAGAGCACCTATGATTCCCTTTATCGAGTCCTCTTCTTTAACAGGAGAAAACATTAGAAAAGTTCATGCTTTGGCTTCTCACTTCAACTCTGTTTCCCTAACAAATGGAATGATAGAACTACACTTGATCTGAGAGATACTCTAGTTCAACTTCTTTATTCTTAAGATAAGGAAAGGGAAATGAAATTTCAAGGCATTAACTAACATGCCCAGGACAGAGAGCAGCTAGCGGACTATTTCATATCAAACAAATAGTCTTGCTATGTCAATGGCAGGGCCAGTTCTAAATTCAGACATTAGACCTGACCCCTAACCTAGTTTCCTTTAGGACTAAGTCTTATTTTTTGAAAGACAGGACACATGGGGGAAATATGGTCATGTTACTGGCATTCTATGAAGACAGACGAGAATCATACTAATCAACAATATGTAACTGGCACATACTTACCTTGTGTGGCAGCTTGAAAAACCAGCAGCCAGGAATGTTCACATCATTGTAAGGTCCATTGCCATGGTGATAGGTCGGCTGACTAAGTTGCGAACCATTAGTCTCCTCCTTTGGGTATGACATATACATTATATTAACCTTCCCCCCATACATATATAGCAATTTGTGGTAGAATGGAATTAGGAAAGTGACCTTATCCTATAAAGCCATCCATGAGATACTCAATCCCTAGATACTGAGGAATAAAGGTAGATATCAAACCCTATCTCCCTCTCAAGTCTTAAAGGTGCTCTAGGTGGGCCTGCAGTGACACTTGGAATCAAGATTATAATCTTAAAGACCTGAGTTTCAATTGATAAATGACGGACAAAAGCAGCTACACCCAAAGAAAGAACACTGGGAAACGAATGTGAACTATCTGCATTTTTGATTTTCTTCCCGGGTTATTTATACCTTCTGAATCCAATTCTCCCTATGCAACAAGAGAACTGTTCGGTTCTGCAAACATATATTGTATCTAGGATATACTGCAACATATCCAACATATAAAGGACTGCTTGCCATCTAGGGGAGGGGGTGGAGGGAGGGAGGGGAAAAAAATCGGAACAGAAACGAGTGCAAGGGATAATGTTGTAAAAAAAATTACTCTGGCATGGATTCTGTCAATATAAAGTAATTATTAAATAAAAATTAAAAAAAAAAAAAGATTATAATCTTAAGAAGAGGATCTTCTAAAAAGCTGTTCCAAGAAAGAACTCTCTTCTCATCTCCTAATTCTTGCAGTACTCTAAACTCAAATGTCATCTACAGAATTTCACTGATTAAAAAAACAAACAAACTAGAAAACAAGATCAGTTTGCCTGCTGTTAAGTCTCACAAAGAGAAATCCCCAATCAGGAGCCCTCCAAGATCTCAATCAGTACCTGGGTTGCTCTACCATTTTCAAAATCAGCATCAGGTTCCAAGTGGCTCAGCTCCTCTACCTGAATGAGGTAAGGAGAGAAGTAAATAACAATGTTAAAATGATTTCATTTATAGAGCACTTATAAATTCATACTTCCCTCACAACAACCTTGTAAAGTAGATAATACAAATATTGTTATGCTCATTTTAGAGATAAGGTCCAGAAAGGCTAGGTGACTTGGCTAAAGTCACAAAGCAAGTGTCAAAGACTCAGATTTTGAACCCAGTTCTTTGGATTCCAACACCCAAACTCTTTTTTTTACTTTACCACACTGCCCTTCTCTGAAAAAAAAGACTAAGCCCAACAAGAAATGACAAGTAAATTGTCCTTTCCTTGACGCCATAACTCCCCCAAACTACATGTTCACATAGAGCCTCTAAAAGAGTCACAGACACAGCAGGGTCCTGAAAAGAGGAGTCCCCAGGAAAGACAAAGAACAATGCTTCCATTTACAAGGGCCTTTTTACTACTTCATCCTCACCAGCTATCTCAATTACCCCAATCCAACTACAAGGACACAGGGAGGAAAACCTGAAAAAGCAGCCTTGAGAGGACAGCAACAACAGCCTCACTCAAGGTCCCGACTTGAGGTCACAGACTTCTCCCCTTCCCCTCTGATCCCCTACATTCAAGAAGTTGCCACACACACCTCCAGACAGAAAGCCAAGAGGAAGGCCTCCATTGCCTGTCCATGCTTTGGAGGCCCCCGGGATCAGGGCCAGTGACAGGACACAGACCCCAGAGCTAACTGACAACCTTCCCCTGTTGCTACGGGGCAGGTGCTTCTCGTGGCTAAAGCTGCCCTTACCGTTTGCCACGTGGTGCTGTCAGTAAGCAGGAACTCCTCTGGCAAGGGCTGGCCCTTCAGCACAGGCTGCTCCTTCCCCCGCTCCCTGCAGGATTTCTGATAGAGGGCTTCAATGGCTCTGCAGCGGCAGGTTGAAAAGAGCACATGTATGAGACTCAGAAAGATGGCCACTAAGCCATATGTAAGGCTGTACACTGACTTAGAAAACCACACAGCAACATGATCTAGGCTTACTGTACTTTAATTTACGTGGTTAAATATTTCCCCATTATATTTTAATTTGGCTCAGCGACAGTATTGCAAAGGAGGGCCAAGTTCGACACATCTCAAGAAGAAAACCACTTGGTAGAACCACTTTTGCTGATTTCTACTTTCCTCCAGCAACACTCCTGACATTCAAAGATGTTTCTATAGCAACTATTTCTAAGACAAAGATCAGAAACTACTTTAAAATGACACAGAATTTTCAATCTATTCAGTCATGTTATCCTCACAACCAAAAACTTAGGACACCACTCCACTCAGAATACTTTATCTTTCATTTTTACCTATTAAAACCCTACCCTCCATTTTCCTGATCTCAGAAAATGCTACCATCAAAAAATCTTGCTTAATTACTGTCATTGGAAGTGAGTTCTTCTGAATTCACATTTTACTTTCTACCATTTATGGCCTTTATCACATACTATTAAGAACTAGAGTTCTTATGTATAAGTATTCTCTTTCCTAATAAAATATATGCTCCTGGAGAGCATTTAGATATATTTTATACATCCTCATAACCCCTTACATCCTGTTTATATGGGTGCTCAATAAATGTAAAATAATATGGTAATTCTACAGTCAAGAAAACAGGTATGAAAAAGATCAAGACCACAGAGCTACAAAGTAGTAGAGTTAAGACTAGAATAAAGGTTTTTCAATTGCAAGTTCTAGTGCTTTACCTTAAATCCTTCCAGCTTTAGCAACAAAACCTGAAAAGGTTTATCTATCAATATAATGTTAATGTTACTATTTTTGTTTTCAATATAATCTAGTCCATATATGTTCTTAAATGCTAAACTATTTCTGAACTCTTAGTATAATTCTAATCTGTTGATTGTGAACAATCCTTTGAATATATTATTGCATAATAATCTTTTATTTGATAAGATTGCGTAAGTATACATTAGTGAAGTTGAACAATCATTTTTTCCTCTGCTTTCTCTCTCCTTGTTTAGAGTTTTTGGACAATTTGTTTTATTAGAGGAAAGTGATAAAGAGCAGAAGGGAAATCTGAGTAGTACAAGCCCCAGGCTCAGACCACACCATTGCTCATATCCAGTATCCATAAAGACATTTCCAGGAATATGGTAAAATGGATGATACTGGGGAGAGGATTTTTCACTTGTCAATGAGTTCTAAGTTACTTGGTATTTCACTTGGAATTCTTTTCAGACCAAGCTCTGCCCAAGGAACATGTAGTTCTCTAAAAGCTCCCTTCTCCAAATGAAAGTACCAGTTTTATGATAGTTTTTTGGACATACGGATCTTTCTTATCTCCATCTCTAATGTAATAATGAATGTTCTTCTGAACTTTAAATGCAACTAATGTTGAGGCAATCAAATCAAAATATCACTTATCCATTGCTATAGTCCAAATTTCTCACTGCTGGCCAAACTGGCAGAGGAGAAACAAAATTAAGAAATATTGGACCTTATGCTAGAGCTAGGACCCAACTACCTCAGAAACTTTGGATTTTCCCTTCATCCTCTAAGACAGAATTTGAGAATAGGTATTGCCTCATTCTTTGCAATTATAGTCCCAACACCCAGCACAATGCCTAATACACAGTATGTACTTAATAAATGCTAGTTAAATGACTGCCAAGAGTTTGGGTTTTTCACTATCCATCTCTCAGAGAGTGATTCAAGGAGATCTAGATCTCAGCCTTGTCCCAAACTTCTTTAAACAAACCTCAACTAAATGGTCTTTCTGTATCAGCAGAATATTGAGAAGGTATGAGGATTCCAGAACTATAAACATATAAATCTGACTTACTAGACTACAAATGTAATCTCTGAAAACTTCAAGCATCTTTAATAATGCTAGTTACCCTAAAGGCCCTAGCCCTATGTCCACAAGGTGAGGAAGGAAGAAGGAAAAAGGATAAACATTTTTTCTAAAAAGCAAAGAAGCACAAATTTTAATTTGACCTTTATACCCCCCAAACGAGAAAAGAAAAATCAGAAAACAGAGAAGTATTACTGGCTATGGGAGTAAGACCCTGTAAATTATGGTGTCAACTGTGACGACTTTTTGCAGAATAGCCCCACCAAAACTCTCCTTATCATACAAAGTATCTGGACCCCTTTTCCCCATCACTGAAACTGGAGCCTAACTTCCCCAAACTGTTTGCTCATCACATAAGTTTTCTAAAAGGCATCCAACATAGGGTCCTACCTATAGGGACAGCTAGCATCATCTGTCTTTGAGGAACCAACTAAGAGGTTATCCCGCCGTCCAGGTACTAAGTAACCCCAGCCATGCTTCTCTGAGTAGTGTACAGGGAAGCCATCCCATGTTAACATCATCAGCTTTGGGGTCACTCGCATCTGCAGGCTGATAAGGCTAGGCCCTGGCACCCAGGCAGGATCACTGAGCCGAGGACAGAGTTTCCGATACCACCTGTGGTACAAACAGAGATTATAAGAGATTAATGTGTTCCAAGTACAGCCATTCTTTCTTTCTCCTGGCCTCAAGTACCCAAATTCTTCCTTAAGGTCCAGCTCAGGTCTTACTTTCTCTGTGAAGCTTTTCCCAAACTATTTAAGCCTAAATTAATCACTCTCTCCTCTTCACTCCTAACGAACTTAAAGTCAGCTTTTAACTGTTCTGGAAATATTTCAATCATGTTAAGATTATCTCCCTAATTCTTATTAGGAGATAAGATTATCTCCCTAATAAGAATGCAAGTTCCTTCACTTTAAATACTTTTATTTCTTGAGAAGTGTTGGGTATATATCAGTGGCTAAATAAATTGTGGATTGATTCTTTTAGATAATTTGGAATCCTAAGAAAAACAAATAAGTAATAAAAACCATATAGTCATCCTTTTCAGATAAGCCCTAAATGAGGGCAAACAAATACCTATACTGATATAGTTGAGGCTGGGAGTTCACATTATTCCTACCTCAATCCTGAATTCCTGGGAACAAACTCTAGGAAATTGAAAGACTCTTCTTTAGGGGAGATGGCAAAGATGAGATCTAAAAATTCCACAACTGGGTTTAATGACCTGGCCTCTGAGACTTAATTTCTCTCCTATTAAATCTATCCTCTTCTGAGGAATTGGAAAAGAGATAGGAGTGAGACAGGTGAAGAAGATGAAGACGTCAGAAAAATTTAGCCTATGAAGGAAGTGATACCCAAAGTGTTCCTCCACCCCCTTGATCCAGAAGCTCACCCTGGATGTCCTGGCAAATGTTGAGTCCTCTTGGGTAACAATGATAAAGTCTCTTTCAACTCTTCCATTCGAGTTCTGATGGCAGAATCATTCTGCAACTCTTCCTCTTCACTAGGAGGGCCAGGATCTTCCCCAGGAGAAGATAATCAACTCAAAACACAAATGGACTTCCCAAAAGGAACCTAGTCTGCATTTCCATGTTCTACCCAACAAAGCAGCTCCTATTTGATTCTATGAGTATTTTGCCAAAATCTAATGACTTTCCTAGACATGTTCTATCCCAACAGCTCAGCTATGTCAATCCTTAAACCCTACTTTCCACACCTCCTAATTTTCCTTGTTCTAGTCCTACCTTCTTGCACTTTTCTTTCTGAGGAATTTTCAGCCTCAGATGAAGACTTGCAGGAAATATTCTGATCCTTCTTCCGAATCTTTTTCTTCTTCATCTTAAACTCCTGTAGATCCCATTCCAGATCCCAAAGCCAGGGGTTATCTTTGTATCTGAGGAATAAAACTACTCAACAGTCATATTCAGCTAAGAGATCTCACTCTGGGTGCTCAAGGATCCACTAGCAGACACTCAAGGCCCTCACTCCCAGGACTACCTGTCTCCAGACACCAGCTGACAAGCATCATTGGCAAGGTCCATCAGAGACTTCTTCATCTCTTTTTGCAACTCCTCATAAGTAGTCTGAGCTTCCACTAGGTAGCGATCCCAGTTCTGGTTGACAGGAAGATAAGAGACTCCCATTTCCAGCATCCCAGCTAGTGTTACAGGGTGAGGGCACCTTCAGGGATGAAGATAGGACAACAAGTTTCAGAGAAGGAAAGGAAAGAAGAAAGAGAAGCACAAAACTAGGAATCAAAAGACTTGGTCAAAGTGTTGGCTTTAAGACTTACTAGACATGTGATCTTGCACCAGTCACTTAACACCTCTGAGCCTGTTATCTTGCCTATAAAATGGGGATAAGGATATTTATACTGCTCACTTCACAAACTAGCGATATATAAATGGGACCTATTAACATAATCACCCTGCATTTCACAATTGCAGCCAAGACCCAACTAAACCACTCCTTCCTCCAAGACAATACATTTGAAAAATGGTTTTCTCTTCTACTATCCCTTCCTATGCTTTTCCTACAGGGTTTCTGTGGAAATAATCAGGGACCAAAGACAGTAGCTGAATAACCAAGTCTCTTAGTGAATTGTCCACTAGGATTCCTACCAAGAACAGAGATTCTCATAGCCAAGAAGTTCCTGATGAAGAAACCCTAGAGGCACACTGCTAGGCTCCTTCTGTCCCCAGGGTTAACTCACCTCTCCATGAAGAGTGGCAACTGTTCTTGAAAAACCTCATAGGTGGCCTGCACATCCAAAGCACAATACTGCATCAGATCCTGTTAAGAAACACAAGGGGTACAAAATGATACCCTGCAGAATCACAACTCCTCTCCTCCCACTCAAGGTAGGAACAGATTCTGCAATCTGCCAAAAAAAACTTCATATAACATAGACTAGTCTTATATTCCAAAGAAATTCACCATGTAAGAGAGACAGAGAAAAATAGAATCCTGGAAGCCACTTACAAAAAAGTACAGAGGTCATGCATACATCCTCACTTTCTCCCTAAGTCAAAAAGGTTTGTGTCTTCCCCAGTATTAGTCAATGCCCCACATGACTATGAGATACCTGGAAGTTTTCCCTGATGTCCCTCATGGTCCCCTTAACAAACAGTTCCCTGGCTTCCTTCTCCAGTGGGGGTCCCCCAACATAGAGACTGTGTACATCTGCTAGGTTGTTGATGCTGCTGATGTCCAGCCAATCCCAGGCAGAGATCTAGAAGGGGAGAGAACAAATGATGAACTATCCTGCTGAGAACCCTTCCCTAGCCAGTTCTAAAGGAGACAAAAGGGGCTGGGTACCCTAAGGAAGAATAAGTCAGAGAACCAAAATGCCCCATGTTACTGATCTGAGGAATGAAAAGATGGGCACCTGTAGTATTTCCTCACTCACCAATGGGCCCTTGACTTTACTTTGGGTTTTCTTGATATGCTTCTGGACCTGCTGATGACCTTTCTGCTTCCCCTGCTTGGCTGCCATCCAAAGGCTTCGCTGGAAGCTGCTCAAGCCAGAGATGGCCATGTGCATACTCAAGGTGTCCAAGAAGCGCATCCGAGAGCCCTGGAAAACATATGACTGCTGAGGTGACAAAAATACTCCATTTCAAATGCTCAACTCCCAGTCCAATTGTTCTACTCGCAGTCACCTGATTAATTGGCACATGTGCCTACATTTTTGTTCACAACAAGCAGCATAATCCCGCAGTGCTGTAGCTACCTATACCTGATAACCAAATATGATAACCACTCATATTTAGGCTTCTTTGTAAAGTCTTCTCTGAACATCCCAGTTGAAAGGGATCTCTATTTCCTCTGAATTCTCACAGTATGGCCTGTACCACTCATTTGCCAATGAATCATGAATGGCCTAACATCTACCTTAATGTAACCTGTTTTTTATTATCTGTTATTTAATATTTTTCTCCCCCAAGCAGACCTCCAATCCTTGATCTTTGTAGGGTGGGAGAAATGATAACCCTTCAGCACAACTAGCCTGGAATGCCATCTTGAACCTAACTGTGGGATTCAAGCATGAACACCTCCAACTAAATTTTACAAAGAAAGCCACATAAATCCCAAGTAATTCTTTACTTTCTCCAGTTCCAGAATGGTTTAACATCTCAGATTCTTGGCTATACAAGTACCAGAATCCTGGACAAACAGAAGCAATAACTTCTTTACCCACATATGGCTAGAAAGCACATCAGAACAGAATTCTAAGCAAAGAGCAAGTGATAGTTACGCAGTCCCCACCTGAATCAAGTACTGCTCCTTTATGTAGGCTCGATCAAAGCAAACATTGTGCCCTACAATCAAACGCTCCAACCAATCCTGCTTGGCTGGACTACTGACACTGGGAGGGGTCTCCAGAGGGATGAGGTCAGAGAGACACAGCTGTCTGGCCCAGGAATAGCGTTCTTCTAAAAGCCTTCGGCTACACCAAGAATACCTGGAGGCAATGCAAAAATGGGGCTGTCACCAAGAGGAATACAAATGCTGCAGACTACCACACAAATAATTTCTGTGGTATTGGATAAGTGACTAGTCTAATAAGTTTCCTGCCTTATGCTGTGAGAGCCAACACCCAATATCATTTTTAACCAATAATGGTTAAATGTAAGATGGAAATTGGTGTGCTTGAGTATGAACAGGTTAAAAAAAAATGCCACAGAGAAGATTCTAGAGAGGCTAAGGGAAAAGATATAGAAGGGTCATTTTACAAAGAGCTCAGATACAAATGAAAGGGCAAGGAAATGACAAAGCAAGCAGAAATATCCTTGCTTTCCCAGAATCCATAGTCATGATAAGTCTCCTAAAATAACCTATAGATCAGAAAGAATCTAAACTATAACAGCAAAAGCTGTATCTTAGCACTTAGCACAAAGGCTGTACATAAACACATGATATTTAACATATGCTGAACTCAATATACAAGTCAGGGGATATCGGTATATGGAATGGATCAGGGTATATGAACTGGGGTTAGGACTCAATAACATCCTATATCCTGTGTACTATCAACTAAATTAAACAGAACAAATTGAAAATGGAAAAAAGTAGTAAAGAACCTGGCAAGGAAAAAGAGACTAAAAAAAAAAGAAAAAAAGAAAGGAAGGAAGATGTGAGAAATAGTATTCAGTTGTTTAAAAAAAAAAAAACTTGTACCTGGTGACAATTATACTACAGAATGGATATACAGGTAAAAGCTAAGGTAGCATGATTTTAACTTACCAAGAATTTGGTGATACAGCCACAGCCAACGTGGGGCAATTGCCCTCTGCCATGCAGACCTCCACATCAAATACCAGGGCACGTTCCTCAGGGAACGCCACCTGTTGGCCCTTCCCATCTGGGTCGTATCTGGTCCAGCCTTCCTTCCAGGCCCATTTCTTGGGTAGAGGAGGCAACGTAGCCAGGAGCAGTTCATGAGCAGCCTCCAGGTAGGGTAGACTTTGCTTCTGGGCTAGGATGCGGAAGTGCTGGTCCAAGTCTTTCCCATAAAGATGGGGTAACTGCAGCTCTACATCAGGAAGAGCAGAGGTCTCCTGGCCCCAAAGCCCATGCTTCTGCAGATGTTCGATGCTTTGCCGTATGGCTTCCTCAGAAGGCTGTACCTCTGACTGCCCAAAGATCTGCTCATGAAGCCCCCTGGAGAGCATCTGAATATGCAATGCATTCTCTCTCCTTTGGCTCTCCTCTCCAACTCCCACTGAAGAAGCCTCCTTTTCACAGGACCGATGGCTAACAGAGGAGCCAGAAGCCCAACATCGAAAACACCATGACCATACTGGGCGATTTGCCACCGCTCTCCACATCAGGCGACTCATCTGTAGTGGAAAAGAGCTCTGGACTAGGAGTCTAAAGCCCTGGGTTCAAGTCCCAGCTCCCCCACTTACCAGCTTTGGATCTCTGGGTTACCCTTTTTAAGCTCTCTGATGCTGTTTCCTCATCTATAAAATGGAGAGAGAAGAATTGCAGAATGGGATGTGACCCTTAAAGGAATAAATTAATCCCTGTCCCTCACCTGGACTACTTCTGGCAAGGTGATGTACCAGTGTAATTGATCACGGCGTCACCTAGCCCCTTCCTCCCTTTCCAGCTTCTTAGACCCTCTTCTCTCCTCTATGTATTCTACACACAGTGATACAAGATCCTGGGCCCTCCCCAAGACGCCCCCTAATTCCAAGCCTTTTTGCTGGCTCTCCCTTATGCCTGGAATGATCTCCTTTCCCTCTTTGCTTTGTGGCTTCTTTCCTTCAAGTCTCACTGAAAATCCCATCTTACGTAAGAAGACTTTCCTGATTCCCGTAAATCTCATCCTTTCTTATGTTAGTTTTTAACATAACCCGTCTCCTTTTCCATGGCTGTTTGGCTGCTGTCTCCCATTAGACTGGGAGCAACTTGAGAGTAGGGACTGGTTTTTTTTTTTTAATTAACTGAATTGGGTTGGCGTTTTTTTTTGGCCCGGCACGTTAATGAATAGTTCTGGACTTGGTTGCAGGAGCAATGAAAGGCAAAGTAGAAGCCTCGCACCAATCCTCCGAGTACCATGTGGGCATCGCAGAGGCATGCTTCCTAAGCGCCCGCCCCACTGAGGGGGCAAGCACCCAGTCCTGGCACCCCGGGCAAGGGGGCACAGCTGGCGAGGGCGCGCAACGGGAGAGCCCCCAGGTTTGTTACCACCACCTGAACTCCGCGGGTGGGGGGGGCTACCCTCGCTCTAGCCCCGCCCCTCCCCCACCTTACGTTCCCCCCGCCCCTCCCCCCGCTCCACCCCTGCCCCCTTTCCTCGCGAGGACAGCAGGAATGCTCGGATTCTCACCTCTTGCGCCTTCCTCCTTCTCTTCTCCGACCTCTGGAGGCTAGGCTTGCTTCACTCGCCCAGCGGCCTGCACAGCCTCGGGCTAGAGTGCTGCACCTTCCCCCGGACCGAGCCCCGCCCGGCCCCGCCTGCGCCGCCGCCTCGGGTCGGCCGCCCCTCAGAGCTCAAGCTCCCGCCGCTCCCCCGGGCCGAGACGACAGAAGGAGGGAACTGGAGAAGGGCGCAAATGGCCGAGTGGGCAGCGGGAAAGAAGGGACCGAGCAGCAAAGGAAAGGAAGAAAAGGAAAGGGAAGAAGATAAGACCCGCGCCCCGCCCGGACCCTCCCCGCACAGCGCGCAGCCTCAAGAACCTGTTTACGTCCCGCCCCCTCCCTCCGCAAAACCCAGAGATTGGTCTAGAACGAGGCGCATGGCACTGATGTGTCTTTCTAAATCAGCTCGAAAGGCCTGGCTTGCGTGAGGCCGCGTGGCCTAATGGATAAGGCGTCTGACTTCGGATCAGAAGATTGCAGGTTCGAGTCCTGCCGCGGTCGTCTGCAGCCAAGGGGCTAGAATTTTTCACCTCCCAATGTTCCAGAGAAGATAAAGGAAAACATTTTTGATACCTGCAAACAGACCGCACCCAACTATGCGTCTCAAACATTGTACAACTGGTCAATGCCATTTACTACGTAGTCTTTGCGTTCACTTACACAAATTAATGACAATTTTGAACATCTTAAAGACAGCCTCATGGAGCCACTTCTTTGGCAGCCAGGAAAACAAAACGATCCTTTCCTCATCACATTCTTCCCGCCCCAGATAATGCTCTTAGCAAACTCGGTCCTGCAGAATTACTACAGTGACGAGCCGGAAATAGGCCCATCTCGGCTTGAGACGGTCCCACGGCATCGAGATTAAACTGAGCCGCCCCTCCAACAGACCTTTCCCAGCTGGCATCCCTTTCCAGGCTGGTTCCATTTCACTCCACCCCATTGGCCCATTTGCAGGGGCCGGTCCATGCTTGCGATGCCCTCCCGCCTTACCTCCTAAACACCCAGCTCCCTTCAGAGCTCAGCCCAAATCCCTTCTCCTTCCAGAGGTTAATGTTGGTTAATGGTTACGTCCGTGACTTAGATTTACTTGTCTGTGGATGTGTACTATTCCCTTCCCAGTGGCACGAAGCTCTCGGAGGGCAGAGACTCCCATTTTTGCTCTTGCGTTTCTAGGGCCTAACAAAGTGACTGACCCCTAACGATTGCTTCCTAAACGCTTGGCCTGTTCGTTGGTTGGAAAGGGGTTCCGAGGCAATCTCGTCCTATCCATAACTGACCAAATCGGTTCTCTACATTTATCCATGACTGTCGAGTCATCTTTCAGTCACTGCTTAGAGACACTAATAACGTACCCTAGAATATATATGATTACTTCCGGAGTCCAGTGTTTTGAGTTCAAATTCTGTGTCTGATCTATGATGCCAGAGTCGAATTATTTGACTAAGTCACTTAATATCTTTGAGTCCGAATTACCAAAGAGAGGATTTAGGTGGTCACTGAAATCCCTGTCAGTTCTGCAATACTATGTTAAGTTTGGGAGGAGAAGCCAGGCAGCTTCTTTTCCAATCTTTGTATAGACTTAATTTTTTTAAAGCTTTTTATTTCCAAAATATATCATAGATAGTTTTCATCATTCATTCTTGTAAAATCTTGTGTTCCAAATTTTTTCTCCCTCCCTTCCCCCATCCACACAGCAAGCAGATAGCTTTCTCCATCACAAGACCATTGGAACTGTCCTAAATCACCTCTAGGCTTATTGTTAATAAGTCTTCCCCTTAATAGCAAGTCTTAATTTGCTGCTTGTTAACTCCTACCCATTTACTGCTCATAGTTCTGCCCTTTGGGGAGCATCCTCCGGTAGGTTCAATTGAAACACCTTCTCTGGGGGGCCCTCCTGATTCTCTTGGGTTTTTTCTTTTATTAGTTTCCCTTCTATTTACTTCTCTGTGTATATATTTTCTCCCTCCAAAAGAATATTAGCTCTGAGATACCACTACACACCTGTCAGATTGGCTAAAATGACAGGAAAAGATAATGGGGAATGTTGGAGAGGATGTGGGGAAACAGGGACACTGATGCATTGTTGGTGGAATTGTGAACACATCCAGCCATTCTGGAGAGCAATTTGGAACTATGCTCAAAAAGTTATCAAACTGTGCATACCCTGTATATATATATATTGGATTTAACATATATTTTAACATATTTAACATGCCATCTTGGGGAGGGAGTGGGGGGAAGGAGGGGAAAATTTGGAACAGAAGGTTTTGCAAGGGTAGGTACTGAAAAAATTAACCATGCTTATGTTTTGTAAATAAAAAGCTATAATCATAATTTTTAATAAAATAAAACAAAACAAAACAAAAAACCTGTGCATACCTTTTGACCCAGCAGTGTCTCTATTGAGTCTGTATCTTAAAGGAGTCATAAAGAGGGAAAATAATATTGCGAAAATATATTTGTAGCAGGCCTTTTTGTAGTGGCAAGGAACTGGAAACTTGAGTCATTCTCCATCAGCTGGAGAATGGCTGAATAAGTTTTGATATATGAATGTTATGGAATATTATTGTTCTATAAGAAATGACTAGGAGGATGATTTTAGAAAGACCTGGAGAGACTTACATGAACTGATGCTCAGTGAAATGAGCAGAACCAGGAGATCACTGTACATGGCAATAGCAAGATTATATGATGATTAATTCTGATGGACATGGTTTTTCTCAACAATGAGGTGATTCAGGTCAATTCCAATAGACTTGTGATGAAGAGAGCCATCTTCACCAGAGAGAGGACTGTGGGAACAGAATGTGGATTACAACGTAGTATTTTCATCTTTTTGTTGTTTGCTTGCATTTTGTTTTCTTTCTCATTTTTCTCTTTTTGTTCTATTTTTCTTGTGCAGCATGATAAGAATAATTGTGGAAATATGTGTAGAAGAATTGCACATGTTTAACATATATTGATTACTTATTGTCTCGGGGAGGGGGTGAAGGGAAGGGAGAGAGAAAAATTTGAGACATAAGGTTTTGCAGGGATGAATATTGAAAACTATCTTTGCATTTATTTTGAAAATAAAAAGCTATTATTTAAAAAAAAATAAATAAGCATCAATAAAAAATTTTAAAAGAAAAGGAAGTTAGATCCTATCTAGCTCTATAATTCCATTCATTTACATCTATGACTAGTTAGAATGAAGCTCTCTTTCTCAGTCACCCTTCCCTCTATGTGTTGTATATGTTTAATACATAAATGTTTGTAGATTGATCATATTTGACCATGAATTATTTGACCATCTTCATGATGCATGAACTCCTGACCCCTTACCATCAAAAGACATGTTCTTTAGTAGAGGAAACAAAAAATAAAAATAAAAAAATTCGTAATTATGCCATCTCTTTGGTTCTACATCTTATCAGCTCCTTTCAAGGATGTGATGCCCTGAACTGAATACATTCCTCATCTTCCTACAAGAACATCATGAGAAACTTTATCAAGTGCTTCATTAAAATCTAGATATATCTATATCATTCTCTTAATCGACCAGTTTCACAATGCTTTCAAAAAAGGAAATAGATTAATCTGGAATGATTTGTTTCTGATGAAGTCATACTGGTTCTTGGATATGGTTACTAGCCATTCCTTTAATAATATATTCTAGAATTTTGCTCAGAATCAAAGTCAAGTTCACTGGCTGATTATTGGTAGATTTCATTCCTTTTAGGAAAATTGAACCTTTTTCCTTTTTCCAGTCCCACTGTAGAAATTTCTTCCCTCTTTCAAGGATCACTGCCAGTGGCTCAACAACTGCAAATGTCTGTTTCTTCAAACCCAAGGCCAGATAAGGCAAAATGATAAAAGTCAGACAAGTGCTCCCCTACTCTCTCCTTACTTATCATCAGGATAAATTCCCTATTAGCCATCTTTATTCTGTCCTTTCCAATCCTAAGAAGATGTTTTTTAGAAGAAGCAAAAACAAAGAAAACATAGGGCAGTTATGTCTTCTTTTCAGCATCAGATAGCATCTCATCTGCCCCAAGCAGTGGTCCTACCTCTTTCTTTTGTCTTTTTTTGTTCTATCCTTTCTTTGTTTTTTCTTTTTTTGAGACAGTTGGGAAGCTCTATGGATGGAGTATTGAGCCTGGAGTTGGGAAGACCTGGGTCTAAATGCTACTTTACTAGCTTCATAACCTTGGGCAACTCACTTATACTCTGCCTGCCTCAGTTCCCTCACCTCAATAAAATTAGGCTCATAATATTTATCCCACAGGGTGGTTGTGAAGATAAAATGTGAAGTTTTATAGCACACTATAGAAGCTTAATAAATGCTTTTATTCCTTTCCCCTGACATAACTAAAAACAAAAAAACTCTTTTTTGTTATTCTTCCCTTTCCTCGTCAACTTCAGCTCATTCTTTGCTACTATTCCTGAAATTAAAGACTTATACCATTCTTTTGTATTCATCTCTATTCAATCTTCTGTGGATTAAAAAAAAAAACTGAGGTTTCCTGAGGTTGGTTTACACTGGACTTTTAAAATAGCACCTTTTTTTTCCATTCAAAATTTTCATAAATCTTTCAGAGTTTTTAATCCTTTCTGGACCAGCTTCATTGTAGGTCCTGCTTACAAGGGATGGAAACTGTATCCGAGATTGTATTAGTATAGTGAAATTCTCAGGAGAAGAAACATCTGTTACCCATTCAAATTGGTCTCTTCTTTGCAATTTGTAATGCTACAGAACGGCCTGGAAAACTGAGAGTTTGAGATTTGCCCAGGATCATTTAGTCAGAAGGTTTTATTTGAATCCAGAACTTCCTGGTTTTGAGCACCACGTCTGTGCTAGACTGCCTCTCAGAGCCTATTAACACCATACAATAAAGCCACAAAGCTATTCCTCATTCTGTTCTTTGATTTCCTCTCATGAGCCTCTCTTTTAAAATACTACGTATGCAGCTCTGCTATTCCTTTTTTATGGTATTCATTTTGAATAAGGTAACCTGTTCCATAGTGGTCATATTCCACAGAGGAGTTCCATCCCCCAAGTCTCTGAGCTTCTGATGAGATTGAATTTGCCCACATGTATTTAGAGTTCTAAATGTATCTTGTTTATTGCCTATAATTTGTGCATTTATATATAAATATCAGAGACCACTAATTTTACTCCTGGCCCTTTTCCTCAACATCATCTCTTGTGAAATACTGGCTTCCCTTACTTAAATTCTCCACATGTCATACCTACTTTTCTCAATGGTATCTGACTCGACAGCAACATGTACATAGGCTGGCTCAATAGATAGAGTGCCGGACTTGTTCCCAGGAACAGAGGAAGATCTGGGTCCAAATGCTACCTTAGATACTTCATAGCTTCATAACTTTGGGCAAGTCACTTCAGCTCCTTGCCTCAGTTTCCTCATTTGTAAAACAGGGATAACAATAGTACCTCTCCTCACAGGGTTGTTAGGAGATCAATCATTCAACAAGCATTTATTAAGCTTCTCCTAGATTCCAGGCATTTTGCTAAATTCTAGAGATACAAAAACAAAAATTAAACAGTCCCTGCCCTTGAGGAGTTTACATTTTATTGGGGAAGGTGATGTTTATATATGTGTGTATATACATATATAGATAGATATACATCTTATGCCATATATAATGCCATACATGTACTAAAATCAAAATATAAGAAGTAATTTTAGGGGGAAAGCACTGGCAGTTAAGGATATCAATACCATCTAATGTAGAAGGAGATGAGATATAAAGAAAGCTAGGGAGTCTGAGAGGCAAAGAGAGGGAGTGAGTGCATCAATCATTGTAGGAAGTATAATGTCATATGTGAATATCAGCAAGAAGGTCTGTGTGCCTTGATCACAAACTAAAAATTTAAATAAGTCCAAAAGGATAGATTGGAGCCGGATTGTAAAGGATTTCAAATGCCAAACAGAGGAATGTATTTTACCCCAAAGATAATAGGGAGGCAGAGATTCCAAACATGGCTACCATGTGAGGACCCTCTGTCCACTGGACCCTCTGTCCAGTGCCCTCTTTATCTCTACCTTCGCCTATACTTTAACTTTGCTTATCTAATAATAAACCTCTTTTATCAATCTAAAAAAAAATAATAGGGAGACTTTGGAATTTATCAATAAAGTACCAACAAAAAATAGTCTCTTTCTCCTTAGCACACCTATAATTTATTTCTTAAGTATTTGCCTACATATACATGTAGGTGAATGTATGTATGTGTGCATATACTCATGTGCATATACACACATATGTGTATGTGTATATACATTGTGTGTATACATATATATAAATACACAAACATTTGCCTGCATATACATATACATATACATATATACATATTAGAATCATATGGCAAGAGGTAGGTATGCACTGATAAATATTTAATGATTAGATGGCCTTCTAAAAAAATTATATATTCAATATTCTAACTCCTAAGTTTAATTTAAATTATTAACCTTGTTTCCATATCTTTCTTAAGCCTAAATAATCCACAGAACAAGATAGCAGGCTCTGATTTATAGTATTTTCTCATTTTCAAGATTTAAATACTCACACTGAAAATATAACAATCAGCTTTTAAGAGCCTGTATGAGCTGGATCCACTCTGTCATTGGAAGGGACATTAGAAATCATCTAAATTTAAAGGATTATGTCACAAATGAAAAAACTGAGGCACAGATATATATAAAGAAATTGTCATGTAACTAGTTAATAGATCAGAGCTTTGATCCAAATTCTAAGCCTTCACAGGTCTGTGTTAAGATGGCTCATTTGTAGGTGGGTAGAGCCAAGATGGCAGAGTAAAGGCCAGGACTCACTTAAACTCTCTCCCAAACTTCTCCACTTAAAGTCTGAATGAATCAGAGACCTTCATCACAGTTCCAGAGCAGAAAAGACTGCTTGTGGTCATTCACAGATCAGAGCATAGACTAGGAGAATAGTAAAAACACTTCTGCTTGGATCACATCACCTTGGAAGAACTGAAAACTTACAGGTCCCTAGAAGGATCTCTGAAAACAACTGCACAAAACCCCTGAAGTTTGGAATATTGCACCTTCTACCCTGGAAACAGAGCCATATTTTAACAAAGAATTAAAAATCAAATAATAGACTGGGAAAATGAGCAAACAATAGAAAACAATTCTGACCATAGAAAGTTACTAAGGTGACAAGAAAGATTAAAATGTACTCAGAAGAAGATAATAGTCAAAGTTCTTACATCCAAAGCCTTCAAGAAAAATAACTAGTCTTAGGCCATGAAAGAGCTCAAAAAGGATTTTGAAAATCAAGGAAGAGAAGGAGAGGAAAAATTGGGAAGAGAAATGAAAGTGATGCAAAAAGAAGTATAAAAAGTAATTAGGAGACAAATGCTTTAAAAAGCCAAGTTGGCCAAATGGGAAAGGAGATACAAAAGCTCACAAAGAAAAATAATTCCTTAAAAATTAGATTTGAGCAAATGGAAACTAATGATTTTATGAGAAATTGAGAAACAATAAAACAAAACCAAAAGAACAGAAAAATAGAAAAAAATAATATGAAATATCTCATTAGAAAAACAACTCACCAAGAAACAATCCAAGAGAGATCATTTAAAAAGTATTGGTCTACCTAAAAGCCATGATCAAAAAAAAGAGCCTATATATCATTGTTCAAGAAATTACCAAGGAAAACTATCCTGATGTTCTAAAATCAAAGGGCAAAATAGCCACCAATCTCCTCTTGAAAGAGATCTCAAGATGAAAACTCCCAGAATATTATAGCCAAATTCTGAAACTCCAAGGTGAAGGAGAAAATATTGTGAGCATTCAGAAAGAAACAATTCATGTATAGTGGAGCCACAGTCACTATAGCATAGGGTTTAGCAGTTTCTTCATTAAAGGATCAGAGGGCTTGGAATGTGATATTTCAGATAGCAAAAGAGCAAGGATTATAACAACAATCACCTACCCAGCAAAACTGAGTAGACTCTTTCAAGGAAAAAATGGATATTCAATGAAATAGAAGACTTTCAAGCATTTGTGATAAAAAGACCAGAGCTGAATACAAAATTTGACTTTCAAATACAGTTCTTAGGAGAAGCATAAAGGGGTAACCAGGAGAGGGAATTATAAGGGCTTTAATAAAGTTAATCTGTTTAGATTTTACATGGGAGAATGATACTTGTAACTCATAAGATCTTTCTCATTATTAAGGCAGTTAAAAAGAATAAATATAAAGAGGACACAGGTATGAGTTGAATATGAAAAAATAATATCTAAAAAAATAAAACTAAGGGATGAGAGAGAAATGTAGTGAGAGAAAGGGAAATGAAGAGTTAGAATTTCATAAATTATCTGCCATAAAAAAGCAAGAAAAAGCTTTTTACAATGGAAGGAAAAAAGAGAAGGGGAAGGGATGTGAGTGAAGAAGAAATTACATACACACTCAATATGAGTATAGAAATCTAATTTACTGTGCAGGAAAGTAGGAGGGGAAGAGGATATGAGAAGGAGGAGTGTCATAAAAAGGAGGGCATATTGGAGGAAGAGATAGTCAGAAGCAAAATACTTGTGAGGAAGGAAAAGGTAAAAGGAGAGAGAGAATAGAATAAGTGGGGAAATACAGTTAAAAATAGTAATTGTGAAAAGAACTTTGAAGCAAGCTTCTCTGATGAAGGCTTCATTTCTCAAATATATAGAGAACTGATCCAAATGTATAAAATAATGAGAGCCATTCCCCAAAAGACAAATGGTCAAAAAATATCAACAGTTTTCAGATGAATTAATCAAGCTATTTATGGCTAGATTAAAAAAAAACGAACTTATTATTGGAGAAATGCAAATTAAAACGATTCTGAGCTATTACCTCATCCCTATTAGATTGGCTAATGTACCAGAAAAGGACAATGACAAATGTTGGAGGGAATGTGGTGAAAATGAGACATTAATGCATTGTTGGTGAAATTATGAACTAATTCAACCATTCTGTACAGCAATTTGGAACTGTGTCCCAAAGACTATAAAATCATGCATGCCTTTTGACCAAACGTAAGCAACTAGGCATATATTCCAAAGAGATTTTTTTAAAAAGGAAAAGAACTTATATGTACAAAAATATTTATAGCAGCTCTTTTGTCAGAGCAAAGAATTGAAAAAAACCTGGAAAGTCTTCCATGAGCTCATGCAAAGTGAGTAAAGTGTACAAAGTAATAGCAATGTTGTAGAATGATCAGACTTTGCTGTTCTTAATAATACATGTGATCCAAGACTACTCTGAAGGACTTATGATGAAAAATGCTAACCATACCCAGAGAAAGAACTGGTTGTGTCTGAATACAGACTGGAGCATACATTTTTTTAAACTTTATTTTTCTTGAGGAATTTTTTTGGGGGTAGGGTGAGTAAAGATCTATGTTTTCTTTTGCAACATGAATTTTATGGTAATGTTTTGCATAACTTCATATGTGCCTTCTCAATGTGAGAGGTGAAGGAAGAAGAGAGTTTTAAAAACAAATGTTAAGATGATTTTATATATAACTGAGAAAATAAAATATTAAACTATTTTAATTTATTTATTTTATTTTAATTTTTAAAAGATGGCTCATTTATCCTGCTAAATTATTATTATTATTATTCTCAGTCAGTAACATAATCCCTTACATATTTGTAGACAGGGATATCTAAGCTTTCGGTGGGGGAGGAAGGGAAATATATTTACAACACATTTCAAAGTTTAATCTCCATTATTAACTTTTTCTCTATCATTTTAATTCTAGACAATTAATAAGACAATATATCAACTCTAATTTGTAACATTTACCAATATCCTAGGTGTAAATACCCACACTGGAAGTTTAACAGTCAGTTCTTGAGAGTTTTTATGAGCTAGATCCAGCACACTTTTGTTTGCAGTTATTCAAAAAAATGTTGAATGGATAAATGAATGATAGGGAAGTTTTAAAGACAAATGAGCCTAAGGAATGGATATCTAATGATGGAATTTCAAGTATAATAATGACAGCCCTCATTTGTATATCATTTTCCCATAATAGTGCAAACATTATTACCCTGGGTTTGAAGATAAGGATACATAGATTTTGAGTCTACATATTAACCATGGTCACCCAGCTATCATTGAATCTAAGATTTGAACCTAGGTTTCTTGATTCCAAGTCAAAAAAGACTCTTGCTAGTATTACCCTCCCCTGCTTTTTTCTACTCATTCATCCTTTGGGCCATGAAGGAAAACATAGGATAAGAGAGAAAATTTATGGAAGTCATTTGAATCAGAATATTCCGGTGTTTTAAAAAATTAGTTCATACCAGTTCCAACTGTTCATTAATGAAGAGAGCCATCTGCACCAAGGGAGAGGACTGTGAGAACTGAGTGTGGACCACAACATAGCATTTTCACTCTTCTATTGTTGTTTGCTTGCATTTTTGTTTTCCTTCTCAGGTTTTTTTTCCCTTTCTAAATCTGATTTTTCTTGTCCAGCAAGATAACTGTATGGATATGTATACATATATTGGATTTAACATATATTTTTACCATGTATTGGAATATGTTCCCTTCTTAATACTGTCTCAGGCTGGATGAGCTCTTTTGGTGGCCATAGTATATGGTTGATTCATATGACTTATGCAATCCAATAAAACCCCTGTATTTTTTTCTCTTTTGGTTTTTCTATAAACTAGCTAGTCATACTTCTCCTATCTTTTACATGTGAAATTGAATTTTTAAATTCAAGCAGTTCACATTTATCCCTATTAAATATCATCTTATTTGATGCAATCTGATGTTCTATGACAATAATACTTTTTAATTTTAAATTGTGCTTTATTTTTGGCCCATATTCTTTTCCTCCAAAATTTCTTTGAGAAAGCAATAAAGCAAAATCTACTACAAATATACATATGCAGGTAAAAACTATTCCTAATTTGGTCCTGTACACAGGGGAAAAATACTTCAATCTGTATCCTTGAATCTTTAACCTCTCCATTTGAAGGTGCATAACATATTTCATCATGAATCGTTTGCAATTGTTAAAATAGGGATTCTTAACCTTGGAATAAATTCTAGAAGGATTATGAATGTGGCTGGGAAAAAAATCTTTATTTTCACTAATCTTTAGTTCCTTCATAATCCTTTGTATTTTATTGCATTGTATTTCAAAACAAGATTCTTTTTAAAAACATTCTTGAATTATGCCCAAAGAGTTATAAAACTGTATATACCTTTTGACTCAGTAATACCATTATTAGATCTGTTTCCCAAGGTAATTAGGGAAAAACAAAAAGAACAATATGTTATGCAATATTTGTAGCAGCACTATTTGATATTGCAAAGAAGTAGAAATTGAGGGGGATACCCAACAAATGGGAAATGACTAAACAAGTTATTGCATATGATTATAATGGAACCCTACTGTCCTATAAGAAATGATGAGCAGATTGATTTTTTAAAATAACACATGGAAAAACTTGCATGAAATAACGCAGAATGAAATGAGCAGAACTAAGAGAAGATTGTATATAATAACAACAATATTGTTCAAAGAATGACTAAGCTCTTCTGAAAAATATTCAAATCAACTATGAAGGACTTAGGAAGGTCTTTCTCCAAAGAAAGAATTGACATTTGGAAGAATGTATTGTGTGATTCTACATAGAGAACTGTTTCAAATGGTAGCCTTATCAACTGTGGGGTTCAGAAGGGAAGGAAGGGAGAAAACAACTCATAATTTCAAATATAATAAAAAATAAATAAATAAAATCTTTTTTAAAAACAGTAAAACAAAACAAAACAAAAAT
Organism: Antechinus flavipes; assembly: GCF_016432865.1. Lineage (NCBI taxonomy): Eukaryota > Metazoa > Chordata > Mammalia > Dasyuromorphia > Dasyuridae > Antechinus > Antechinus flavipes. The sequence goes on from NC_067399.1 coordinate 568,638,390, forward strand.
GTATTGAAATACCTGCCATCTAGAGGAAGGAAGGAGGAGAGAGGGGAAAATTTGGAACAGAAGGTTTTGCAAGTGTCAGTGTTGAAAAATCACCCATGCCTATGTTTTGTAAATAAAAAGTTATAATTTTTTTAAAAATTAGTTCCTATTGCCAATGTTGAGGCAGACCTTGCTTCCTACCTCCTCTTACCCTATAATGCCAAAGGTCCTTGTTTCTGAGTTTCTAGCCTGCCTATATTATAGTGCTTATACTCATAAATATAAAATATTTGAACCAACTGTGGAAGAGTTAGATATCTCTCCTATAAGAATATTATTGAATAATGCACTTGCTAGATATGAATTACCTGTATGAGCATACAGAACCAGGATTAACCATAAGCAAAGCAGGCTGCTACTTAAGGTACTATTAATACATTGTAGGGATGCTAGGATTTTTTCCCCTTTAATTGCATACACTTAAAATTTTTTGTTTATTTTTAACGGTTTTTTATTTGAGTTCCAAATTCTCTCACTCCCTCCTTCTCCTCTCCCACTCATTGAGAAGGAAAGCAATATATCAATTATACATGTGAAGTCATGCAAAACATATCTCCAAATTAGGCATGTTGCAAAACAACAATTGTCCACACTTTTAGTACCAGAAAACTTCACTCTTGATATCACAAAGGTGCTATTATCATTTTTGCTAAATTATTTTTCAGTAAAGACTCAAAATTCAAAGTCTCTAATGGACTGCAACAAGTATTAGGGGGAATGGTGTCAGGAAAATTGAATAAGGGAAAATTTTTCGAATATTGGTGGGAATACACAAATATCTTTGCACTGAAAATATTAATTTTTTTCTTTGAAAGTATAGAATGAAAGTAGCATGAAGCTGGAATAGTTGGCATTTGAAGTAGAAATGAGAAGAAATTTAATTATATTGAGATTCTCTATCCAATAGAAGGGAGGTATTCCTTTAGGGAGAATGGTAAAGGGGAAAATCAGAGCATCAGAATATTTCCAAAGCAAATGCCTTGGGAAGGAAAAGAAATGATGAGTTTTGTTTTTCTTTTTTTTCTCTCTCTAACTTCTCAAGCAGGTCTTTTGCTAACTACATATCATTCCAAAGGCCTACTACCTGACTGGGAATAATTTCAAAGAACAATGAGGTTATCTTCCCCAAAACAATAGTTTCCTTTCTTGCTTAAAATTCCTTAATTAGTTAATTTAGTTAAATACAAATTCCCCAGAGAAAGTCCTATAGATTCATATTGGTCATTTGTATCCTAATGAGACAAAGAAGGATATGGTCTTATTTATAAGATATTTAAGTTTGCAAGAGTTCCTTTGGACTGAATTTTTGACATGATGGGAAAGTTGGATTTCTTGCAGATCATGGAACACATGGATTAGCAATTTGAAGGTTAGATGGTGGGAAATTGGGAGTCTCAGAAATTTTATAAGAATTTAAGATCATTTAATCTGAAAAATACTTAATAGGCATCAGAGTTTGTAGGTTCTAGAATCTTGCTACTTTTTTGATTCTGGGCAAGTCAATTTCTCTATGCCTCAGTTTCCTCATTTGTAAACTTAGAGTATTAGACAATGATCTCTGATATCTCTTCCAGTAAAATTTTCTATGAAGAATTGATCAAGAATATATTTTAGGAAAGTAAGAGGAAGGACATGAAGGCTTCCCCCTGGGAGTGGGAGGAAGGAAGAATGACAAAAGTGAAACAAGATGGGAAGAAGTGATAGTAAGAATGGTCAAAGCTGTCAATCATAATTTTATCAGGAGCAGGCCCTGCATAACAAAAAGACCCTATGAAACTTTGAGCACCTCTTTGTTCTTGAAAGGGGATGGGATGGGGAAAGTATAGAATAGAATCATAGACTTTCAAAATAGAAAGGATTTTAGAAATCATAGACTCCAATGATCGTCCGATTTTAAGCTACACAAAAATCAATAATCCAATATTTTATTGACAAGGAAACCAAGACCCAGAGAGGTTAACTGACTTGCTCTGATCACACAGAAAGCTATTAGCAAAGTCGGGACTCACGCTCAAGCCACCTGATTGTCATCTGGTGATTTCTTCTACACCTGCTGCTTCATGGGAATTCAGAGGAAGTGGAATGGATAATGTCTAAGAACCCTCTTGTTTAGTAGCGACCTTGGTGACAGCATGAATGAGGGTCTTCCTGAGTCTGAACATTTACAGAGATAAATCCAGCTGTTTCTCAGACACCTTTGGTCACCTAAATCATCCCTCAGGGTGCCTGAGATGACTGGACACCAGGTGGCAGTGTAACCCCATTTGCCACCTTGAAGTCAGTCGTTCTTCACTTCCCTCCCTGGTGACTGACTCTCCATCTTCCCCAGCTAGGGAGAGTTGCTGAGGCAGGAGGTAATGTCCACCTGAAAACAAAGCCAGGGCTTGTCCTGTTTCATCCAGGAGGCCTTGCCCTATACTGCTCGCAGCAGATCTCTCCTTTCCCTTTCGACAAACCAAAAACAATCCAACTCCAATCCCCTCCTCATAACCCCTTCTCCCCTCTCCCCTTTTTTAGTAATCTTCCTCACTCTAAGAAGACACCGTTTAGAAGTCTCCAATGAAAGGCTAATCGAATGGCCTCTTCTGGCTTCCCACTCTCTTTGACATTATTGCAACCTCTGACACCTGACTACTTCCACTTTCTTGAGGAGACTCTTCCTTTGATTTCTGGGACACCATATTCTCCAAACACTCCTGCTTTGCCATCTTTGTTGGCTGTCCTTTCTGACTCTAAGGTTGGATTATGTCTTTCTCTTCTTACTCTGTGCTCTCTCCCCTCGCAATTTTGTCCACTCCCATGCCTTCAATTCCCATTTCTAGGCAGATGATTCCTATGTGTAATTCTAGCTCTGATCTCTGTTCTGAACTCAAAATCTGCAATTTCAACTTCCCAATGCCTCAAACTGAACTCACCCAAAAGTAAATATATATGACCTCTCTCACTTAACCTTCTTATTCGCCCAGTTCTGATAGTGAAAAAAAAAACAAACAGAATTTGTATACTCTCCCATGTTTGAAACCTTAGTCTTTTTGCTTTTCCTTCTGCCTTACTTCTCATACTTAATTGGCTATCAATTCTCAACTCTAGTCCATGATATTATATCTAATCTCTCCTACTTTCACCATGTTAGAAGTAGGAGGCTGTCATGGAACTTAGGATAGTGTGGTGTCATACAAAGCATGATGGACTTGAAATCAAGGATTCAATTACAGTCTCTGTCTAGTGGCTATGATACCATGAATGAGTCACTTATCCTCTTTAACATTGAATTTCCTCATCTATTTAATGAGGCTAATAATAACTGCAATATATATTTCAAAGAGTTGTGAGGATTAAATGAAATAAGGTGTGTAAAATGGTATATAAATCTCAACTCTTATTTTCACAGGCGCTCATGACCACTAGCCTAGACAACTGGAATAACCTTCTAACTTCTTCATGCTTCTACTCTCCTTTTAGCATTTCCCAATCCCTCTTTCCCCACAAAAGCCAAAAAAAAAAAAAAATTCTTCATTATCTGGCCTAATTTATTTACTTTATAGACAGGTCTGGTCATATAACTCCTTGGTTCAACAATATTCAATGGTTCTCTATCTCCAGCTAAGTTCAAATTCATTTTCTGAGCATTCAAGTTCTTCAATAATCTGATACTCCTATTCCTCCAGCCTTATCTCATACCATTCCTCTCTGTGTACTCAGCAGTCCAGCCAAACTAGGCCATTCACTATTCAATATACTTGCTAAACTTTCACATATTTACATACAATTCTTTATGCCTAGAATATTCTCTCTTCTATATTTAATCTCTACCAAAACCTATAGAATTCCTCATGAGTGTTTTTTTAATGTTTGGATGATTTTTTAATTTAAATTTTTGTTACATTTTTAAATTCCAAATTGTCTCCCTCCATTTCTACCATACACTAAAGAAGTCATCCTTTGACAGAGAGAGAGAAAGATATGTATGTGTGTATATATATATATGCACATATATATATACATATATATATATAGAAAGAGAGAGAGAGAGAGAAGTATAGATATATATATCTATATGTATATAAAATGTGCTTTGTATACTTCTATTTGTTGGTCCTTTCTCTGGAGGTGAATAGCATTTTCCTTCATTGGTTCTTCATAGTAGATTTGAATATAATAGTAAGAATAACTTAGTCATTAACTGTTATTCTTTTTTGTATTTTTTTAAATATAGCTTTTTATTTACAAGTTATATGCATGAGTAATTTTACAGCACTGACAATTGCCAAACCTTTTGTTCCAATTTTCCCCTCCTTCCACCCATCCCCTCCCCCAGATGGCAGGTTGACCAATACATGCATTAACTGTTATTCTTTCAACAATGCTGCTATTACTTTATTTGATTCTGCTCATTTAACTGCATTATTTCATGTAAGTCTTTCCATGTATTTCTAAAATCAACTTACTCATCATATCTTACTACACAGTAGCATTCCATCATAACCATATACCTACAATTTGTTTAGACAATCCCCAGCTGATAGCCATCCCTTCAAAGTCCAGTTTTTGGCTATTACAAAGAGAACTGCTATAAGTATTTTAAAACATATAAGTTCTTTTCCTTTTCCCTGATCACTTTCAGAAACAGATCTAATAGTGGTATTGCTAGGTCAAAACATGTACAGTTTTGTAACTCTTTGGGCATAATTACAGGTTGCTCTCCAAAATAGTTGCATCAATTCACAGTTCCACCAATGGTATATTACTGTCCTAATTTTTCCACATATTCTCTAACATTTTTCATTTTCTCCTATCATTTTAGACAATCTTGTAGATATGAGAAGATATCTCATAGTTTTATTTTGTATTTCTCTAATAAATAATAATTTAGAGCATTTTAATGTGATTACATGTAGCTTTGATTTCTTTATTTTAAAAAAAGTGATTTTTAAAAATGATCATATCCAATAAGAGTCGAGAAAGATATTAAAGGAATTAGAGTAGGCAATGAGGAAACCAAACTATCACTCTTTGCAGATGATATGATGGTATACCTAGAGAACCCCAGAGATTCTACCAAAAAGCTATTGGAAATAATTCATAATTTTAGCAAGTAGCTGGCTACAAAATAAATCCCCATAAATCCTCAGCATTTTTATACATCACCAACAAAACCCAACAGCAAGAGATACAAAGAGAAATTCCATTCAGAATAACTGTTGATACCATAAAATATTTGGGAATCTATCTACCAAAGGAAAGTCAGGAACTATATGAGCAAAATTATAAAAAAGTCTCCACACAAATAAAGTCAGACTTAAATAATTGGAAAAATATTAAGTGCTCTTGGATCGGCCGAGCGAACATAATAAAGATGACAATACTCCCTAAACTAATCTATTTATTTAGTGCTATACCAATCAGACTTCCAAGAAAATATTTTATTGATCTAGAAAAAATAACAACAAAATTCATATGGAACAATAAAAAGTCGAGAATCTCAAGGGAATTAATGAAAAAAAAATCAAATGAAGGTGGCCTAGCTGTACCTGATCTAAAATTATATTATAAAGCAGCAGTCACCAAAACCATTTGGTATTGGCTAAGAAATAGATTAGTGAATCAGTGGAAAAGGCTAGGCTCACAAGACAGAATAGTCAATTATAGCAATCTAGTGTTTGACAAACCCAAAGCCCCTAACTTCTGGGAAAAGAATTCATTATTTGATAAAAACTGCTGGGATAATTGGAAATTAGTATGGCAGAAATTAGGCATGGACCCACACTTAACACCATATACCAAGATAAGATCAAAATGGGTCTATGACCTAGGCATAAAGAACGAGATTATAAATAAATTAGAGGAACATAGAATAGTTTATCTCTCAGACTTGTGGAGGAGAAAGAAATTTGTGACCAAAGATGAACTAGAGACCATTACTGATCACAGAATAGAAAATTTCGATTACATCAAATTAAAAAGCCTCTGTACAAATAAAACTAATGCAAACAAGATTAGAAGGGAAGCAACAAACTGGGAAAACATTTTCACAGTTAAAGGTTCTGATAAAGGCCTCATTTCCAAAATATATAGAGAACTGACTCAAATTTATAAGAAATCAAGCCATTCTCCAATTGATAAATGGTCAAAGGATATGAACAGACAATTTTCAGAGGATGAAATTGAAACTATTACCACTCATAGGAAAGAGTGTTCCAAATCATTATTGATCAGAGAAATGCAAATTAAGACAACTCTGAGATACCACTACACACCTGTCAGATTGGCTAAGATGACAGGAAAAAATAATGATGAATGTTGGAGGGGATGCGGGAAAACTGGGACACTAATGCATTGTTGGTGGAGTTGTGAACGAATCCAACCATTCTGGAGAGCAATCTGGAATTATGCCCAAAAAATTATCAAATTGTGCATACCCTTTGATCCAGCAGTGTTTCTATTGGGCTTATATCCCAAAGAAATACTAAAGAAGGGAAAGGGACCTGTATGTGCCAAAATGTTTGTAGCAGCCCTGTTTGTAGTGTCTAGAAACTGGAAAATGAATGGATGCCCATCAATTGGAGAATGGCTGGGTAAATTGTGGTATATGAATGTTATGGAATATTATTGTTCTGTAAGAAATGACCAGCAGGATGAATACAGAGAGGACTGGCGAGACTTACATGAACTGATGCTAAGTGAAATGAGCAGAACCAAGAGATCATTATACACTTCGACAACGATGTTGTATGAGGACATATTTTGATGGAAGTGGATTTCTTTGACAAAGAGACCTGAGTTTCAATTGATAAATGACGGACAAAAGCAGCTACACCCAAAGAAAGAACACTGGGAAACGAATGTAAACTATCTGCATTTTTGTTTTTCTTCCCGGGTTATTTATACCTTCTGAATCCAATTCTCCCTAAGCAACAAGAGAACTGTTCGGTTCTGCAAACATATATTGTATCTAGGATATACTGCAACATATCCAACATATAAAGGACTGCTTGCCATCTAGGGGAGGGGGTGGAGGGAGGGAGGGGAAAAAAAATCGGAACAGAAACGAGTGTCAATATAAAGTAATTATTAAATAAAAAATTTTTAAAAAATGATCATATCCTTTCATTGTTTATTAATTGGGGAATGACATAATATTCTTACAAATTTGACAATCTTCTCTATATATGTGAGATATGACACCTCCATCTGAAAAATTGTCTATAAAATCTCCTTACCTTCCCCAATTTTCTGCTTTCCTTCTAATCTAGGCTATCTTACTTTTACTTGTACAAACTTTTTTTAAATTTAATGTAATCACGATTATCCATTTTATATTCACCATGCTTTCTGTTTCTTGTTTATTCAGAAATTCTTCTCCTATACACAAGTATGATAGGTAATATGTTCCATGTCTTCTAATTTATTTATATCTCCCTTTTTATCTTGGTCATACATCCACTTTAACCTAATCTTGATAAATAGTGTAAGATAATGATCTATATCCAATTTCTGCCAGATTACTTTCTAGTTTTCACAATATTTTTAAAAAACAAATATTGAATTCTTATCCTCAAAGATTAAATGTTCACATTTGTCAAACAACTCTACTATAATCATTTACTACTGTGTATTCTATATCTACTTTGTTTCATTAATTTACCTTTCTATTTCCTAGTCAGTACCAGAAAATTTTGATAATTACTGCCATATAATATAGAGTAATATTTAGTACTATTAAACCTCTTTCCTTTACATTTTTAAATTAATTCCTTTGATATTAACTCTTGATTTTTGGCAATGCCCATCCATGAACAATCAACATTTCTCTAATTATATCTTACTTTATTTGTATAAAAACATTTTATAATTATGTTCACTTAGTTCCTAGGTTTGTCTTGTCAGGTTCACTCCTGAGTATTGTGTGCTGTCTATGATTATTTTATTTTATTGTGAGGCAATTGGGTTAGACAACTAGGAAATGTCAAGTATCTGAGGTCAATTTTAAAGTCAAGTCCTCCTGACTTTAGGTCTGGTGCTCCATCTAGCTGCCCTTATGATTATTTTAAATGGAGGGTTTTGTTAGTGACATGTAGATGTGTTAATAATGTACATGGATTTATAGTATATCCTTATACTTTGATAAAATTATTAATAGTTTCATCTAGCTTTTTAATTGAATCTTTAGGATCTTCCAAGAATATCATCATATTATCTGCAAAAAGAAAGTTTTAACTCATTATCTCTTCTGATCCCTTCAATTTCCTTTTCTTATCTTATTGCTATTGTTCACATTGATGATAATAGGCATTCTTTTTTCATTCCTGATTCTATTCGGAAGGCTTCGAGCTTATCCCTATTATAAATAATTCTTGCTAATGGTGTTAGGTAGATGCTTCTTATTATTTTAAGGAAAAATTCACTTGTATCGATGCTTTCAAATGTTTTTTTTTTAAGTAGGAATAAGTATTGTATTTTGTCAAAAGCTTTTTCTGCATCTAGTGACATGAATCACATTATTTTGTTATTTTTTATTGATATAATCAATTATGTTAATAGTTTTCCTTATGTTAAATCATTCCTACATTCCTGGTATAAATCCCACTTGATAACAATGTATAGTCTTTGTGATATATTGTTGTAGTTTCCTAGTTTGTATTTTATTTGAGATTTTTGCATTCAAATTCATTAGTCAAACTGGTCTATAATTTTCTTTCTCTGTTTTTCCTTTTCTTAATTTAGGTATTAGCATCATTTTATTTTACAAAAGGAAATTGGTAGGACTCTTTCTATTATTCCAAATATTTATTTAATATTGGAATTAGTTGATCGTTAGCTGTCTAGTAAAATTCACTTGTAAATCTATTTGATCTTGATGTTCTTTTCTTAAGAAGCTCATTTATAACCTCTTCAATTTCTTTGTCTAAAATGGCTTATTTAGATATTCTATTTCCTCTTTTGTTAATTTAGTCATTTAAAATTTTTGTAAGTATTCTTCCATTTCACTTAAATTGTTAAGTTTGTAGGCATATAATTGAGCAAAATTATTCCTTATGATTGTTTTGATTTCATCTTCATTAGTACAACTGGTGATTTTGTTTTATTCTTTTAAAAAAAATTATACACAGTGGGGCAACTATATGGTGTAGTGGATAAAGCACTAGCTGCATAATCAAGAGGTCCTGAGTTCAAATCTGACCTCAAACACGAAACAGGCACCAGCCATGTGACCCTGGACAGATCACTTAACCCCAATTGCCTCACACAAAACAAAATTTTATTAGTTAATGATTTACATATTTTCTTAGCTTTTTTTTTTTTACAACTCTTAGTTTTATTTATTAATTCAATGTTATTGTTTTTTTATTCCATGAATTGTTTAAAATCCAACTCAAATATTACCTCAGGAAGTTTTCCCAAATCCTCTAGTCATCAGTCTCCAGCCTCACATAGCACTTCATTCACAACATTCTGATTCATATATCATTGATCATTCTTTAATAGAGTGCCTTTGTATAATAGGCACTTAATAAATATCAGAATCAAATATTTTTTGTAAATATTAATTAAGCATCTATTGTGTTCCAGGCACTATACTAGATACCAGAGATACAAAGAAAAGCATAAGATAGTCTCTGCTCTCAAGGAGAGGAATGTAATAGAGGAAGACCATACATGAAAAGAAGCTGAAAGGTGTGGGGAAGAGCAAGAGAAGACCTGTATGGGAAATGATCTGAAGAGGTGTGAGTTATAGAGTTAAATCCATCTGGCAGAATGATGACTATCTGTAGATCATGAAGTCTAAGAAAGAAGCCTAGTGGGAAAGGAAAGTCTTCAATAAATAGAAAAAAACCTGGGAGGAACTCTTTAATGTCACTTCTTCCCCCTCTCCAATCAGAGGGAGGGAGGGACTTTAGGGGTATGGAGTACCAAAGAGATATGAATTTCAAAATCAATTTCATCTTTCAGAAAGGCTTCTGAAGATTATTAAGTCCAGAAAGCAGCCATTTGGAAATTAATTATTTGTTGATTGATTTGGAGAATTGTAATGCAGTTGTGCCTCAGTTTCTACATGTGTAAAATGATGATAATATTTGCACTTTGTAAATCTTAAAGAGTTGGAGGTTAGAATGAAGATCGAATAAGATAATGTAAGGAAAGCACATTAAGCTTTTGCATAAAAGTGTCATCTATTATTATTGACACACAAAAAGTAATAAATTCATCAGGCCATTTTCTGAGCACAGTTCCTCCAGCTAAAGGAAGAATATTTAGCATAATTATGAAAGGGGAAAAGAGGAATTGGATCTTAGGGTAAGACAACTTTCTCCCAGGGGCTTCTGAGAGAGCACAGAATAGATCAAAGGAAGGTAAAAAGCGAGGAGTGTTGAAATAAAAAGAAGAAAGCCGAGGACTTTGGGGATGGGGAAGAGTCTAGTTTCCATGACTGAGCAGTACCAGTCACTTGCTTTGTTGTTAAGTAATATCAAAGGTCTCTTCCAATGCTAAGGTTCTATAATTCTATAGTAACCAAGTGAACAGCCTACACATTTTGCTCCTTTGGGTAGTGGAATATTCTATAACATGCATGTGAGACGGCATTTGACAAACCCCTAGAAATTGCCTTTTAACTGCGTCTTATGTATTGTCTTCCTCCATTACATTAGGAACTTCTTGAGAGCAGAGACTATCTTATGTTTTTTTTTTGGGGGGTATCTCTGGTATAGTGCTTGGCACATAATAGATGCTTAAATAATATTTATTGACTTTTATTGTGATATTTATTAAGCATCTATTATATGAAGGCACCATATTAAATGATAAATTATATATAACATATATAATATATGTACATATATATATATGTTACTTTCTATCAACTGGACATTTTTACTTCTAATTTTATCCTTCTATATTAGCTTAAGGCACAATAGATATTCAATAAATATTTTTGGAAAGGATTACACCATTATCCCAATTGTCCCCTAATGCTTCCTACCCCAAAATCTTTCCAGCTGAACTAACCTCCTCAGTGCCCTTCTCCCATATATTGTGTCAAATGCATTCTTTCCTAACTAAAAAAACCAAACCTGATCTATTCCTCTTCACCAAATCAGCTCTATTCTTCCTTCAAGGTCCATTTCAAAACCAATTTATTCCATTGTGCCTTCTCTGACTTCCCCAGCTCACAACAATCTTTGCCTTTGCTGAATTTTTATAAGCATTGTCTGTAACCTTGGCTAAGTTCATTATCCTTAAAAGTTAAGCCTAAATAATGTCTTTGGTTCCTTTAAGTTCTGAAGTTCTTCTATGATTTTGTTTTTTAACCACACATTTATCTCTGTGGTATCCTTCCAGAACCTAAACTTGAAGTAGATGTTTAATAAATGTGTTAACTTATTAATTACTGAACTGGCACAATACCTTGTGATCATCCCACATAAGGGCCTTCCAGTAGCATTAACTGAGCTATTGGAATTGCTAAATATCAGAATTCATTTATTCCTTTATTAAGCATCTGTCATACATAAGTTATTATGATAGTTTGAAAGAAATACCATATATTACTGGCGAGGCCTGATTCATTACAGTCTGGTGCTTGAAGTTTCTAGTTGGTGCAAAACAAGATATTCATAAGCTACCTAATGATTAACAAGAGGAGTTTTACTTAGCCATAGTGAAGAAAGGATATTCAACAAAGATACAATGTCCATTCAGTTAGGCATGACTTCTTTGCCTTTGGATTGGCATTGGTGGTCCAAAGGTCAGAAAACTGAGGGAAAAGAGCAATGCTTGCCTTTTTAAGGCTGATTTTTCTTAGGGCACTAAGAAGTCATGTCAATGACCAGAGCCCTAATCCCCGACATCAGTAAAAAATTGTTTTGATATTTTTTAAGGAAAAACTAGTCAAGCTTATACGGCAGATATTGCTTTTATCATGGTACATTAACTAAGAAAGAAATCATCTTCATAAACAAATTAGGGCACCATGGAAATTTTACCTATCAGAAATATGGATAATGAAAGAATTTATGATCAAACAAGAGATAAACCATTATGGGATATAAAATGAATAATTTTGAATACATTAACTTAAAAAGGGTTTGTACAAACAGAAACAATGTACCCAAGATCAGAAGGAAAATAGGAAATGGAAAAAAAAAGTTTACATCAAGTTTTTTTTTTTTTTAATAAAGGCCTTATAGGAGCAGCTAGGTGGTACAGTGGATAGAGCAACAGCCCTGAAATCAGGAAGATCTGAGTTCAAATCTGACCTCAAACACTTAACACTTCTTAGCTGTGTCACTTAACCCCAATTGCCTCAGCAAAAAAAAAATAATAACTAAAACATAATAAAATAAAATATTTTATTTCTCAAATATATATAGAATTATATATGTATAGAATTATTTCTCAAATATATAAAGAACAGAGTCAAATTTATAAGAATACAAGTCATTCCCTAATTGATAACTGGTCAAAGGATATGAATGGGCAGTTTTCAAATAAAGAAATCAAAGGTACCCATAACCATGTGGAAAAAAGTTCTAAATTATTATTAGTTAGAAAAATGCAAATTAAAATAATTCTCAAGTACCATCTCATACCTGTTAGATTTGTTAATATGACAAAAAAGGAAAATGACAACTCTTGGGAAGGATGTGGAAAAATTGGGACAGTAATGCACTATTGGTAGAATTATGTACCATTCTGGAGAACAATTTGGTACTATACCCAAAGGGCTATCAAACTATATATAACCTTTGAGCCAGCTATTTGGTCTGTATCCCAAAGATATCAAAAGAAAAGGAAAAGAATCTATAGTACCAAAAATATTGATAGCAGTTCTTTTGTGGTGGCAAAAAATGGGAGATTAAGGGGATACTCATAAATCAGGGAATGACTAAACAAACTATGGTATATGATTTTGACAGAATACAATTGTGTTACTAAAAATAATAAGCAGAATGCTTTCAGAAAAATCTGGGAAGACTTATATGAACTGATGCAAAATGAAGTGAGCAGAAGCAGGAGAATAGTAATTATAAGATGATCAACTATGAATGACTTAGATATTCTGAGCTATATAATGATTCAAGACAATTCAGAAGAATTAATGATGAAAAATGCTATCTACATCCAAAGGAAGAACAATGGGGTTCGAATGCAGGTCAAATCACACTTTTAAAAGTATTTCTTTTTTTCTTGGATTATTTTGGTCAGTGTTCCCTTTTGCAATAAGGAAAATATAGCGAATAAGGAAATATGTTTGACATCATGTGTATAATTTATATCAAATTGATTGCCTTGTCAAGAAGGGGAGGGAGGAAGAGAAATAATGTGGAACTCAAATTAAAAAAAACAAGTATTAACTTTTTCATGTAATTGAGAAAAATAAGAGAAAAAGAAAAGAAAGATATCCTCAATTTCAAGGAATTTACAGTATGTTCTAATTTTCCTTTGGAGATTGAGAAAAATATTATGTGGGTTGTGTGTGATTGAGAGGCAGTCTGCTGACCTAGATGAATATGATGGTTTTGTCCTTTTCTTTAATGAAGACTAATAATGGACTGACTTATAAACAGATTATCCATTATGTCTCCCAAAAATAGTTATTTATAGCTGCTTTAAAAAGTTTTTATAGTAAAGTTCTCTACTTTGTCCTCAACTTATTCTCAAAGGATTCATGATCCCATTTAGGTGGGTACTCCAACCAATGTTATGGATCATAAGCCATTTATATCTTTTTTTCATCTGTGTTAGTCTTCACCACTCATTAGCATCTTCTCATCTGCTTTTGTGCTTTTTATTCACATTCAAGACCCTAGACTTAGAGACCCTAACACTACAAAGTAATTTTGACTTCATAGATATATCTCTGAACCAGGAACCATAATTCATATATGAATCTGGAAGGGTATATACTTTATTCCAAAACAACTCAAAAAACAAGAAAACAGACTAGATAAAGGGAAAGGAAGACAATATCAGAGAAACATTCTATATAAAGAATAATTTCATGTGAAGAAATTCAGGTGCCAGAAGAAGAAAATATGATAAATGATATTTGATGAAGATTAACAGAAAGAGAAGTGATATTATCATGGGAGTAGATTATATAGAGTTACAAACATCATGAATAGATGAAGAATTTAGGAAGCAGATCACAAACCTGGAGATTTGAGATTGAGAGATTTAAATGATCACAGCTTTCTATCCATCTTTTTCTTTATCTCTCTTTCCCCAAAACAAAAAAAAACTATTAGTTTCATATCGTATTTTACTGATAATTTCATCTTTTCAAAGAAAAATGAAGTGATGAGGAAAACTGAAATTCTTCACTTCAGTTTAACCCTCAAAGAGCAATGAAAACCAGTAAACAAACAAACAAACAAAAAACCTTGACCAGAGAGACAGTATCAACTTGGTTTTGAGAATCTTATCAAATTCTTAGGAGAATTCCTTTCCTCTCAGTGTTTTATAGCAGATATTTTCACATAATCTGCAATTATCTTCTTGGTGGTCTTTTTTTTTTATTATGCTCATTAAGAACATTGTATTTATCTCTCTGAGAAACACAAGTGAACCATCACTTATGACAAGAATGTCTTATGGATTTGGTTTTCATTTCCTCCAATAGAATATTGACAACTTTATTCTTGGATAAGTAACTCTTATTTAAAATATCAACAGTTAATCTAACTGTTTATATATGCTCTTAAAACTGTGCAAATATTGGCACCTCCTCCTTACCTATTCTGCCATTTTACTACCAACACTGCAAAAGCGAGGGGTAAGGATGGGTCACACAAGAATGAAAGCTGTTTGCATTTTTTCTTTGTTTCATGGATTGTCAAGACTAAGAATCCATCATCTTGTGTACAATCTGCAGGTGATTAACTGCTTTGGACTAAGCTAGGATGGTCTTTGGACAGTATGTAATCTGGCTGGGGAGGCCTTTCCAGCTTAGTAAACCTTCCTAAGTTTAGCTTCTGTTAGCACAGTCTTAGGCAATTCAGAGTTACTTTTATTCCACAGTAGACATCAAAGAAGGACTTTTGTGAAGTGTTCCTACTATGGGGGAAATACTTTTTTCCCCTCTATTTCTTTATATAATTTCCAAGTGACTCATACCTACAAACTAATCTTTAGAAACAGGAATACGAGTGTCAAAATGCTTTCTTTCCTTCAGATCCCAACTTGAGTACTACCTCATCTTTCCTGATTTCTTCTTTACTGCCCAACTTGTTCCTATCTACAAAAGATTGCTCCCAGAAACCTCTGGCCGAGATAGTTTCTTGAACAAAGACAGATACCTCAAGTCTCTTTTTCTCCTACTCCAGCAAAAACTTAAAAATAGCACAAAACTTAAGGATGATCAAAAAATACAAGGAGAAACTATAGTATGTAACTTAATCCAACCCCAGAACTATACAAAATCAAACAGAAGTCCACAAACAATAGTAAAGTAGTTCCAACAAAAAAAACCCAGTGCCAGGGTATACAAACAAAATGTAAGTCTTAGGAGACTAATATGATTAGAATGGACTACAGATAGCTATAGCTTGCAACATTAATCCAAAGTCAGCAAGAAGAGAGAGCTCCCACGAGAAAGTCCCACAGTAGTAAAAAATAAATAACATGGACTTTGGAAGAAACTGGGAGTGACATGTTATAGCACTCAGACCAGGAAACCTATGACCTCTAATGGTCCTAGAAGGTCCTAAAGATCAGTACATTGAACGTCAGAGTTATAAGTGAGCCTAAATCCTACCTTTATCCTTGCAGGTTAAGGTCAGCAGGTCAAGAAAAAGCAAGGATAACTGCTCCAATCAAAAGGGCAGCAAGAGGTGGAACCAAGTCCTGGCACAAAAGCCCAATCAGTTCCTCAGAATGGAGATATAAGTAAAAAAAAAAAATGGCCACTATATAAAATTATTATAGATCCAAAGACATCTCAAAATCTAAGCTAAAAGAAGAGAGTATAATTCCATGGCAACTGTAAGAAAACCTCAAAAGAAAAAAATTAGCTTTTTTGACAAGCATTATATGAAGATCTAGGGGAAAAAAATGAAGAAAATTTAAAAATAGAACAAAAACTCTAGAGGAAAGAATTAAAATAAAACAAATATCTTGGAAAACAAAGTGATAAACATTACTCAAGAATTCAATTCCCTAAAAATTAGAATAAATCATGTAGAATAAACATTAAAAAAGCATTCTTTTATCATGTGGTTAGTTCAATGGAGTTATTTATAGAATGTCTACAAATTCTCCAACTAAGAGCACAAAGCATTTTCATGAGACAAAAAATATTAGAATCAAATCAAAATATTATTTACAAAAGAACAAAATGTAAGCTATCTGAAATCAAAAGTAAATATCTTGGAAAATACATTAAGGAGAGATAATTTAAGGATCCACCAAGCTCCCTAAAAGCCAAGATTTTTTTTTCCCTTTAACACCTAGATACTACATTTCAAAATTTAATTTTAAAAATTACCCATACCTGTATAATTGAAGAAAAGTAAAGGTAAATATAGAAAAGACCCATAAATCACCTGCTAACAGGAATCTCAAAAGGCAATGTCCTGGAAGAGTCAGAGCCACAATCCAGAATTCCCACGTCAAAGAAAAATATTGCAATAATTGAATAAGGAATATTTCAAGTACCAGCTACAATCAGCATCACATAAGATCCAGCAGCGTCTACTGTAAACAAGAAAAGATCTTGAAATATAATATTCCAAAAGGTAAAAAATTTAGACGTAACACAAATAACATCCTACAATTATTCTTATGGGAGTATATTCTTATGGGAGGGAAGATATATATGCAATGGAAGTGAGATGAAGATGAAAAGAGAAGCCTGGAACTGAATAGAAAGCTTAAAATGTAAACAAAAAGAATCAAGAGATTCAAACTTTAAAAAGGGAAATTTATTTAAACAATTGGAAAGGATTCTATAACTGTGAAATACCTTCATTCTAATAAAGAAGAAATGACTTCCCTTTAGAATCTTAATGTCTTCAAAGAATATTGAGACAAACAAAGAACTTGGGAGTGGATTGTTATTGCAATAGAGGAGGCACCTGCCTGTCGCTGCTGGAGGTCTCACTTAGACCTGTAGAATGGATCTCTTCATGTGAGAGGATGATGATGATACAAGGAGACTGAGAGGCAGGTGCTTTGTCTGATTTCTCTCTTCTTCCCTCTGCCTCCAATTTATTTCATTCCCAATCCACAAGGAACACCTGCAAAGGCTGCTTTGCAACTCCTTCAAGTGTTATGATTCACAGCCATGGAGGCTCTCAGAGAATTGACCTGTTCCTTCACTTAAGTATGGTCCTTAACAGATTGTGTCTGTTCTGAAGATTTTAAGAGAGAAAAGAAAAAAAAAGAGGGGCAGAACGCATTATTTTTCAGACTTGGGGTCCATGAGAAGACAATACAACCAGAGAAGAAGGGATAAGGAGAGTAAGCACAAGATGAATCCTACTCTAACTTGCAACCAACAAAGGAAGAGTGAAAACACACTGAATTTGATATAGAAATATATTAAACCAAAGAATTAATAGGCAGGAATTAACAGGAAAAAAAGTGAGGTCAAGAGAGAAATAACATGGGGAGGAAATTGTCATAAGCAAGACAAATTTCACTTTCAGAGGTTGGAAAATTAAAAGGAAAAAAAAAAAAGAAAAGAATTGGGAACTACTGGGCTGTTGTTCATATCTTTGTTCTTGAAGAGGACCAATGACATTATGAGGATGATACTGTGCCTTGTTTGTGAACTGGATTTAAGTGAGGCAGTACCTTATTCTCTCCTCCAGAGTTATCATTAAGATGTCCTTGGCTGAAGTGGATGGTCTTGACCTTTATAAATTAAGATCTTTCCCAGGTCTCAGTTTGTTTGAAGCAATTCCATGACAAAGGGCTAGATAAGAATTGAGACAAAAGATGGCACAATTTGTTTTCACAAAACTATCAGTCTGGGTGGGGAAACTTTTTAGAATTTCTGGCCAGAATAAAAAACAATTGCTATTTACTCTCATTTTTAGCAATCAAAATCTAAACAATGGGGGTGCCCATCAATTGGGGAATGGCTGAACAGATTGTACCACAATACAAGAATATAATGTAATATCCTTGCAGCATAAGAAATGACAAAAGAAGTGACTTCAAAGAAGAATTCTAAAAACTGATACAGAGTAAAGGAAAAAGAACCAGAAGAATAACTTATATAACAATAACAAAAATTGTAAAGAAAAACAACTTTGAAAAATTTAAGAACTATAATGAAAGCAGTAACTAAACACATTTCCAGAATTAAGTCAACTATCTCCTAACAAGTGCATAAAGTATATTTTCAAGGATGATCATTGTATGGAACACACACAATATAAGAAATGGAGAGACTTCCCAGAAAAACCTGGGAAGACATATGAATTGATGCAAAGTGAAATGAGCAGAGACCAAAAAACATTGTGCACAATAACAGCAATATTGGAATGATGATCATCAGTGAAAATTTTATTGTTTCTGATCAATACAATGATCTGTGACAATTCCAAAAATCTTAAGATAAAAAACGCCACCCATCTCCAAGGGAATTCAGTGTAGATGAAAACATATTTCTTCATTTTTCTTGATTTTTTTCCAACATTGCTCATATGGAAATACATTTTATATGATTTCTCATATAATGAATATCACATTGCTTACCTTCTTAATGAGTGAAGGGGGCACTGGAGGGAAAGAGAGAATTTAGACTCAAATTTTCTTTTTTTTTTTTTTTTGATCAAATAGTATTTATTTTTTCCAGTTACATGTAAAGGTGGTTATCAACATCCATTTTTGTTAAGATTTTGAGTTCCAGTTTTTTTTCTTTCTCCCTCCTCTCCCTCCCTCCTTCCTAAGACAGCAAGCAATCTGATATAGCTTATACATGTACAATCATTTTAAATATATTTCCATAGTAATGATGTTGTGAAAGAAAAATCAAAACAAGCATCAGTTCATATAAGTCTTTCCAGGTTTTTCTGAAATCAGCCTGTTCATCATTTCTTATAGGACAATAATATTCCATATGATATTGGAACTTGTGCTGTTGTTATACACATCCTTCTGTCAGTCCTCCTATTCGATAAGCTCCTTGAAGTTTTATATCTTTATATCTCCATCAATGATTAACATTGCACAAAGTAGACATCTAGTAAATACTTGTTGCACTGAATTAAATGGTTACATTAGAAATCATTATTTGCCCTCTGGATTGATATTTAGGTCAGCACCTGTTTACTTGAAATACTGTTTGGGGTGAGGGCAAGGTAAGGTAGGGTCGAGTGGGGGGTGATATTGCTTTGGGTTACTGTTTCTATATTATAGTCACGCTGCCTAACGACTGCCAAAAGTTAAGAATATCTTTCAAGAGATTTCCTATTTCTTCTTTTCCCAGTGGGAAAACCACAGAAAAATATAGTAATGAGAGATACAGTGTATTTTTAACCAAAACATGAACTGCTTCCTCAGATCTTTGTGATATATATTAGATCTACATGGAAAAGCTGTGAATAATGTTATTGGTGCTTCCCAAGGATTTCTGCCACTGCCAGATACAAAAGTCACTGCAATATGGACACATTTCTATTTCAATAGTACAGTGTCTGATCAGTTATTTATTATCAAAACATGGCAAGTGAAAAAATATTTTAAAGAGGATCAGCTCCTCTTCCAGTATGGATCTTTTCTGTTTATGTCTCATCTAGTATTCTCCACCTTTGTTGTCTTTGGTGTGTCTTGTATTGCACGTGGAAGGGCCATTAATGTTAGACACCAAATGTAGTGGCTTTATTATTATTGATGGTGAAAATCTATTTGCTAAGTAAAAATTTTGACAGATCTTTACCATTTGTTGTCCTCTAGTCAAGTTCATCCTTAATTTCTCCTCTGTGTTCTAGTAGCGTCTCTTACTAAGCTTTTTTAAAAACTTGTTTGTCCCCTTATGCTTTTGTTTCTTGTTTTTTCGAATTATGCTTCCTGTAAGTTTCCACCATTTTTTGTTTTTTTTTTTTAAAAAGGGTTTAGGGCCAACTCCATCCAGAATGAAGACTATGGGGACTGAATGTGGGATCACAACATAGCATTTGCACTGTTTTTGTGGTTATTCGCTTGCTTTTTTTTTTCTTTCTTTCTCATTTATTTCCTTTTTGATGCGATTTTTTTCTTGTGCAGCATGATAAATGTGGGAACAGATTTAGAAGAATTGCATATGTTTAACATATTTGGATTGCTTGCAGTCTAAGGGAGAGATGGGGGCGAAGAGAAGGGAAAAAACAGAACACAGAGTTTTGCAAGGGTGAATGCTGAAAACTATTTTTACATATATTTTGAAAATTAAAAGCTATTATTATTTTTTTAAAGTTTATATTTTATACCAGTATTAACTCTGGATAACCTATTTCTGTGTTTAGCAATGAAATAAAGTACATATTTATTGACCATAACAGTATCTAGGCTTTTTTGGCAATAGGTTTATATGGCTTAAACTGCTTGAGAAAATGGTTATATTCAATATTGTGGTCCTTCCCCTCTATCCATTTCTCTTTTCTTAGCATCAATAATTTTATTAGTAAAAGGGGGTAGCAGTTATTTAAAATTTCATTCCACATCTTTTTTCTTGTTTTTATTTTTCTAGTTTTATATTGTTTTTAGCTGTTACTCTAACAAATAGCTTGACTCTACAGATACCTGATTTAGGAATGATTCCCAGATCAGTACTCATTTCCTATTTGTAAAAATGTACACAGTATTATTTTTGTGTGTGATGTTATCTTGGTATTTGTCAAGTCCAATGTCTCCCATTTTTACCCTAGGACCAGAGCCTTCAATACTAGGATTTATAAACTTAGTCTTATATAAATCACAGACTCAGGTGGCAAATCTCTTGTTACTAGGACCTCATCTACACTAATTCCATGCCCAATACTTCTTCCTTCCTTGTTGATACATGAAAGGGAACTGTTGCTGACCTCTGGCTTTTGAAGATCACTTTATGAGAGTGGACACTACATTTTAAAAGTGCAATATCCAGGGGGCACCTAGGTGGTGGAGTGGATAGAGCACAGGCCCTGGCATCAGGAAGAACTGAGTTTAAATCTGACCTCAAACACTTACTAGTGACTAGCATACTTATTTCTTACTCTCACAATTAGTGTGTTTCTTTATCACTGATTTCCCAGGCAAAAACTGCCTTCTCCCTTGTCACCATTTTTAACCTTTCATCTTCATGCAATTCATCTCTACTCAAGTCCCAATCCCAGGGCCCCTGAGCCTTCTGCTGTATTTTCTGAGAAAGCCATTTGATTAACAAACTTTCCTTCTTACTCTGCCTACAGTCATGGAGACCTGGAGTCCCCTTGAAGACACTGTGTGCTTATTGATCTTTTTAGCACTGAACGCGTGTATTCTCAAGCTCACTGAACCAGGAGTAGAGAGCTTAAAACTTGTGCTCAATAAACTCCTCCAGACCCTCCATGAGTTGCCATCACTCAAGATCCTCTTTTCTTCTAAGATTCAATCCATTCAGATATTTCACTCTAACCAGAACCTCAAGACAGCTATTTATCAGTGGCTAGGTCATTCTCCCTTCTTTCACAGAGAGTACTTCTCTTCCTCAACTTCTGCACCAATACAAATGGCCTTCAATCTACATGTTGGTGCTTCTCCCCAAGAAAAGGGCTCTCTGTTCTTACTCACACAGAACTAGGTTAGTGACTATCTTCCTCTCAGAGTTCTTAGGACATCTGGATAAGGTTAAGAAATGGCTTTCTACAATGTTATCTTCCTAAACTTCATTTCTGTGTGCTTCTGTCCATCTCCAAGGATTAGCCCCCCAGTTAGCTTTATCCAATCAACATTGATTAGCTTTTGTGGTTGATCAGTCATACCAACACCTCATCACCCCATTTGGGGTTTTCCTAGCAAAGATATTAGAGTGGTTTGACATTCCCTTCTCCCACTCATTTTACAACAGAGGAAACTGAGGTAAACAGGATTAAGTGACTTGCTAAATCAGTGTCTGAGGTCAGATTTAAACTCAGGATATCTTGACTTCAGGGCAGACACTCTATCCACTATCCATACAACTGCCTGATTAGCTTTTATAAAGGGATATTTGATTTGTAGTAAAGAAAGAAGCATAGCTCTAACATCTGAGAGCTTTCTGAGCATAAGGGTCAGATTTAACAGTCACTAAATAGAATTGGTCCCACAAAGTTTACGTCCAGATGCAGCTAGACAAGTGCACATCTCAACTGTGACTGAGGCTGGCTCCCAAAAGTAATTCCTCGGCCAATAGTACTAAACTAGTTTGCACTAAATCTGTCATAAACTCTGCTTCCTGACTGTTTTAAGGTTGTGGGATCATAGTAATTTCCGGGAAATAAATCCAGAAGCAAAGAATAGAACCATGTCAAATTTGATGGAGAGAACATGAGGACTCTCCCTTTACAGCATTTTTCCTCTTCTCTCAACATAAGTCTGACCAAATGATTGGCTCTAGCTAATTGGTGTCTTTTTTTCTCTCCTTTTGCTGAGGCAATTGGGGTTTTAAGTGACTTGCCCAGGGTCACACAGCTAGGCAGCATTAAGTGTCCAAGGCTGGATTTGAACTCAGATCCTCCTGACTTCAGGGCTGGTGCTCTGTTCACTGTATCACCTAGCTGCCCCATAACTAGTGTCTTTTGAATGTGCTCTAGTTCCAACTCGTCAGTCATTAAAAAGGCATATCTTTACCATGTGGCGAATAGTGTGGAACAATTCACAAAAGAATTCACAGAAGAATTTTACATTCTTCAACTACAGAAGCAAAGCACTTCCATGACAAGTTACTGTGCCTTTCCAGAAAAAGGATCTCTCAACTCTTTTCCACCTAACCAGTTGTATTAATTAGTCTCCCCTACCCCATTTATCCCTCAAATACCCTGACTTTCCACTTTAACAGCCTCCTTACTTTCCATGATCTATATCAGGGATTTCCAGCCTAAGGTATGAATGCATACACCCAGGAAGTATAAGAAGCTCCTCAAGGAAGTATAGAGAATTTTTTTAAACAATGTAATTCCAATGATTTTGGTGTACCCTTAGAAAAATTAAATCAGGTCAAGTCAAGCCAGTAAGTCAACAATCATTTATTAAGTAGCTATTATGTACTGGTCATTCATTACTCAAGAAGGACAGCACAAGTGCTAGGAATGCAGAAAAAAAATAATACCTGTCCTTAAGAACCTTATAATTTATTGGAGAAGAAAAAGTAATCTCTTTATTTTATTTCTTATGTGCATGGAAACTCTAGGATTAATTTCTTTTTCTACTGAATGGAGGCCATTCAGTAACAGGGCAGGGTAACAGAATGTTTTCTAAAAAACCAAGAGATGTGAGGACCAAAACAAAGTGGGCATCCTGACCTATACCTTCTTTCATCTCAGTCTCACAGAGATGGTTACACTTTTGATCTCATCATCATCCACTATGTTCTATTTCCATGATCAATAATCACAATCTCAATTGGGCCTTTATTGACATAAAACAATCCATTTTCTATTCCTTAATTGAATGTCAATTGAATTACCCTCAAAATTCTTTAATATTATCATTTATTCTCTTGTGATGAAGAGGTGACTTTTAACCTTGTCAGATCCAACCCTTCTACTTCTACCCCTAATCCCAACCCATTTCAGTTCCCCAAGTAGATTGCTGCCTTAATTATCCCTCTTTTTCCCCCCTAATTCCCAGTCTCTCCCCATCTCTTGGCTTCTTTCTTGCTGCCTATATATGTATGTATGTCTCTGCTATCCTTAAGGAAATAAAAAGTCCAAATGCTTCCCTTGATCTTCCTATCCCTCATATCCCCCCTCCTTTTCCCAGAGGAACAATTTTTCTCCATTCAATGCCTCCATTCCCTCTTCTTTTGTTTACTTCTTAAATGTTTGCTGCCTGGCTTCTGACCTCACCACTCAACTGAAACTGTTTTCCCCAAAGCTGACAGTGATCTCTTAATTATCAAATCCTTTGATCTTCTAATTGCTGATCCTTTATGACTTTTCTGCAGAATCAGACATTGTTGATCACTCTCTCCTTTTTTGGCTTTCATGATACTAAAATTATGCCTTCCACATTGAGACTTTCCCCACTGAGGTTTTGATATATCACAGGGCAGCATAAGAAATAGGAATTTGGGGGGAGTTTTGCAGAAGCCACAGATGATACAAAGGCCAGTAGACAATACAGAAAATATTTAGAAACTCTGAAATGCACAAAATATATGTATTGTATTGTCTGTTAACATATTTTATACCATAATATTGACCAATATATTAGCATCTTTTAATACCAAAATAATTCAGACTTCTCTGGTACAAAGGGAAAGCCAAAAAATTTTATGTGAATTTTTCACATGTTGAGAGTGCCTCAACCTAACCTCTGAGAAGTAGAAGAGATAATTGTATTCTGTCTTGGTTTTCTACAATCTCTTTGACAGCTCCTCAGTATCCTTTGCTTGTCTTGCGTTAAAGTTCATGAGGCTTTTCTTGATTCTCTTTATCTGTGCCTTCCACCATTAAATTATCTCATGTTAATTTGTATCTGCTTTATATATACATACATATTTGTATGTATATGTATGTATATATGTATATGTATACATGTATAAATACACACCCCTATATACATCCATGTATATATGTGTGTATATATATATAATGTGTGTGTGTATATACATATATATGTATATATATGTATATATGTATACATATATATATGTGTGTATACACACACACACACACACACACACACACACACATACACACATCTGTGTATGTATATATATATAGTTTTCCCTGGAAAAAATGTTAGCTCCTGAAGAGCAGAAAGTGTTTTGTTTGTTTCCCTCGTGCATGGCTTTTAAGAATGTAAGCTGACTGAGTTCCTTAAAGAAAGTAATCCTGTTTTATAGATATAAGACTTCTATATATTGTATAAGCTTTGGCTTATCTCATTCCTTGCTCCTGAAGCCTATTTCTGAAAGATTTTAGTTGCCCCTTCCCTTTGCATTGGACTCATTAAGGAAGGAAAAATTGATTTTATTTTAAATTTATAACACCAAAGATAATCTGCCTCAACAAGTTGATTTTCAATATTAATCAAAATTAATCATAAAACAGAGAGAACTGGGTTTGCCAAAACTATTTTCCATTGTCATAGAGGAAGTTCAGAGCAGATTCCAAATTGAAGCATTCCCCAAGCTTGATGAGGTCCCTGTAAGTGTTCCTATTTATGGATGATCTTGCACTGATCAAGTCTTAAGGAGTACTGCAGAATTTTCTAAATGAGATCCAGAGTTGTTCAAAGGAATTCTGCCTAACTATAGACCCCAGAAAAATCAAATGGATGAAGAATAACTGTTGTCCAGACAGTGACCTTGCACTTGGATGTCCAACCTATACAATGCCTCTACTTGGTAGAGACACTATGCAAATATAAGATGAATTAGGCCTAAGCTTGATAATGGAAAGGAGAAGAGGCTAGATTACTTGTAGATAATTTCCATTTCTTATGACGACTCTTAAGTTTCTTTTGGGAGGCTTGGTGACATATATACATAGCAATTGTTTCTTCCCCTCTCAGACTTTTTTGTAATAGCTTTTTATTTTGTCAAAATAAATGTAAAGATAGTTTTCAACATTTACCCTTGCAAAATCTCATTTTCCAAAATTTTCTCTCTCCCTCCTTTACGCCTTCCTCAGACAGCAAGTAATCAATATAAGTTAAACTTGTGCAATTCTTCTAAACATATTTCCACATTTATCATCCTGCACAAGAAAAATCAGATTAAAAAGGGGGGGGGGGAATGAAAAAGAAAAAATAAGCAAGCAAGCAACAACAACAAAGGTGAAAATACAATGTTATGATCTACATCCAATCCCTATGGTCTTCTCTCTAGCTCTCTCCATCACAAGTCTATTTGAACTGGTTCAAATCACCTCATTGCAGAAAAAATCCAAAAGACTATTTTTATTAGGTAAAAGAGGCCATTTTTTGCTTTATTTCTTACTTATTCTTAAACACTGAATGGATGTTTCCTCAGACAAAATGAGACTTGGGAAAGACCTTAGTTTAAAAAGACCAAAGTCTCCCACTGCATCCAGGGCCATTTCCACTTGTCCAAATCTTGTCCTGGCTAGTAGACTCAGATAACTCCAGAGGAGAAAGTGAGACTGGTGATTTGAATAGCCCTCCCTCACTTAAATCCAATTCACTTATCACTCCCAGAAGTCATGATCCTTTTTGAAAACAAAGGATAAACAACAAATGTATAGAGTACTGGACCTGGAGTCAGGAAGACTTATCTCTGAAAGTTCAAATCTGGCCTTAAGACAATTACTAGCTGTGTGAACTTAGGCAAATTATTTAACTTTGTTTTCTCATCTATAAAATGAGCTGAAGAAAAAAAGGTCAAACTATTTCAGTATCTAGAAAACCCCAATGGAGTCATGAAAAGTTGGACATGATAAAAAAAAATGGCCAAAAAATGTTTCTTTTTGAAACAGAGATTTATCTTTTTTATACCAACTTTTCTTTATATGATTTTGAATGACTATGAGTCATAGAATGTCATAGTATCTAAAGAACTGAATTTGAGGATCATACAAAGAAAAAAATGGAAAAGCACAAGACATAACTTTCCGGATTAAATGTCAATTGCTGACCACCACTTTCCTAAATTTCTTTCCTTTACTTATCAGAAAGTTAAGTTCCTTGAGAAGAAGCTTTCTCATTTTTTATTTATATCCTCAACAGTCAGTACAATATCTAGTATATAATCACAGCTTAATAAATTATTTTTCCATTCATTTATCAGTATTTATTTTGAACTAAGTAAAATTGTATGTCTTAACAGAAAAAAAGTTCAAAAGTTCTGACTGGTTAGAGCAAAATTATTTAAATCTTTCCCATGGATATTAATTGTGCCATGAGAAATAATGAAATGGATCTTTTCAGAGGAAACTGAGAAGACTTTTAAGAAGTGGTATAGAATGAAGTGATCAAAACTAAGAGAATAATTCAGACAGTGACAACAAAGTATAAAAAAAAAAAAAACAACTTTGAAAGACTTTAGAGCTCTGAACAGTGTAATGATAAACCATGGGTCCATAGAACTGAAAATGAAATATATCACCAATCTCCTACTAAAGAGGTAGTAGATTTAAACGGTAGAATGAAACAAACATTTTTGTGCATGGCTAATGCGGTGATCTAGTTTTTTGGATTATGCATGTTTGTTATAAGGATTTTATTTTTAATTTTGTAACATTTTCATTGGAGCTGAGGCAATGAGGAAAAAATGCTCATAAAAATAAATGAAACATTTTTAGAAGGAGAAAAAAACCTTGTCTAAGAAGTACAAATTGCTTTGTCTCATCTCTGCTTACCCCTGACAGCACAGGTGGACCCACAAGACACCATGTGACGAAGTAATCCTTCTCTGGTTGAAATGTAAATTGTCTGTGTTATTGCAGCATGCATAATTGTAGGGGGTTGAGCAGGGGATACTCATCAGCCTGATGTGGTTTCCTGGGGGTGAGCCTTTGTTTGGGACTTTGATTGCATTTCCCTATGAAGAGTGTGGGGATGCCCATTAAAACCTTGTTGAGATGGTTGAAGACATCTCCTGGGCTTGGGTGCTTGTCAACCTATTCATAACTCATTAAGGGTGAGTGATTAAGTAAGTCTCCGTGATTGTGGATAATTTGATCTATTATGGACTGGTACCACCCCCTTCGTCCTGGGCCTATAAAAGGGAGTCTTGGAGGTTCTCAGAGAGCAGAGCATAGAGAGGATGATAGCAAAGCCAGAGCAGACCTGGATCCCAGAAAGGGAGGGGGAGACTATGCATCTGCACAGCCCAGAAATTATGTAACTTTTCGTTCTGCAATGGCTGCTATAGAGAAGGAAGGAAGGAAACAAGCATTTATTAAGCACCTACTATGTGCCAGGCACGGTGCTAAGCACTTTATACAAATTTCATTTGATCGTCACAACAACGCTGTGAAGTTGGTGCTAGTTTTATCACTATTTTACTAAATCAGAAAGAGTTTAAGTTACTTGTCTAAGTGACACAGCTTGTAAGTGTCTGGGGCTGAATCTGAAGTCTTTGAACTAAAGACACACATCCCAAAGTCCATAAAGGAACCTGAAATGAAACAAGAGTTCAAAACACCAATTAAAAGCATTTATTATCTGAGAAAAGATGTGTAAGGGAGAGAAGATTCTGCAAGGGAGCAGAGCAAGAGAATTCTCAGCTCCTCAAAGAGAAGTGGAAAAAGGATGAAATACTATAGTTTCCAGAGGTTTTCAGACAAGGAGCAGGGGTTAAGGAAGTGGATATCTAAAAGAAAGAAGGAAACAACCTTATCTAAGAAGCACAAATTGCTTTGTAGGAACAATAAGCCAGACAACAGAACTTTCTAAACATTCCCACTCTCAATGAAAGCTGAAATTTAAATGATTCCAGGCCTGCTGCTCTACCCACTGTGCCACTTACCAACCTCTAGGAAGTGGAGTATGTGTCTGAGTAATGTGTCTACTAAATCCCGATCTTCTGAAGAAATTCTAAAGGTTCTTAGAATAAGGAACCAGTATGTGAGTCTGGGGCAGCAAGAGATTGAGCCACAACATGAAAGAGCAAAAACTATTACTACTATTAGTTATTCATATATATAGGAGAGATAAATTAAATAAATGAATTAAAAAGCATTTATTAAACATTCGTTGATCTATTATGGACTGGGCCCACCCACTTTGTACTAGGCTATAAAAGGGAGTCTTGAGGATTCTCAAAGAGCGGAGCTCAGAAAGGAGGATGATAGCAGAGCTAAGAGCATCTTAGCTAAGTGCTGGAAATACAAGTAAAAGAGCAGAAAGTCCTTGTTCTTAAGGCACTTACATTTTAATGGGCAAGACAACCCATACAAGAAGTGTCCCATCAAAAGGTCTTATGCTCCTCAGGATGCAGGAGCAATGTATCTTCTTTAATGTTGTTTCCATGGATAAAATCATCTGTTTCTAGTTTTGAATTAGTTGACTTTGAGAGCTTCTCTGGGTCTTCAGTAGCTGGGGCTGCTGTGAAGGTGAAGACTTCAGTACCTGTAAGAAACAATTGGCAGATCAGATTTCCAGAAGGGCAGATTCCTGAGATGATGATTTGGGGGCTGAGCTGAAAGCAGAACCAGTGTTCAGCAAAGGGGAGGAGGGAAGAGCCTTGGTATTCCTGTGGCTCTTGGGTTTCCTTGCCTTAAAGTAGCAGCTGGTTAGGGATTAGTGACAGATCTCTTCACAAGAATGATAGTTCTCAGTGATGGCTACAAGAGCCAAGCTGGATGCAGGGCTGGTATTTAGGGGGAACAGAATAGCGACAGAACTGCTATTCCAAAGGACTTAGACTTCTGAGTCTTGAGCTGTCGCCATTGGGATCTCAGGAGAATGGTTTGACATGGTACTTCCTGTCTGTCTGTCAGAGTATCTGGCTGTTTCAAACAACTTCATGTTCATTTACTTTTTTGGAGGGTCCAATCCCTTACACTAGTATTGTAAAATTAGGGAGAGACTTGTATGTCCTGGTGAAGAAATCAGGATTTACTGGAATGGGGAGAATTGCATCAATTGTCCATTTTGAATGACATCTGTGGGATGAAATAAAAGCTGCCCCGTACCTCATGTATACTGCTACATTGGGTTACATGGGAGCCGAGATCATTTTACTGACACGAGGATAGATCTATACAAGAGATATAATTTGAAGTTGCCAGAAGAAACTTTTGAGTGGTAGAAAAATTAGTCAACAATGTGACTGGGAGTGAAAAAGACATCCAGGTTGAACCAAGTCTGGATTAACTCAGAATATGGGATTTCAGGTTAACCACTATATAAAATATTGCATAAGTGTAACAATTCCATTCAAGAATTTGTTTCTCTTGTGGAGAAGGGTTGAGAGGCAACTCAAAAATGAGTTATCAATTAATAGCATAATGAAATAGGTGAAGTATTAACAACTAGACCAAAGCCAGATCTCAAATCTTAATTGGATCCATCAGTCTTATCAGCACAAAGTTCTGCCAGAAGTTCTCTATAGCTGTCACTTGATAGGAAATAATAGAGGAACTCCATTTTTTTCTTTTCTTAATTTATTTTTAATACAAATTGCTTTATGAATCATATTGGGAGAGAAAAATCAGAACAAAAGGGAAAAACCCTGGAAAGGAAAAAAAAAAAAACAAACAGAAAAAAGAAGTGAACATAGCATATATTGATTTACATTCAATCTCCATAGTTCTTTTTCTGGATGCAGATAGCATTTTCTGTCCAAAGTCTATCGGGATTGCTTTGGATTACTGAACCACTGAGAAGAACCATGTCTTTCATAATCATCACAAATTCTTGCTGTTATTGTATACAATATATTCCTGATTCTGCTTGTTTTACTCTGCATGCTTTCATATAAATCTTTCCAGGTTTTTCTAAAATCAACTTGTTCCTCATTTTTTATAGAACAATATTGTTCCTTTCATATAATATAACTTATTCAGTCATTCTCCAATTGATGAGCATTTACTCATTTTCCAATTCATTGCTACCACAAAAAAGAGCTGCTACAAATATTTTTGCACATGTGGGTTTTTTTTTTTCCTCCTTTATGATTTCCTTGGGATACAGGGGCTTTAGGCTTAGTTCAGGGCATCCATTTTCAAAAAGGAAATAGCCCTTAAAAGGACCTTAAAGATAATACAAATAGTACAGACATTTAGACTCACAAAAAGTAGGCTTGAATTACATTATGATGCCATTTAAAAAGCTGCAGAACTGAGCTTTACCTCAGAGAGAGAATTCTCCTTATCCACACTTAGGCTGGGCTTTAAGGAAAGGCAGATTAGAAAAAAAAAAACATAACTCTAGAGACAGTTAAATTGAAAAATATCAGTATATCTTTGTAATTTGGAGATTGTAAACTTGTGATATTTATTTTGCTTCCTTTTGCTTTAATATATCAGTAAAGGAGTGTGTGTGTGTGTGTGTGTGTGTGTGTGTGTGTGTATGTTTGTGATGTGTATGTGTGTGTGTGTGAAACCCTAACCTTGATTCAGGTGAATTAAGTGGAGAAAGGATCAGCAGTACTCAATCCGGACTCACAACAACAAGCACATTTCTTCAAAAGTGAAGTTTTGCTGGGCAGCTATGGGAAATAGGAAGGGAAATAACCTCCAGGAGCAGACTAGTTTCAGTGGTGGAAAATATTTCTGATTTCTTCACAAATATGATGTAGTATAGAAGAAGGAACACTGAATATGGAACTGGAGGACCTACATATACACATCTAATATTTTCTGTTTCTGTGATACTTTCTATCTCATTGACTAGGCAAATTATTTAGTCGATCTGAGTTTCAAGTTCTTCATCTATAAATGAAGTAAATAATACTTGCAAGGTTGTCATGAGTTTTGTGACACATTTTTAAAAAACACTTTACATCATAAATCATTGAGTACTCTGTAAAAAAAAAATCTATTCTATGATCCAGTGACACTGGTCTCCTTGCTCTTTGTGGAACAAGACTCTCCATCTTCTGTCTTCAGGCATTTTCATTGATTTCTCCTCTGCCTGAAATGCTTTCCCTCTATGTCTCTGCATGCTTGCTTCCTAGCTTCCTTCAAATCTTAAATAAAATTTCATCTTCTGCAAGAAGCCTTTCTTACTCTCCATTAATACTAATGCTTTCTCTCTGTGGTTATCCTGTACATATGTTGTTTTTATATAGTTGATGGAATGTTGTCTTCCCATTAGATTGTGAATTCCTTGATTGTAAAGATGGTTTTTGTCTTTTTTTGAGTCCCCAACAATTAGCACAATGCTTGGTATTTATTAAGCACTTAATAAATGCTTGTTGGCTTGATTTGAAATAGAAACATCTTGGCAGAATAGATAGTACACTATATTAGAAATGAAGAAAAACTGAATTTAAATTCTAACTCAGATTTTCACTAGCTGAGTAAGCCTTGGCAAGCTACTTACTTTTCTCAGCCTCACTTTTCTCATCTACTAAATGGGGATAATGATAACATCTACCTCATAGTGTTGTTGTGAGAATCAAATGAGATAACATTTATAAAGTGCTTTGTAAATCTTAGTGTTACATAAGTGCTAGATAGTATTAATATGAATATGATATATTATTATTATTAACCCACAACTCATAATACTTCCTTTGTCTAAGAGATATGGACAAGACAACTCTATCTTTAACCACTGGCTGAAAATTGTGATTCTGAGTTAGATGCTCACACAATGAGCAGCAGGTCACCATAGCTAGCTGCAGGGTGTTCTTCATTATCTGTAGTCCTGGCAACCAAATTATAGTGCAAATGTAGACAGCCTCAGTAACAAAAAATGTGCTAATGACAATTTGCAAAGAATGGAATATTTTTTATTGATCCTTTTAGTATCTATCATCAGGTAAGCAGGCAGATGTTCTAAATTCTTCTAGGGGAGGGGAATCTCCTTGCCTCCAAGACAACACATGCCAGTAGCTATAGTAGGGCTAGGGATTTCCTGCTCCCAAAATGACCCGATGCTGATATTTTCACAAAAATCTAAACAATTCTAGCTCATTTTTTTCTAAACTTCCAACTCTCTCATCATTCTCAGGACTTCACATATCTGTGGATGGAGTCTTATAGTTGCATACATTACAGGAATATTATCATATCATCAAACTCTCATTGGCTCTTTGGGGCAACCAGAACCAGATGTTGAAGACAACATGCTCTCACTAAAGCTGATGGGGATCTGGGTTGTACTTTATGGATACAAGCCTGCCAACCCCCAATCCATTAAGACATTAATTTTTCCCAAATACCATTATTTTCATCATAAAGGAACAAAAATCTTTTCTCCCATATCATCCAAAAGACTATCCAATAAATCTAAAACTCAAAAGCCAGGTCCCATTCAGAGATGTATTCATTCACAGGCTTCTCAGTGAGGAAAACTCTGAATAAAAATTGAGGACAACCTAACATGGATTTTGTCTCATAGGAAATGCACCAATTTTTCTTATTTAAAAAAATGCAACATAGCCTCTGTGTTAAAAACAGAGGAATAAACCAAGTCAAAATGAATTTTTAAAATGTAAAATTGGGGAAGAGGGCCTTTATTACATTCATTTTAAAAGTGAGGATGATCTTAATTGAATCAATCATACAGAAGTTGATGTGAACAAGGACTGACCACCTCTGAATATATCACAGACACTTTAATATGGTATGACTGAAAGCTTGCTTATTTACTTGAGGAATTTGACAATATACTAAGAAGCTAGTTCAGAACCCAAGAGATCTGAGTGGCTGAAATACAGAGAGAAGAAAGTGTTCAGCCAAACCACTGAAAAGGAACCACTTTGTAAGCAGAACAGCAATTACTCTTTACCACCACTCTACCTTTGGACAAAAGAAGTCTCCAGACCTTGTTCACACTTTGTTCTGAGTGACTTATTAATTTAAGTTCTCACTAGACAGTGGGGTGTAGCAATCAATGGCTTCTGTTGCAAAGAGATGTGCTTAACAAAATCCTTGTCTGTCTTCCTGGATAAAACAATGTAACATTGTTTTAACAAATTCATCTGCTAAAGTGCTTTCTCCCTTGTTGCTATAAGCAACTTTTTGATAAGCTGCTGCTACTAGTTGCCATTTCCCTGAATTGCAATTACTAGGTAGACTGTTTCTTACAAGGGAGTTTTAACAACTCATAAATTACTACATAGCCATAGGGTTATTTCAGTTCTTTTGTGAGTCAGATCCATAGCTACTTCCAGTCAGCATTGAAGTCATCCTTTGAGTCAAATATTTTTTGTCTCACTTTTCTTTTTCCACAATGGGACTTTTCCCAGACTCATTTTAATTTGAGTGAGTAAATTCCTTTTGACTACCATCTTGCCTCCAGAAGCCAGAATCAGAGTCATTCAGATTGTTCAGAAAATTTATTTAGCAATGCTCAGTGACTGAGGTAACACTAGAGAGCTTTATACAATATTCTTTCAATTGCACACAATTGTCCTGCAATTACCTTTTTAATAATTATTTCTCTATACAATACACTTAGATAGCTTTAGACAATGAATAATCCCACTTTGTAGCCTCATGCTCATTGTATTTAGTTCAAATATCCTAAAGAAATCAAGCATTTTCCAAGGATTAGGAATACTGCCCTTTTTAGGCATCATTATGATTCTTACTACACTGTTAGTAAGGCCATTTATTGATCCAATAATTCAGAGAAAGTTATAATTATGTGAAAAAAAACTAAATTTAATACCAGTGTGAAGAATTTAACACAAGGAGAGCAAAGACAGAGGGGAAGATTCCAAAATATTTATAGGAGAATTTTTTGCATGACATGTAGAGACATGAAACACAAGATGCTTTGATATTGTATAATTTTTTTTAGTGTACACTTTTACCTTATTTAATTACATATTTCATTTTATATCAATTTAAATTCTGAACATATCTCAAAGGATTCTTTTACATATCTTAAAAAAGGGGGGGAGTTTACAAAATCAAGTAATACATATATATCAAGAAATATAGTCAATCATTTCTGATAGTATATGCAATATGCTATACTCCTAGACAAAAATCTCATAAACACCTCTTTAAAGAAAAGGGGCAAGTCCATTATAAATTCATTTATTTTTCATGTCAGAAAACTCCATTTTTAGGACATATAAATCTTTACCTTTTGTTAAGGTTATGGAGCAGTTAGTGATGTGGTGAATAGAGATTAACCCTAAAGTCAGGAGGTTCTGGGTTCTAATCCAGCCTCAGACATTAATATTGTGTGATCCTAGGCAAGTCATTTAATCCTGTTTGTCTCAGTTTCCTCACTGGAGAAGGAAGTGGCAAACTACTTCAGTATCTTTGCCAAATTATCCTAGAACGGGGTACGGAGAATTGGACATAATGGAAAAAATGACTCTTCAACAAGTCAGGTTTTATAGGCTACAAAAAACTCTTACTGGGAAGAGTAACTTGTAGGGAGCACAATTTTTATGTTTCATCTAGGGGTCATAGGAATCTTTTGGAGACTATTTTTTTTCTCCCAAAGGAAGTAGTTAGTGACTGAATAAAAACCAGACAAAAAGTAGGAAAAGTCAATGATAAGTGGAAGATGAATAGAAACAACTCTCTTCTAGCCCATTAATTGGCAAAACAAGCAAAAGAAAGGCACTTGAAAGTTTGAGAAAGGAGAAACGTTTTGCTTAGAAACAGTGGCTGCTACAGACAATTCCAATTCTTGATCCCCAGATATGCAGATGTTGTTCATTTGCCTGTGTCTTGTACCCTTCTCTTTCCACCTTTCAACTACTATTTATGACAAAAACAGCTAATCTTGAAGTGAGGAAGAGCTATATATTTCTGAAGTCTTAAGAGCTAACTTGAAGCAGAGAGAATGGCTGACTGTAAAGTCCCAAAAATGAGAGAAGCAAAGCTGTTATGAAAACAAGCCACATAATTAATCATATTAAAAATTTCAAAACCCCAGATCACATGACTATATATCAAAAGATACAGAAAATGCTTAAGTAAAGTCCAAAACTCATGTATGCTAAAAAAAAAAAAAAATTACAAAACATTAACACAGAAGGACAAATTTTAATATGATAAAAACATATTCAAAGCAAGACCATATTATTTACAATGAGGAAATACTAGAATCTTTCCTGTTTAAACAAAAGAATAAAATAAGCTTCCCCTTCCCCCACATTGCTATCTAGCATAGTCTTGGAAATTCTAGTAATTATAATAAGATTATAGAAAGAAATAAAATAGAAAGGAAGATATGAACAATGATAAATAATCCCCCTTTACTGACTATATGATGATTTACTTAGAAAACCCCAAAGAATCTGCAAATGAACAATGTATAGCTTCAGTAAAGTAAAAGTATACAAAATAAATTCACAAAAATTATCAGCATTTTTATGTAATAGGAGAAAATAATTAAGAAATGCCATAAACATATAGTTTTAAAAATCCTTTTTAAATAAAGGCCTAAGTATTTAGAAAGTAATTCCTTATTGTGGGGCTGCTCCAATATAATAAAAAATAATGATGCTACCTAAATCAACTTACAGATTTAGTGTTATGTTGATTAAACCATCAAAAAATCACTTTACATAATAAAAAAATAGCAAAAATGATTTATGGAATAAAAATCCAGATTTTCAAGGGAAATAATGAAAAATAGGAATGCAGGATAAAAAGATTTTAGAGACTTCAAATTATATTCTAAAACAGTAATCATCAAAATTACCTGCAAATGTTTAAAAATTGAAAGATACATAAAAGGTGACAAATTAGAAAGACAAAGAAGTCGTTTCCTTTCTGTTCTACAGATAGTGGAATAATTCATGATCAAACAAGAGCTAGAGAGAACAAAAGAAAATAAAATGAACAATTTTGATTACATAAAATCAAAGTTTTTGCACAAAAAACTAGAAAGAATTTAGGTACCAAAGCAGGGGGAGAAGATATGTAGCAAAGTTCTCTGATAAGTTACATTCCTAAAATGCACCAAGAAATTATTCAAATTTGTAAGAATAAGAGCCATTCCCCAACTGATAAATGCTCAAAGAATATATGAGCAGACAGATGATGTCAAAGTTTCAATTCAAAATAATTGGCCATAACAAAATATGGAAATGGTCCTAGTTGAAGTGGCTATTATTGATGATATTGTAAATTGGTCCAACAATGCCAGAAAACATTTTACAACCAGACAAAAAAAAATTATTTGTAGCCTTTGACCCAAAGATCTTAGTGTCTTGCATATACTACAAGAAGATCATTAACATAAAGTTCTCACACACTAAAATATTCATAGCAGCATTTTTTTTTTTTGTGGTAACACAGAACTGCAAATCAAGAAAACACTCTTCTATTGGGAATAATTAACAAACAATAGTTTCTGAATGTAATGGAATGTAATTTTACTCTAACAAATGGTAAATGCAAAAATTCAAGAAAACATGGGTAGATTTGTGTAAACTGATATATAATAAAAATTGCAAAACCTGAAATACAAAACTGAACAATAATTAATCAAATAAAATAACAATTTGAATAATTGAAAAAATGTGATTGTGACCAACTTTAGTTCTGAGGGGGAAAACAACAAAGAAATGTCAGTCAGTTATTCAATTAAATTTATCAAATGCCAGGCTATGTGCTAAACTCTAAGAATACAAATAAAGGTAAAAGATACCCCTGCTCTCAGAGACTTCACTGTCTAATAAGAGACAACATATAAACAGGTTCATATAAACAAATTATATGTAAAATAAAGTGGAAATAATCAATAGAGAAAAAGGATCAAAATTAAGAAATTGATATTTGACGAAAATGAAGGATAAACATAAGGGTTTGATGGAGGCAGAGGAAGCGGGAAAACACTCTAGGCATAAGAGAAAGCTAGTAAAAATACCTGGAGTTAGCAAGAGAGTGTTTTGTTCCAGAAAGAGCCAAGAGGACAAACAATGTCATTGCATTGAAGAGTACTTGAGGGTGTGAAGATAGAAAAAAGACTAGGAAGGTAAATAGGGCAGATTATTATGGGCTTTGAAGGCCAAATAGAGGGTTTTATATTTGATCCTAGAGGTGATATGAAGCCACTGGAGCCTCAGTTTCCTTATCTGCAAAATGTGGATAATATCCGTAATACCTAACAGTATAGATGTTAATGTATGTAAAGTTTTGTCAACCTTAAAATGCCGTAGGAATGTTAGATATCATGAAGGTTTGCAAATTCTCTTTAACAATAATCCTTAGGGATTATAATTTTTCAAACCTTGCCTAAAATTCTCAAATAGTTTACCCTGACTCTATCCTTCTATATGGGATTGGAGTGACAGAGTTTAGTGGATAGTGGGCTTTAATATTCCTTTGTGAAGATTATTTTATTCTGCCCTAGTCCCCCATTTCTGCCCAGTTTAATTTCTTTCTGGAGCTGAGCTCATTTGTTTGGAAATCTTAGTCTTCTTCATTTTTTTTTTCAGGAAATGCTTCTCAAGAAATTCTCCTGATAGTTTCCTGAGTTAATTTTTATGTTTCATTTCAGAAACACATTTATATTTGCTCCTATTCAGAAATAGTGAAAGCATAAATAAGAGATCACATTTACTTATAAGGCAGCATGTTTTATGGGATCTCTAACTATTTTTGGAACCCAAGTATTATGAATATTCTGTAAACAGTGGGGAAACTTTTAAGTAACTTTTTTCATTCATTTAATAAACTGCATTCCCAAAGTCTTCCATTTTTTGAAATTCCCAAGACTATTATAAAGTCTTTGAGTTGTGTTGAGGTGTTAGTGGAACAGTCACTGACCAGAACTGAGGTTCTTGTCTTAGCCATGCCACTAATTAACTCTGATTTGTGGCAAATCATTCAACCTTTCTAATTTCATTCACTTCTAAAATAAGAGAGTTTTATGCAATCCCTCCAATTCTACTATTCTTTGAATCTAATACTTGCTCCCTCATGCCTGCTCCTCCAACTAAGATACTGTTTTGAGATGAGGGACCTCTCTCTCCATTTATTTCATGGGGTCTGAGTGGAAAATTAACTGAAAATATTCTCATGATGCCAAACCATTCCTGCACAGGTGAAGCTATTTCAGAGGTCAGGTAATAATAATAACAGCTAACATTTATATAACATTATTGGTACTGTTAGTTTTCCTATTTTACAGATGAAGAAACTGAGGCAGATGGAGTTAAATGACTTGTCCTGGGTCACAAAGCTACCATCTGAAAACATATTTAAACTTATATCTTCTTGATTCCAGGCTGGGCACTCTACCGCACCACTTGGCCAAGGACCAACAATTCTCTTAGTCAAGCTACTTTGCTTGCTATTCTAGGAAGACAGATAAGATGGAGTTATAAATAGCATTTAAACTTAGAGAGGAAGGTCGAACTGAAGAGGCTTTAGTTAGTTGGTGGGAGAGGGTGATGGAAGTGATATAGACAAAAGGTGATTGAGACCAAAAGCTCATTCAAAAAGCATAAAGGAAACCTTGGTGTTTAAGCTTCCTCTTCTAATTGGATCGCAAATCTAGACTCCTCGCCTCACTCCATCCCCTTCTGCTAGCAACTTCTCTTCTCCTTTTACATTTAAGAAGTTATATGCTGCTGGCTAGTAATTTCTCCAGCCCTTCAATCCAACACCTAGGAATCACGTCCTATTAGTACAGTGTTTGGTGGTTAACTCTGAGTCACCCAGGATTCTGACAGGCTTAACCTTCAACCCAACCCCGTCTATTTCCTCTACCTACCAAGGCAGGGAAGTTTTCCAAGCTCTGCCTACCAAGGCAGGACTTGAAGGCTCGTTTGCAAGAAAAGGTGCTTGCTGGCTTGTTTTCCAAGAGTCTGATGTGTCCAGGACTAGAAAGTCCAGAAATAACAAGATTTAGAGGCTCAAACTTCTGATCTTGTCCCTAGTGAATAGGACACTCATCACCACTCTGTGAATCATTTCTTCCCGATGCTCCTAACTACTTAGCTTCCTAAGACACTTTCTACCCCTTCCAGCTCCCATTGACCCCCACCCCCACCCTCCAGTTGCCTTGCCTGAGTTAAAACTGTGCTTTAATCATTTGTCAGGGAGGAGTGGGAGGTGGGGGGGGGGGTGAGGGAGGGGAAGGTTGGCTTTGATTTGGTTCAAAGAAATAGTTAGATACTGCCCCAGCATTTCCTCTCAGTATTTCCCCTAAATTTCCAGCAGTAGACTCAGAGGAGTAAGGGAATTCACTTGCTGATGGGCATTGATGTCTCTGTTCCTAAAAAGGGGGACTCAGAGGTCTCTCCTGATCAAAAGTCAAGGAATTCAACACAAATAGTCATCTGCTAGGGCAGAGAGGCCTTGGAATAAGTGGACTAAGCACAGTTCCCACACTCCTCTTTGGGAAGTGAATGGCGCTGCATTACACCAGAGGAATAAGGCCCAAAAGGCCTTTTCAGGAAGAAGAAATGAAGGACTCCCCAAACAGCAGCTCTTGATCCTTTAAGAATGAAATCTCTGACTAAAAGATGAAAATGCAGTTGCAATAAGTAGACCCAACCATGTGAGCCTAGGCTAGATCTCCCCCCACCAAAAAAAAAAAAATTCTTGTTTTTAAAGCCATTGTCTCCAAATGCTCTTTAATTCCAGGATCTTGGCCTTAAGTTCTATTTCTTAACATCGGAGCTTATAAAGATAGAGAAAATATGAAAACCATGGTGTTGTGTAATCCTAGAAATGTGGAGCCCTATATCTTGATTCTTCAGACATAACCTTTTCTAGTCAGGCCAAAAAAATTAAAAAGCCAAAAACCAATGACAATGACAATAAATAAATAATTCAGCTGACAAAATCAGGAACCTCTAAGCTTGAATTTACTTAGAAGATGAGTTCACAATCATACTTCCCTTACCAGATCTTCCTCTCTTTCCCCAGTCTTAGAGAAGATACTGTGGAATCTATGCCATTTCTGTTTTTCTCCAGCTTCTTCCACCACTATGTGCCACCAGATCTCTCCTGGGCTGTCCACTAGAGGTTGCTGTTTGCCAGCCTGATCTCAAAGTGGGGGGGAGGGGGAGGGGGCTGGAAAGGAAAGAAAGAAAAGAAAAATGTAGTGGGGTGGTGAATCTGCAGTTAGCAAGAGCAAAAGAAAGAAAGAAAAAGGAAATAGAGATAGAAACACAGAGTGATTTAGAGAAAGAAAAAGACAGGATAGAAGGAAAAGACTTTTTAAAAACATGCTTTTGTGTTATGACTGTTATTGTCTTGAAAATATCTTAAGAAAATGACAAATTATTCTTTTACCCTAGTCTAATCTTTCTTAAATTCTAGGATTAGGACTTCTTCCAATTAAATTTCAGAGTTTACCCTTATTTCTTACAGAAAAATATAATTGAAAGAAACTCAAATCCAGAGCACAAAGTGGACTTATCTGAAATTTCTTCCCCATGTCTTCCTTCCCCGATTCAACTCAACCATGTCCTCAGAGCCAGGGATACCTAAGCTTCCCTATATCATGACAACAGCCCAGGAATTAATCCTCGACACAGCTAAATTGAAAATCAGATTTTTGTTTTTCCTTCTGGAGGCTGGATTAGATTTCGGAAGCTAAGAGGGAAGGGACAGTAAGAATAATAGTAAAAAATGGATCTGTCTTTCTGTAGTTTTCTCTATTTTAGCTGAGACTTTTCTTTTTTCCGTGGTCCCACTGGGCTGGAGGCAACACAAAGATCTGGAGTCCTAGCGTACCGGTTTTCGCGGGTGGCAAACTGATTTCCATTTTGGTACATTTTTGGTAGGTAGTATTTACTTTTTCTTTTGAAACACATTATTTCCCAGTCTTCTATAGTCTTACTAAATCTTTGTGACACAAGAAAGAAGGGGGAAGGAATCTATTCTTGGTCTTCTTTGATTGCAAT
This sequence comes from Antechinus flavipes, assembly GCF_016432865.1. Classification (NCBI taxonomy): domain Eukaryota; kingdom Metazoa; phylum Chordata; class Mammalia; order Dasyuromorphia; family Dasyuridae; genus Antechinus; species Antechinus flavipes. The sequence continues at coordinate 568,679,995 of NC_067399.1, forward strand.
GAGGTCGGAGAGGGGGCAGCGGGGAATGAGAAAGAAGCTGACTTTGGAAAGACGAAACCAGTCTGACCTTCCAAAGTAGCCTAGGCCCCGGGCCAGTTGGTCCCAAGGGACTACTCTAGGAGGAGAAAAAATAATCAACAAGGTAACCGGAAATCCTAGCTCCGTTTCACTGAAAAAGGGGCATTAGCTCCCAGAACTTGTTGGCCTTCAAAAGACTAGACGAGGGGGACCTGACTCGACTCTTACAGCCCTGATCTTGCCGCAGCCAGGGGAAGAAGGCACGCCCCAGCAGCCAGAGGGTCCAGAGCATCTCCTTTCACAGCTCTCTGATCCTGTCGGCTTTTTTCCTCAAAGGGTCAGGGATCGGGGTTTCTGTTGTACTTTCCTGGACACGGGCAGGTGAAAGTTATATGGTGCAGGGAGTAGGGGAGGGTGATTCAGACGAAGGAGGGGAGGAAGGAAAAGCTCACTCCAAGTCCTCTCTTTCCCTTGCTGATCGAATCACAGCTGGAGGCAAAATGTTGTCGTCGTTGTTAGGGCGGTCATATTTGGTCTAATTTTTCGGGGAGGGGGAGAAGGTGCGGTTCACCCGAGATTGCCCGGGTTCCCGCGTCGGGAGGAAAGCAATCGGCCCGGGATTAGAAGCCAAAATGGCTTGATGTAAACAATAGGAAATTCCACTAATGGAAGGCTATTTTCTGACTCTCTTTCCTGCAAGACCCCTTCTCAAAGACCTAGGGGTGGCAAGGACCGTGGAAACTCGCTCAAAGAGACCAGCGCCGCGCCACCAAGCTCCATTTATTAATCCCGAGTTTATTTTAGCGTATGGCTGCTTGAATGGTTTAAGGGGGGCGGGGAGTCAAGAGAAAACGATAACACCCCCAAGTTGGCTCCTAGATTTTTCTTTGGGATAGAACTGGAAGGAGGGGAGGAGCTGGTATGAAGCGAGGGCAAAGATCTGGAGTTGCGGGTTCTGGAATGTAATACCACGAGCGGTTGAAGTACCCGCTCAGAGCCGGCAAGGTATAGGGCGCCGAAGTTCAGCAACAGCAGAGGGACCACTCGGTTCCAGCGGGTAGGAATGGACTTGGGAGAAAGCTAGGGTTCGGACGGAGAGCACAGCTCAGGACTAGCTTAGGAAGAGCACGCGGAAATATCTCCAGGGCAAGGAAGAAGTTGGCAGCAGCCGGGTAGCTGGCCATGCCCTACTACAGGAACAAAGGAGACTAAGCTCTGGGTACTGGCGCGCGCAAGCGGAAAACGGTCCCATATCAGCTATGGGCAGAAAACTCGAAGGAAAAGAGAATGTCAGCGGCCAGAGTGAACAGTCTACGCTTTGGTCGATTTGCCACAGCAGCTGAGGGTTAAGGGGGGGTGGGGAGGTGGAGAAGGATAAAAGAACGTAGATTGGGCAGGAAAGAGGACAGCGGAACTAGAGAAATCTGGAAGGTTTGCTATCTGCCTTTCGTACACTGAGCGGGCATCGCCGGCCCTGGCATTGGGAAGCATAGTCATCATTAACGTTATTAGCATCATTAATGATGTATTCTTACTATAACGAATAATCACAATAGCCGGAAGGGGTGATGGGGTCAAGACTGGGCCTATATTCTGCAAAAAGAAATGGTGATCCCTCTTTCCATTAAAGGAGCTGCCCTTGGCCTAAAAACCTTGAATAGGTTTTCTAATAAGTTGAATAGGAAAACGACCGGGAGAAGAGTGGGTGTTCGATTGGGGCCTAGGAAACTGGAGCTAGAAAAACTGACTTCCCAGAGTGACCGGAACCTCAGCCCTGTGGCAGCGGAGGGAGCTTAAATCGAAGAGATTCAAGGCTCTACTGTTACCATGATGGGTAGATTCTCCAAACTTGCTACCATTCACAAGATTCATTCACTGCTTTTGGACCTTTCCTTAGTTTGGAAGAGGCCGAAGCTGCGGCACTAGAAGCAACAAACTAGATCTGAAGAGCTGGGGCCACTAGAGTTTCTGTCTTTAAACCTATTTAACAAGGAGTTACCCAAGAGGAACCCCCGCAAACCCAAAATCTCCACCTGAATTACACTCAACACTCCAGCTCAGAAATTCCTCGGGAAAAGAGGCTAAAGGAAGGTCCCCAATTCACCCCCAACCTCAGATATTTTCTCCACTCTGCGGGAGCAGCCCCCAGGAGAGAGGCCCCAGCCCTTTTTATAGGTGACGTAGGGCGCTACGTGGCCAGCTCGGGCCCCAGCCCCACGTTCATAGGCTTCTACCCCTGAAGTGACACTTCGGCGCTTGCTCCCCCTTCCCCCGCCCCTGCCCTCGGGGGGACGCCGCCTTTTTCTAATCGGGACGCAGCCCTGCCTCGCCACAAACTCCCGCGCCCACCGAAGAGAGAGTGCTCTGGAGACCCAGGGACAGAGCACTTTAAATCCCACCCTAAGACTGGCCGGGAAAAAAAAAAGAACAGTCCTACTTGGCTCCTCTCAGGTCAACTTTCAGAGGTGAGTGAGTCCCCGAGTTCCATTAGGAAACAACGGAGAGTGTCGACAGACTGTAGGAAAAACAGTGGGACTGTAAGAATGGGGATGGATTGAATGGATGAAAAGCAGAAGCGGGAGCTGTGGGGGAGCGGGTCGGAGAAGAAGGTCTCAACCCCGACTCTCTAGAGGAGATGAGGGTACTATGGAGGCCAACAACCTTAAAGCCTTCCTAGCTATAGTCACTACAGGTTTGAGGGAACTGTGAGCTGGTTTGGGTCTGCACCTGCATCGGGTGAAGCGCAAGAGGCCTCAGCGTAAGGGAAGCAGGGAAGGTGAGTGGAGCGAAATTTAGAGCAGAAATGGTGGTGGTGGTGGTGTGGTGGTGATGATTGTAGTAAATACTATCCTTATAGTCAAGATAAAGACAAACAATATTAATAACAGTACTGTGTGGTCATCGCAACCCAAATAAATCCGAAGCTTTCTCAATTTGGGGCCGATGGAAGAATAGTGAAAAAGATTTTTTCCACTGTTCCTCTCTCTCCACACTCCATCCCTAAGAGCTCTCGGCTAGAGGCAAATCAATGGTGCTCAGACCCGGGGACTTGGAGCGGTATGTCCCTAAATTGATTCAAGCTTCGCTTAGCAATAAAGCTCTCTCAATAGGGGCACAATGGAGTCCCAGTGTGACCCGAACAAAGAATTTGGAAGTAGTTAAACTGCAGGACACGTCCGCAGCCTGGGTGCCTGAATTAAAAAGAAGGGGGGAGAACGAACTTTAGGAAGGGGGAGGTTTAGAGAACATGCACAGGGGAAAAGTTGATCGGTCGTCTTTGCTTCAGTGGCAATGGAGCAAATATAATTCAATAGGAAATGTAGGGATTTCGGTAATGAAAAGGTGGCCCGGGTTACACGCAAGTTGAGCTCTTGGGAATCTAATGAAAATAAACTTCACAGAGAGAGGGCTTCTGGATTCCCAGCAGTGAAGGAGTCTTCTTGATTTGGGACCAAGGAAACACACGGTCACACTTCCAGAGCGAAGTGGGTAGAGAGATAATGAGATAGTATTGGGTTACAGACAAAAAAGAGAAGATAAAGAGGACTTTAATGTTGGATGGATCCAGGAATAGAAGGATAAAGATTTGTACAGGACCTGAGAAAACTGGGAACTTTAACTACCAAACAGGGGAATTCTCAAAGGTCAAGTAACATATACAGATATGTTCCCGCTTTTTAAAAAATTCTATCTCCAGAGTGAGATGGTTATCATATTTTCCTCCATTTCTAGAAATGCTTTTAGCTATTCATTTCTCTCTTACCTTACACTATGTCTTCAACATCATGTGTTGGGGGTTGGTAGTGTGCAGCATATGTTTTTATGTGATTTTTTCTTTAAAGAAGACAGCAACATTCTTGAAAAGAGAAAATTTTAAATTGTAGAGAAAATAGCCTAGATGTGTGGAGGCAAAGGTTCTTCTAGGGAAAAAAAGACAAACAAAGATTAATTATGAGAAGGAGAATGAGAAGAGGGAGTCAAAAGAAAGAAAAAGAAAAAGAAATCCTTCCCTAAAAATATCTAAAATGGGAGGCGCAAGGTGAGAATACTGGAAAAGAATCGGAAGAAAAAGAGGAAAAGAAGATGGGGGGAAGAATTTGGCTTATGTCTGGACTGAAATTGAGACACTGCCTTAAGAATTAAAATGGGAAACAAGGTCCCTCTAATTAGGCAGCTGCCAGCTCCTACTGGGAGAGGCGGGCTGGAAAGGGTTAACCCTATTGCTCATGAACTTGGCCTGTCTGTCTGGGTTTTGATGGATGGTAAGACCCCGCTGACAAGTTCAGCTGGCGGGACCTCCCCTGCTGTTGCCGTTGAGAGAGACAGAGACATATACCCACAGACCTAGATATAGTGTTCAGAGACAGAGACAAGGGATGTGGAGGGGGAGAGAGAGAGAGAGAGAAAGGGAGAGCGGTCTTTCAGATCTTTTAACCCACAGTTCCCTCTCATTCCAAAAGAGACCTACTCTCTCCCTCTCCACTACCCCTCATCCACTACCCAGTACTCCTTTACAAAAATAATGAAAGATGATCTACGTTTCCAGGAGATTCGGATTCCGTAGCTCTATTCCCATCTCCTCTGATACTATATATGAGGGAAACCTCACCGGATAATCAGATAATGGGATCACAGAAAGGAATTCGGTCTGTGATTAGGGTCGGGACTGATTCCTGATACGAGGGCAAAAAGGTTTGTGAGGGGTTCAGCGGAGTCCTAGTTCAGCATTTGGACAGCAGCTTGGCAGGTGGAAAGAACTGGCGGGGCACTTAGTTTCCCCAGGTTCTCTAGAAAGGGAGCAAGGGTTAGTAATAATGGCAAAAAGTTGAGACCTGCCTTAAAGGAGGAAGGTAGGAATGTATCCACGAGATCCTCAGCAAGTATAAGACAAGGTCTATTCAGTCTGATGAAGCTTCGCTGAACTCATATTAGGGGTACCCATCCTCCCCCTTTCCCTGTATCCGCTACTGCCCCTGCATTCAAGCAAAAGATCGCTAGGCTACGGCTAGATCTGTAAGGAAGGCACTTTAGCTCCGCGTTGAGACGCCTGGGGAAATTTCAACCTCCCCATTCTCATGCTAAACCCATTTCTTCCTCATACCCCAAAGCTGTGAACAAGGCCTCCATCCTGGGTCACCCTGTGCTTCTTCACCGCCACTCCCCCTCCATTGCCCCCATTGGTGTAGGGGGTTTTAAGTGAGAAGAGCAGCTCTCGAGGAGTGGGTGGCGGGTCTTAAGAATGGGGGAGCTTATAGTTGGAGTGACTATCGTCAGGCACTGCTGGTTTGGGAATGGCGCCGATATGGCACAAGCTATGCTGAGAACCCGGATTAAAGGGCAAAGGGCCGGAGGGCCGGGGCTCCTGAAGCCCCCTCTCTCCAAGCCTCCTCTTTGCTCTTGCCCTTTCTCCAGCTCTCCCCCCCTCTCCCCTCTGCAATGGTTGGAGTGAGGGGGGAGAGAGGGGAGGGGAGGGGGAGGAGGAGCTGACGTCACTGCGGGCCGAGCCTGCCCGAAGAGGCGGCGCTGGGAGCAGCTCCAGAGACAGGAGAAGCTGCGAGAGGCAAGGAGCCCCCAGAGCTGGCCGCCGCCCCCCTCCTCTTCCTTGGGCCGAGGAGAGGCAAGGACTGCCGAAAGGGCGGCAGCAAGGGGCAGGAACCTGCGCTCCCCATTACCACGGGGACTGAAGAGACCTTCCGTTCCATTCCCAGTTCGCTGCCCAGCCCCCGCCGCTGCCTCCCCGGGCCCCTGAGCTCGGTCTCCGAGAACCCCGACCCCTTCCCCCGTCCGTAAGTGCTACTGTCTGGTGCGTCTAAGCTGAGCTTTGTGGGGAGAGGATGGGGGATTGCGACGCCCTGAGGAGCTGTGAGGGGGAGGGGGACTGGGGCAGATTGGGCAACTGAGCTGGAGGTGGGGGTGGTGAAGCTTTGGGAGTATGGGGTTTAACTTGTTTCCTGGAGCTTAGCTTATTCTGGGGGAGGCGTCCGGGTCATATTCTCCTTCACCCCTCTGTTTTTGAGGGTCATCAGTAGCTTTGCTTGATGGGTAGCCCAGGGAAAGGGAGAAAGGAACTTGAGGAAGCCAGAGGTCTCTGCCCTGGCCCTAACCCACTGACCCTTGGAAATCTACAAGGCCAAGGTCAGGGGTCATATGGTAGAGGGAAACTGGAGGGTTAAGGCATTTGACTTTGGATCCCTTGGAGAAAGGGAGTGGAAGTTATGTGACTTGGATTGAACAAGAGAAAATAACCGGTAAATCTTTCAGATGTTAAGATAGTAAGAAGCCCATATCCCAGGTCCCAATCTCCAACCCCAGCTTCTGAGTTCATTTTCTCTTTCTTCACAAACTACTCACATACATATCCATTCCTACAATACTTAACCATACCAGGATACATGTTATCATGAGAAACATTTCAGGTGATAATTATATATTTGCATATAAGTAAAACCACCACTCCTTTAAAAATCCATAAAATATTTTTCCCATTTAAAACACGAAATTGTTGGAAAATATTTTCTGGGCATATTTTATTTTACATACATATCTGCACATAAGAACTTTAGGTCAATTAGTTGTATTTCGGTTCTAGTCCTCCTTACCTACTTCTCCCACCTTCCAGAGAGCAGAAGGATGAGGATAGTTGGTTGAAGCTCTAACAGGAGGGGGAGGGGAAGAATATAGCTGAAAATGCTCAGGGTTTCTGGCTTCTCACTACAGCCAGAGCTGAGACTCTGATGGAGGGCCAAGGCCGCCCAACCCGGAAGATTGGGCACAGCAAATAGGCATAGAAAAGGCCTTGCATCTAGGGTGAGGGCATTTTCGTTAGAGTTTCAGATTTATAGAATAATCAGTGTTTATTAATTTGTGTGTGTTTTTGTGTGTCTCTGTGTGTATGTGTGTGCAGGTAGCTGTGTATTTCTATTGACAAATATGAGTGGGAAAGAAATAATAGTGGGGTGTTGAATGGGAGTTCTTTTTACCACACAACCCTCATTCTGATAGGAAGACTGGAACCTATTGAATCTTCTGACCTATAGAGCTAAGAAAAAGAGAAGGGATAAAGGACTGGGGGAGGCTCCCTTCAAAAGCTGAATCATATATAAGATACTTAGAGAAAGAGGAAAAGCATTTATAGTTTGTAATTGGGGATAGAATGAGGGAGGGATAGAGTACTGGTTTTTACCTCAAGTCAAATTTTGAAGGTAGGAGCAGCCAGCAGCCAGCTCAGTGAATAAGAAAGGGGTGCAAATAGCCTGATTCAGCCAGGGCTGTTGTTATGGCAGTTTATTTTTGTTCTCCTCTACAGCATTCTTTGCTGTATCTCTCCCCTTGCCCTTGTCCTCTCTTCATTCTGTTTCCACCCACCTCCCTAATTTCTTATACTTAGGGCAGTATAGGCCCAAGCTTCTTTGCCTGGAGCAAAGGGAGGAGAGCAGTAAGCCCAGACATGTCTATAATAGCATTGATAATGTCTGAGAACCAAGACCCCAAATAACCTGACCAAGTGAGAGGGGAGAGTTTTTATGGAGGGGAATGTCAAGAAGTCAATTCCTTATTCTTAAAGAGTGAAGAGACAAGAGTGGGGAACTACAATGCTAATTGTCTTTCCATCACATAAGAAAATTATGAGATCTGATTAATAAAGGTTTGGGAGATGAGAATAAAGGTTCAGGAGAGGGAAAAAGAAAGGTGGGGATAACAGACAATTAAGAAGGGAGGCACTTGAGACCATGAGAAACTAGGGTTACTCCAGGTTGTGACTAAAATAACTCCTAATTAAATACGCATGATGTAAAGATGAGAGATGAAAGGAGCAGATAGGGTTCCTACCTTGACCCCTTCTGGGCCTACCTTGATAAGAGCATCCCCCCAAACTGATTAAAACTGTGTTCAAGAGAAGATTGGGTTTATTTCTTTGCAGGGTCTGATATCTCGACTTTCCCCCTATATTCACCAGCCACTCCCCAAAAGGATAGATCTAAAGAACTCTTATTAATGATAAAGATTCCTTTCTGTTTCCAAAGTATCGGACAACAGAATATGGCACCTACATAAAAGCACCAGTGTTCAGTCTTTCTCTTCCTCTATCTTTCTCTTTCTTCTTCCACCAAAACACAGCCAAAGGCCTAGTTCTCCCATCTCTAGCTTGGCAGAGATTTTAGTGCTCCTACATGTGACCATCAACATCCTCAATATCAGATTCTGAAGTATGGAAATAACTAAAGTTCTTTTGGGTGTTGAGGTGATTGTACTGGGTTTCTGAGGGCAGATGAAAGAATCAATCACAGAAAAAGCAAATTCAGAAAGAGATCTTCCTATGAATCTGTATATAGGTGAATGTATGTTATCATTGTGCTTTATATGTATGCAATGTTTATATACATATACACACATAAATGCATGCTGAACATATGTAACATATGATCATTCTATACATAGGAGATTGTATTATTTTGTACAATTCCATGTACATGTATGTGCATGTGTATGTATGTGGGTGCATGCACGCGTGTATGATGTCTAAGAAGCTTGCACATGGCATTCCTGTCCTGTTCTCCATGAAGAAACCTTGTAAGGCCTGACTTTCTAGGAGCTGAATACCAAACCTACTGGCTCTGTGCTCCATTCGGAAGGCTGTAAGCTGATTAAGCTGGCTTTCTGACTCTTAGCTGGTTCTGTGGTAGATGGAATGAGGGATGGGAGGAAAGAGGATAAAGGGAAGAGCTTTCTAGGGCTTGAATCCTTAGGTTGTAGTGAAAAGGTTATGACTGCTTTTCAGGCCCAAGTGGAGAGGAACTCTGAAGGCGGGAGTCACGCTCAGCACCATGGTCAGGGACCCCACTTATTACAGAGTTTGGGTTTTCTACAGGATTTGGGGGCTAAAAAATCAAAGCAAGAAGGAGAGAGGAATGCAGTGGGTGCCTGGACAGGGTGGAGTAATCGACAGGCAAAATCTTTAGTGGTTCTTGTAATTTAAGGTTTATGGGAACAAGGTTTTAGGTCTAGTTCAGCAGAAGGAGCTAAATCTTCCAAGAGATTACTGTATTGGGATGAAGATAAACTGGAGGATGGGGATCAGTTTGAAATAGGAAATATTCAAAGAGGGTACTAAACAAGAAAAGAAACAAACATTCATTCCATTGAGTGGAATAATTGGATCCTAGGCCTATCAAGTTTCTGATCTTAAATTTGACCAGTTCTTAAACTCGTCAGAGTTCCATATCATCTACATGTATGTATTTACATTTGTTTTTAGAGAACATGCACATTAATCACATATTTGTTCTGTTCGTGTATGTGTACTTAATTATATGTAAGTGTCGCATATCTTTGATATATTGTCTCGTATTACCTTATGAAGCACATGAAAAAAAGTACAATATACTAGTCCATATCTTTTTTTTTCAGCTTAAAAAATAAAAGAAAAGAAGAGACACCATCTTTCTTTGAAACACAGAATGAGAAAACTGAATTGCCAGTAGAGATGATGGGTTGGGGTAGGAGACTAGGGTAATAGTTCGTCTTGAATCATCTCGAGAACTGAATTTGAAATAAGCCTCCTCTGCCAGTTAAACCAACCCACCTTGGGAATTCGAGGTGTGCAGACTGGTACAGCCTGGTTCAGTCCAGGATTAGGGGCCTGGCGTGAGCTTGCATTCTCCCAGAACCAGGTCGACTCTGTGATAGCTCAAGGGAACTAAGGCTTTTACCTCGTTTGTGTGAAGGGAGAGACCGCCTTAAGAAAGTCCTGGAGCCTGCAGATTGACGGGGCGGAGCGGGAAGGAAGACAGGGGCCAGGGCGGGGAAGAGGTCTCTGTTTTTAAGACTGTCTAGTAGCTTGTTTGTTCTCTCAGGGAAAAGTGAGGGAGGGATTGGCCATTTTAGCTCCATCCCCAGTGGGTCTGTCCTGGGCTCAGTGCGCCCAACTTCTGGACCTGGGTTTCTCTAAAAGGGAAATCAAGGGTAGAGAATACTAATGAACAATCTCTGCCCTAATGGAATCCAAATTGGTGCTTTAATCATTTATTTTCTCATAGCAACAACTCGGTGCCTCCCCCACTCCTGGGGGCGCCTCATATACACCGTTAACATTAGCTTTGCCGAGAAGCCATTTTGTGCGCATCGTGCTTAAATTATACTAAAAGCGATTCTGTCTCTCTCTTTGTCTCCGTCTCTGATTCTGTCTCTGAGTCTCTTTCTCTTGTGCTCTTGCCTTACTCTCTTTGCTTACCTTTTCACCGTCCCTCAGTCTCCCTCTCACAATTGCTAAGACTTTGCTCTTAGGGAATGGTCTTTGAAGGACAATGATTCTGCCCCCACTCCCATCTCTCCACCAAACGCCCCAATAGTCCATCCGCTGCAAAGACTGTGTCTGCTCCAGAAAACGGGAAAGGAGACGGGGTGGAGGACTTGGGGCGAGCCGCCTCTAAGTGACTGCCAGTTTCCTCCCAAATATTGCCATACTTTGCATTTAAACACCTTGGATTTAAATCCAGTTGATATTCTTTCATGAGACCTTTTCTGGTCCCTTTTCTTCCCCACTGTCTCCTTCCTCGGTTTCTTAGGTTCTTGCAGAGGGAACTGTCTTCTGAAGTAGGACTCAGAGAAAAATGTTTTAGGTTCTAGGCCTCTAGGGACAAGGAAAAAAACTAGATCTGCTAGCTGCTTTCTTTTCTAGGAATCAGAAAAGGAAAGCAGACAATGTTTGAATGTGCTTTTGTTCTTTTAATTTTTTAGGTAGGGAGGGGAACACGGGGTGGTTATTTTTCAGTTGGAGTAATGGAGGAAATTTACTGTTTTTTAAATAATTGTCCATACAGATAGGACTGTATTAGAAGGGAAAGTAGATTTCCCTTCTAATCTAATGTTCTGGCAGAGAAATGTCCAAGTCTACCCATTCTTCAAAAATATTGCTGCTCTCACTAGATCTCTCTAGATTTTCCTCTAGCCAATAGTGGTGTGGGCCTAGAAAATCATTGGAGAAGAGATTGGGGAAGAGTAGAAGGGAGACTATGCAATCATCTATCTAATCCAAACTCTCCATCTAAATCTATAGGCTAATTTGATGACATCTACAATAACTATGAACGTTTGGCTTCCCAAACCATCAACCGTGGGTCAAAGAATCAACAAAAATAGGAGAGGGGAAGATATAAGAAATGTCTTTAAAAGTTAGCAGAGAAAAATTATTTTTTCCATACTAAAATCCTCTTCTTTGTAATATACCCACAGAGAACTAATCAAAAAATTTAAGGAGATAGATATTTAGGTGTTCAAAGCAGCTGAGATGAAAATTCAGGGATATGGTTTCAAGATCCAAAACTCCCCTTCTTCAAACATCCCCCAATTAAACTTTCAAATTTTAATGGGCTAAGTTCTGCCTAAGTAAGATTACCTTGAGAAAACAAGTCTAGCTATCCATATTATAGGAAAAAGGAAAGCACTGGAATAGAGTAGAACCAATTCAAACTGGGAGTGATTGATGTGAAATGACTGAGGAAGGGAGCAATCTTCCCCCACTACTGGAGTTTTCAATTCCTTAGTTGAATTCAGGGGGCAATGACTGAATTGTCCCTAATTTTACCTATCATCTCTACAAAGATGACTTAAAAAAAAAAAAAAAAGATGAGTTAGAGGAGGCACTGGGAAAAACCTATTAGAGCCCTAAAAGTCTTGAAATTCGTTTTCCATCAGTAATGAGATTTATGAAGTAATTGATTTAGGTCACTGGATGTATAATTAGTCCTAGGGCCACACTTGCAAGGTTTAACGATTAAAAGTGGGAAAACCGAACTCTTGGAGAGGGAAGGGTGACCGTGCTTTTAGTGTGTGTTTTTTCTGGTCTAGGTACCTAAACAAAATCTACATTCCCTTCATTATTTTTGCTAAATGGAAAGGTACACTGGTTGATGTGACAGGATGAGAAAATATTTACTTGATTGGTGCTTTAAAAATAGAGAACCCACGTACTGTTGTTTTCTGTGAAACACTCTAGAGTGGGGTGAGACAGGAGTTTTAAACGTTTTTCCACTTACGACTCCCCAAGCCTGGGAAAAGTGAGAGGAAGGAGATAAACTGCATCAGCATTTTGTATTCTCTAGGGAGAAGCTTTCCATTCTGCAGCCTGACTCACAGACACACGTGCCAACCTGGGCAGATACATATATTTGCACATCTACAAGCCTCATGCAGTTGTTCTGACACACACATAAGCATTGGATGCATATATAAAAATCCTGACACATTCGTGCATATACATTCATAACCCACACCCCACCACCACTACCACACACAACACGCACACTCGCATTCATACTTTCCTGAGGCTTCTCGCTCCTTTTCTCGTGACTCCATATATCAAATTGGTTCTGTTGTATGGAAATCTCAGTCTGCATAGAGAAGAATGTGGATCCTGAGGGGAAGGGGAGTGAAATTAACTGGAATGGGACTTAGCACCATGTCCCTCACAAGAGACGAGCGTGAATCTTTCCTCTGCAGCTGAAGACCTCCTCTTACCCCAGGGGGCCAGTGAACGCCAAATCCATTGTAAAGTCTGGGTCCGGCTGAGCGCGGGAAGGGGACCTAGATTTGAATGCTGGGCCCCTGATTGGTCTGGGTCAGGTTGACGTCACTTCCCCGCGGGGTGATTACCATCAGAAAAGAGGGCTAGTTGGATAGTGGGCGGGGGTGGGGGGTGCTCCCTGTGTGCGCGGCGCCTCGGGACCTCAGAGCATGACCTGCATGCAAACCGACCGCTTCCTCCTAGTGGTCGGAGCCCCCCCACTGGGCAACTCGGGAGGCCCAGAAAGCAACTCCAGGCAGCCCCCTGGGAACTGCCCGGGCTCCAGGAGGGAGATGCAGGGCGCTCAACTGATGTCCTCTCTCTCTCTCTCTTTCTCTCTTTTTCTCCTTTTGCTCTTTTCCTTGCTTTCCTGGGGGCAGGAGCAGCCCAAGAGGTCGCCTTTCCTTACCAGCCAGCCCTCTCCCAACCCAACACGTCGGGCGGGCTCCGGAGGCGGCGGCCAGGGGGCCTACGGGATCGAGGCCCGTTTCTCTCTTTGGTTATCTAGCTGTATGAGTGTTATTGAGCTATCATAAAGCTAGATAACCGAAAGTAGAAATGACTTTCACAACTTCTCCGAGCTGGGAGAGCCCCCCCTCCCAACCTACCACCATCGTCTTCACGTCCCCACAATCCCCGCCTTGTCCCAGGCGGAGAGGAGGCGGCGGTTGCAACGGAGCCTAAGGACCCAGGAACACGACTTACCAAGTAGAGGCCCGGGGCGGCCCCTACCCAGAACCAGGTACCCAAGCTCTCTGTCTTTCTGTTCTCAGATTTCTGTGCCAGATCCCAGCTCCTCGACTAGGGGAAGGAAACTTTTCCCTTGCCTGGGACTTGGCTTCTTTCTTTGCTAGTCAATCCTTTGGTAAAGGAACCCGAGGAACTGGGTGGGAAAGGGGGGTGGAGGGGAGTCTGGAAAGAGAAAGGGGAATGTAAGTGGGGAGGGAGGAGATGAGGTTGAAGAGGGGTCGCTGATGGGAGGGAGACAAACCCTTTTTCTTCACCCCATAAATCAGGTTGGAACAATCTGTTCCACATAGCTCAGGACTGGGATTTTCGGATGCAAATAGGGCGGGAGGGAGACGGCGGCCGAGGCTGGGCGGAGGGGGGTGTGAGGGAGGGCGGGGAGTGGAGGGGTGTGAAGGGGCGCCGAGGGCTCCACTCGGTTCTAACAATGCGGCCTTTATCGAATTATTCTGCGAGTCAAACCTGGAGCCGCATTAGCATGCGGCTTCGGTTTTTGATCGGGCTGGGGGCTCAGCCCTCCCTAAGCTTCGCCCCTCGGTGAGGTCAAGTTCTTGATAATTTGATCACTTTTCATGGGCTTTGGCAGCTGCCTTTGTGTGCGGTTGGGGGGTCTCTGTGCAGCGTGAACCGGAGCAGAAATGAAGGGGAGTCTGCTCAATAGAAAGGGACTGGGATCCTGGGGGCAGCCCTCACCGCGGAGACTTTCCCTGCATACAAACTATCTGTTTGAGCCGGACTCCGGACATCGCCCCGCGCCCCTCCCCTCCCCCTTCCCTGCTTCCCAAGTTGCCTGAATGGTTAACATGCATAAAGACTGCTTCGCTCGCCTCCCCCTGCAAAACCGAGAAGTCGCAACATAAGATGTATTACAATGTCTAGCAAATAAAAAAGCAATTGGGGGAAAATCTGCATTCCGTTCCCATGGTAACGCAAAGCAGCGAGCGTTCTGCCACGCAATCTCCTGGCACATTTTAGCAACACATTGGGAGAAAGGCGAGCTCCTGCCTGGTCGGCTTTGGTCGAAACGACCCCCTGGTCCCCTATATCTCTCCCAGCTCAGGAGGGGTGTGGGGTAGCATTGTAGGTTGGGGGGGGGGGCGGGCGGGAAGTTTTTTCAGGGCAAGGAAAAGAAATTCCAGTCCTGGTCTCTGAGTGCAGAATTGAAAAGACAGGTTGGGGGGCGGAGGAGGGGAGGGACTCCAAGCAGGTCAGGTCCGGAAGGTCCCACGATCCTCCTTCCCTTGGAGCTGAGGGTTTGAACTTTCCTCCAGTTCGCTTTCTTCTATACTTGGGCCGCAGGGAAATCCAGGTTTATTTTTTAATCTAAATGATTGAATTCTTACTGTAGCATACCTGGTTGTCTCGCTGGTAGAGAATAGTTTGTCCAAGTCCCTCTGGAAGGGAAAGATGTGGCTAGATACTCAACTCTGGACCCTGGAGTGTCCCCTATGAAGGGGTATATCTGATCCTGACAGACAGGCAGGCAGGCAGGTAATCGCATAGATAAGTCCAAGCTAGATGTCTGCAGGTGTGTCTTATTAGTGGAGGGAAGAGGGGATGGGGGAAGGGAAAAGGTTCTGATGCTTTACATATCAGTGCTTCTGTATATTAATGTATGATTTATATGGGTATATTCATTTGTTTGCAACTGGCACCTTCTTTCAGTGGACCCCAAAACGTATTTCCTTCTTAGTAAAATATTTCCATTTCTTCCCCCCCAAGCTTCCAAATCCAACTTCTTTTTTTTTTTTTCTAAAAACTACTCTCTTTTCCTGACCTTTCTCTTGTGAGAGGGATAAGTAAAAAGAGTTACTACTCTTACATCCTTCACGTAGTCATAGTCTTCTTTTCTACAGCTAAATGGAAAAGAGAAGAAGTGACGGTAAAAAAACAAACAAACTGATCTTTGTTTTTAAATTCACTTCTTTTCCCAAAGTATCTTGAAGTTAGGAGAGAACTGTTAACTCATTTTTCAAAAGAAAAACTGGGTCACTTGAGAAAAGCTGATCTGGGATCCCAGGAGTAGAGGGCATTAGATTCCCTGAGATCCCTTGACTTTCATTTTCCTCTTTTCCGCCCATCCTTTATACACATATATTTCAGGGTTTGATACCAAAATAATTTAGTGCCTTCATTTGTCTACACTGCTCAAGTTTTTTTTTTGTTACAGAAGCTGAAAAACATTTCTGAATGGCACGATTTGGGAGGACAATGGAAGGGATCCTGTGCAAATAAGAAAGTGGCTCAACGGCTTTCATTCAAAAAAGCTGTTGCTACCAAGATGCACTTGAGAAATGAACCCACCTTCAGGGCCAACAGTGTGGGCCACTTGGGTTGTTGAAAGCGCTTTGGAAAGATTTGCTGTGTAATCAGAGCATGCTTCTAATCGAATCTTCCGGTGTAGACCTCTACACATTATGATCATAAATGGTGAGGGAAGAGGAAAACAAAGCAACTTTTCATTCTAAAAAATCTTATCAGGAAGGGTGTGAGTGTATGTCTGTCTTCTTGTCTATATGTGTCTTTGTGTCCGTGTGTGTGTCTGTGTGCCCACGTGTACTAAGGACACTGCTGTCCCGTACCTTTGGCAGTTGGGTACTTCTAATCAGGAATTAAGAGCAATCCTCAGCCTGGCTCAACTTCGATTATTTGCTCGATCTGCATTTGTTAGGTCCAGATCCTTTTTAGTGACCCTCTCCCCATTATCATCCAGGAACTCTTCCCATACTGTCTTTGTAGAGGAAGTTTTGGATAGAATCATGGAACTCCAACCTGTTTTAATCCTGAAACACTCTACGCGCCTGGAAGGAGCGAAGGATTGACTGACAATCTGAATTCAGCTCTAGAGTCGAGTCCCTTTATTCAGAGATTTTTTGGAGGGAATATAAATCCCTAAATTTTAGTAGGCTTTTGGTTTCTGAACGCCTTACGTAGCAGGACTCAAGAGAGTTTCCTGCCCAGCTACCCAGAGGTGAAGGGAGTTCACAATTGACGGGAGCCATTGAAAAGGTTGCAAGAAACTGAGGACCTGGATCTCGTACGGAATGGAGCCACCCCACGACTATCTCTAGGCTACACCGCATCTCTGTCCCCCACCCCGCCCAGCAAAACACTTGCCTGGGCTCAGAGCGAGCTTTCGCACTAATTTCTAGGGCTCCTGGTTCCTGGTGGGTCAGCAAGTTACACCACTGAGTTTCCCCAGTGCAGTAGGGGGACACTACGGGGAAATGAAACCTGGGCCGCGGAGACGGGAGCTGCCTGAGCTAATGCCAGCGAGGCCTCCCAGGGCCAGGCCAGGACGCTGAAAAGCATGAAGGGTCGGAATTAGACTCTCATTTAGCGAGCGTTACTAATCCGAAGTTACAGCGCTAATTCCCTGATCCGCCAGGTCCCACACGCAGCGCCCGGATTAGAGGCGCAGAGCTCGCCCTCACACATCCCCCTCCACCCCAAACGGAGCTCAACTGGGGCACCCGAGTCTGCAGGATCAGGGTTAATCCTTCTATCCGCACCGGGCGAGAACGTGCCACGGGGCTGTCCCCGAACCAGCTGGAGTTTACATGCTTGAGGCGCTCGGGGAAAATTCGGAAAGGAGGCGGAGGCCAGTTTTCACCCTGGAAGCACCGATTTCAAGTCCTCTATTACTGAAACCAAATCACCTTTCCTATATAGGGCCCAGTCGAGGAATACACTGCTGGATAATGTGCAAGATAATTACGCGGGATTTTGATGTTGTTGTTTTAAGTTTTTTCACTTCTCAGCCAACACATCCCGTGGCCTGGGCTAACACAAAATTCAGAAAGTTGGCAAGGATCCTGTCTTGATTTCAGTTTTCTCTCCAGATATCTTCCTTTTCTATTTTGGGACATGGTCTTGATCGTCTTAGCCCCTCTCCTCCATTCTTCCCCTAAAGTCTGTGGAAAGAATGACCAATCAGCTCCGGGGTACGGGGTGGGATGCTCGTTACCATGGTGATGATGAGGGGTCTAAATTCCATCCCAAGATTCGTGAATGGGAATCTCACCCATTCACAAAGCAATCCTTATTCTCCGCCTGGTTAGTGTGGCAGAGAGGTGCATGGAGATGGAGAAAGCTAGGGGAAGACTAAGTGACCTCATCATCGGAGCTATTCAGGTTCCCGGGGATATGGGATTCATTCTGTGAGATTCCAAGTCAAATGGTTATGGGGCATATCAGAGTCTTAATGACTCGGTAAAGGACAGGACCAAACTGGTTAACAAGGAAGAAGGATAAGTTACTTCTACTCAGTGTAAAAACCATATTTCTTACTCATAAAGATAATAGTGGGGAGGATTAGAGAAGAACTTTCGACTCTAAGATCACTTTATCCAAGCTTGAACTTCCTTTTGTCATTTCTAAGGTTCCTCCATCCCACTTCTTACCTACCTCCTCTTTCCTAACATCTTCCCTTCCAAGAGCCAAATTCCTTCAAGTTCTGGAAAGTAGTCTCTTGGACTCATCTTCAAATGAAACTTTGGTCCTCATTTCAAACCCATTCCAAACACCAGTCTTTTTAAGGGAGATAAGTAGTTGGAGGAAGTATACAGCTGTTGGGGATGCAAGAATATTCATACTGTGGAGACAGAAGAACCAAGTCCCAGGGGTACTTTTCTTGAACCCAGGTTTTCATCTCTCCCACAGACAGCTGCAGTGTATAGAACCCTCTCTCTGTGTCTCTTGTCTCTGTCTCTGTCTGTCTTCTGTCTGTGTATATGTCTCTCTCTGTCTCTCTCTGTTTCTGTCTCTCTCTCTCTCTGTCTCTGTTTCTGTCACTATGTCTCTCTCTCTCTCTCTCTCTCTCTCTCTCTCTCTCTCTCTCTCTCTCTCTCTCTCTCTCTCTCTCTCTCTCTCTGTCTTTCTCGGGATGGGGGTGGAGTTTGAACAAAATCCTGGTTAGTTGTCTCTTAGAATGGGCTGTTGCCTGTTCCTATAGAGATTTACTCTTTCCCTCCACTCGGGTCCAGGCTTAAGCACCACTTTAAGTGGGCTGCGCTCATTCACTGCCAGGCCCCTCGCAGCAATTGAGCCGGCAGGGGTTTGAAAAGAGGAGCAGGGCCTCAATGACAGGACCTTGGGCCAGGCTAATTGGTTTTGGTTCAAGGGGATATTGGATTTGTGAAAAGCCCCAACCTGCTTTTCCCACGCCAGAGACCAAGGCATTAAGGAAAGAGAGTCAAAGTGGGTGTGGCCAGAGAAGAGAAGGGATATCAATGTGGCTTCAGCAGGTGATATCCCGATGGAGACTTAAAGAACCCACCTATTTCTTATAGGTTAGTGGACCATGTTTGTGTGAGCGTGTGTATGTATGTATGTACATATAGGATTAAAAACTATGGACGGTCAATTACACATATACAGTAATAACTAATAATTAGAAAATCTGAGACCTTCTAGAATTATTCTAGGAGAAAGCACTTTTATAGGGACTTTGACATGATATTCCTTGTGGAGACTAATGCCTCTGAATCAATGATGTTCAATATTGACCAGAATATATAATGAGGAGGTAACTTTATTCTCTTAATAGAAGTACCTTTATTCTAAGAAGGCAATAAACACTAAGTTTCTCCTGTGGGATATGGGTATCCCTGGTAAGATTGCTGGTAAAGCTCAATCATATGATTATCTGAAGATTCCCACACATAGATTTTCTGGGTTTAGGAAACAAAAGAGTCACATTGTCTCTTTGCTCATTGTAATTAGTTATTACAATGGAATCCTCTATATGTTCATATTCTAAAGGATAAAATGTTTTGGTATGGTTTTAAACTATCATTATTGCTAACAACAATAATAATCTAAACATGGTAAAGCATGCATCTGAAGTTACTGAGGCTATATAAGTGTCTACAAAATGAATGTGCATACATGCAGAATACCTATTCTCATAAAGACAGAGCCTTAATAAAGAGCTATGCTCTCATAATTAAAATCTGTGATTATGATGTTAGGCATGACAGTGAACCATTAGAAACTATCCCCATATAAAGTCACCTATTGAAATAGATCTATTTTTCATGGTTCATATTGTGAATGTTGGTATCAGACTTTACATATAATTCTCAGCTTAAAAAACTTTTTTAGTCCACAAATGCCATTATCTTCCCACTCCATGTATAAGATAGCAAGAAGCATAAGTAGTCTTTACAATTTGTATACCAGAGCCACATATATACATGATTACAGCACTACATATGTGTGTCTAATCTGTGGAACCTGATTAATTCTCACTTCACCAATCCTCAAGTATATTAAGTTTCCTTTTTAAAAATGACAAGAACTATGGTATGCTAGTAGTCTCAACCCACTTCTCTAGCATCAAGATTTCCTAGCAGGGTGCTAGAGTGAAGTCTTCTATTAGGCAGACTTCATTAATGTTACCAAATATACTCCAGCACATTTACTAGTCTACTATGAAGTATTATCATAAATAATTAAAATTAAACTGCACTTGTCAAAATAAATGAACAAAGTACAGTTAGTGATGTCTTTGCCTTGATTTGATCGCCTTGGGTTTGCTTATTCTCTAATTTGCAAGGGGAAAAAAGAAAGAAAAGGCTGGGGAGGAAAAGAAAGAGTGTGATAGAGAGTAAAGAAAGAAACTCAATAATCTGCAATTGGGTTTCTGGTCATTAGTGTGACTTAGTGAGGTTGGAATGCATGCTCTAATGACAACTTATATGAATATAGAGGTGTGGATGCTGAAGGAGGGATTTCTTTGTCTACTGAGAAATGACCATGGAGAAGGAAAGAGTATTGCTTTTGGGGGATTAAGATTTGGGATTTTTTTAATGGAAAATTGTTCTTTTCTGAAGTTAGCTAATGTATTCAATTCATACAAGCCTTCCTTTACATCTACATAAGATTAACCAGGACTCTGATGTGATGTGTGTGTGTGTGTGTGTGTGTGTGTGTGTGTGTGTGTGTGAGAGAGAGAGAGAGAGAGAGAGAGAGACTTTCACATAACCATTCCCACATGTGCCCTGGAAAATTATGCCCACCCAGCAATAAAGAATGCTCACATTCTTGATACAGTAGGCTAGTAAAAATATCATAATACATTAGTAGACAGTAGGTTTTTGTATTTATCTATAAGATTGTATTGTGATACCTCAAAATGTCATGTCTGAATGTGTATATCTGCCTAGGCCAAGGGTATTTGTGTATATGTGATGTGGTGGGGCTTGTGTTTAAATATTTTACCCTCCAATGGGTACAGAAGTCAGTTTGGTAATTAGATGGGAGAAAGGGCCTTAGTCTCTGTCTGGGCTACAGCTAAGAAAGGTCTGTTCTCACCCTGAGTTCTGTTAATGAGCTAGGGACAGGTAAGCATCACACATTCCAACTTTTCTGCCTTCAGCAACATCAAGGAAACAGGGATGAGCTATTAATGGAAGGTGATGGTCCTGGTGCTAATTAGTGCTCCCTTTCAGCTTTTACCTGCATATGCACAAGGTTGACTTGCTTTTCTAAATCTAGTCCAAATCCAATATAAATCCAATTCTAAATCCCAAAAAAACCCAAATATTGTTTTCTTTAATCAGGATCATTTTGGGAGAAGGATGAATGAAACTATTTTCCCCATTCAAAGTATTTGGGGTGGGATGCTTTTTTTCCCACATGCCAAGTCCCTTTAATCATTCAATATCATTTTACTTGGGCCAGGAAATAGTGGAGGAGTGGGCACCAAATAGCTTTCCTTGACCTTCCCTAGCATCCTCTCTGGGTTAGGTTAGGTAAATGTTCACAGTCTCTCACACCTTATGCTTTTAAAAAAATGGTTTAAAGACCTAATCTATAGGGAAGAGGCAAAGAATGAGATAACAGCCTTGGATAGTGAATAAAAAGCTTAACTCTAGTCCCGTCATTCATTCATTCTCTTTCTCTCTCTTTCTCTCTCTTTCTCTCTCTCTCTCTCTCTCTCTCTCTCTCTCTCTCTCTCTCTCTTTCTCTTTCTTTCTCTCTCTCTGTCTCTCTCTTTGTCTCTGTCTCTCTCTCTTTCTCTCTCCCCTCCCCCCCCTCTCTTTCTCTTTGCTTTTTTTTGGTGGGGAAGTGTCAGCTGCTCTTTTTGGGGACCTAATACTTTCCCAGGTTCCTCACTTCCTTAGGGGTCTCAGACTTTCTGAACTTCAAGGAATTCCCAGACCTCAATTTTCCTCTTATTCCTTGTCACTGATTCCTAGAAATTCCTACCCTGATTTTTTCCCCATTTACATATGGCATTTTAAGGCTCTTGAGAAATTTTACATGAAGCTTATGCCTCCCCAGTACCCAGATGAATCTAGGCAATATCCACTTAACCAGACAGACTTGAAGTTAAAACCTTTGTATTCTTTTGAGTTTGTTTGTTTCTAAAGAATTTTGTGTTGTATGTTTTTTCTTCCATCTTGGCCATAAAGGGTACTATCTTTAAAAGATCAAACTAACTTGCTTTTTATTCTTTGAAATAACATTTCACAAGCTTTCACTTCCTCTTCACTTCTCTTGGGATACTTAGCTTCCTTCAAGGCTCATCTCAGACACCATCTCTAAGAAGCCTTTCCTGATTGCCCTAGTCATTTGAGCTCTCTCTTTTCTCCAATTAATAGCATTTCATTATGTAAGTATTGATTCTCTCTGGTAAAAGGAATACTATTTGAGGGTAGAGACTGTTTTTCCTTTTGTTTGTGTATATAGTTCATACTTAATAAACATTTGATCATTTAGGATGTTTATACTCCAAAGAGAAATGGGAAGGATGAGCATTTCCTTATGGAGATTATAATTGGTGTAGACAGTATTGGGGAAGTTGGAGTTTAGAAGGAGAGTAATTTCTTTACTCAATATCTCTTTCTTTGTAGTTGTTTTTTCATAAAAAAAAAAAGTTTTAGGTTCTAATTCTGTTGTGTAAAGAGAGATAGAGTGAGCAAAGTTCTGAACTCTTCCCATTCACTTCTGCTTGAATTATTATAACTCTGAATTCCCCACTTAATTGTGCTGTATGGATTTGGATTTTTAAAAGAGAGAGAGGCAGAGAGATTAATCTCTGCATTGGAACTCCACTGGGCCTGTCTTCTCTTCTCAAGGTCCTTGATTCCTCAAGCAGTTTGCTCTAGGGCACCCAGTGGGTGAAAATTAGACTGGCCCTGCTGGGAGATTGTTAGGAAAAAACACAGCAGATTCTAATGCTGACCTAGCATTTCCCCTGGCAGAGTGACTATATTCTCTGCTTCTGGGAAGCCTCCTGATATCCAGATTTTTAGCCCAGTCTCTAGTTAGATTTGTCCTATTATCTCATGTTCTGCATCCTCATTGACTCCGATGGCTGGACCTCTGGATTGTTGTCATTTCTGTTCTTGGGATGATGATGGAGGTATGCATGTTTCTATTGAATACTCTTAAACGATTAAAAATAATTGTTTGGAAATCCATCTAAGCTAGGGAAGGTAAGCTCTTTTATATCAGCTTAAAGAAGAAGGGCAAGCCTAGAAGAAGGAATGCTTCAACCCGTTCTTCCCAAGCTCCCAACTTGACTTATAAACTATCCCGAACCCCAGATTGGATATTTACTAGTTTCCTATTCCAGAATTCAGTAGGCTCTGCACCCTTGCCAAGTCACGTGGAAGCTAGTGAATAGAAATCATCCTCCCTGTATTTGAGACTTTCCCTGCCGTGGCTTCCGACTAGAGATGGCAATCACAAAGGCTTTGAAGTCCACCTTTTGGTGAGCTCTAGAAGGGCAGATTTCAGCCCTAGGAGAGATATTAAGCTATTCCCTCTATTAATCGCGCCGGGAATTCCCTTTAAAATGTCTCGATCTTGCCTCCTGAGGTCGGAAAAGATCCCAGCGGAGGTGAAAAAGAGGTCGGCGCTGCTTTCTCGGCTCTGAAGAATCAATTCTGATTTCAACTCCTTTTCCCGCTGGTTCGGGCTGAGCTGGGAGAGGACTCGTTTATCTTTGCTTCTTGCGGTGGCTTATCCGTCATTTCTCTGGATAGCAGAAACTGTAGGAATGACGACCGCTGCATATATCTATCAAAAAGATCAAGCGCTCCAAGGAACCTGGGAAATCACCTAATCCAAGTCTCTCATTTTACAAAGAAACTGAGGTCTGTCCAAGATCGCCAAGGTAAGAAGGAGCAGAATCAGGATTCAAACCCACGCCTCTTAAATTCAAAGCCGGTGCTCTTTCCATTACCCCAGGACAAAAGTGGAACCGAGTTTCTTAAGCAGAAGAGCCTTGGGGCGATATGTTTACGCACCATATTATACGTGTGTACAGATGTGTACGTGTTGTGCGTTTGGGGGTGGGAGTGGGGGAGGGGTGTGCCTCATTTCTCTGACATATTTTGCAGCTATTTCCTACGAAGGGCCCCGGGGTCATTATTAACTGTGTTCCCGCCTGCTGAGCGTCCCTTCATTCAGATAAATTCCCCTTCTCTCCAATCAGACATGGCTGAGAAGGCGCAGGACGGAACGTGGCTTGTACTCCCAGAAGATGGACCCTAGAGAGGGGTGAGTTGATGGCCCTAAGGCTAGGTGTCTGCCTCCTTTGTCTTTCCGTACTCAGATTCAAGGGCGTGTGTTCTGGCAGATGTGAAATTGGGTGAGACCAGTCCAGAATCTGCTCTTAAACCTTTTCCCGGAGCCCATAGGTAGGGATAGAATTCTGCCTCTAGAATTCAGATTACTTACACTTTACACATGCTTGGGGAGAGTGGTGAAGCAGGATTAAGGGGGTTGAAGATATATTCCTCCTTCCCCTCAGTTTTTCTGGTTTAAAAAAAAAAAGCTTTCCTTTTTAGTTCCTTTTCCCTTTGGCTCTCTCAAGTAGGGACTTTATTTCCAAAGGAGTTGTGGCTAGAACAGATTGTGAGAGAGGTGAGACAGGCCTAAACATATCTAGAGAAAAAGTGAATGTGTTCTTACATGCCCTCCCCATACCCTCTGCTTCTTTATTCTAGCCTATGCCCCAATCCTTTCTGCCTTGTTCTCAAAGCACCCCATCTTTTCTTTTCTTAGCTGCAGAGATGAACAGAGTTCAGAATGTTAAAAACTCTTTCTGAAATGTGAGGCTTGTTTAATGCTAGGAAAATCTTAATAGTTTTGGCTCTTTCATAAGGTGAAAGTTTGTGCAAGCTTCACAACATTTTACAGATGCCAGAAGTGAACCTCCGATTTTAGGAATCTGAAATAGACTCTTGGGTCAATGATAGGAATGTCAAGTGATTTAGTCTAATTCAGACAATCTCTGTTTTCTCACCTAAATATAATAACTCTCATTCATAAGCAATTATATTATTCATATTTTAGGCTAGAGAAAGAAAAAAGAACACCTTTCAATTGAAATTCTTCTTGCCTATATGGCTTTTTGTGATTAGGACGAGATCCAAAGTTTCAGTAAGCCTACTGCCTTCTAATAGCAACCAAAGTTTGACACCCCCTCCCCCGCCTCCCATGTCTGTGGGCCATCAAATATAGGCTAAATCTGGCTAGAAAGAAGTCCCTTTTACTTGGGCTTGGTAGGCACCAAGATTGGTGGTGAGGGTTTGATAAAGGGGATCTTGGATTTAAAACACTACAAGAAAAAGGTTAGGAATCAAGGGGCAATGTTTGGTAGCTCTCATAGTGCCTGACATAGTACTTTCCACACAAGAAAGGCATTCAATAAATGTTTACATGGAGATAGCTCTAAGACCAACATCTAGACACTCACTTCTCATTATTTCTAGCTCACTTCTGGGGAGGAAAGTCTCCCAGGATAGAGGTCATGGGAAGAGAGGATGGTGGAAGAAAAAGTCCTGTCTTCTCGATACCCAGAAAGTGTCCAAGAGGAGGAGAAAGAAGGAAGACCTTGGAGAGTTCTGCTGCCCTACCCTACGGTAGTGCCACAGGCGCAGCAGCTCCCAAGCTGCTCGGTGCCAGGAGGCCATTTTGATGGAAGCAAAGAGCCTTCTGCAAGATAAGATGGCTGCATGGGCACGAGGTAGGTTGCAGCGCGCTAGGTCTGATGAGCCACCTCCTTCACGCCCCCTCTCCACCGACCCTCCCCTCAGTGCCCACGGAAGCGTAACAATGAAATCGAGCTGGCACAGCCCAGTTTTGTCTCTGCCACCTCTCCCTCCCCAGGCTGCCTCTCCCTCCCCACCCCCATGCCCCATCCTCCCAACATCAGATATTAATTGAATTAACACAGACCTTGCTAATTTTCCATACGCGCCTGCGTGGTCCCCTGTCTCCTGTTCCAAACCCATCCAATTGACTAGGGAAAGGGTTTGTGTGTCATATTGGCTCCAGTAGGGACTTTTAAGATTACCTAATCCAACTCCAATCTTCATGAACCCTTACTCTACAAATTAAGAAATTCGGATGAAAAGATAAGAGCCAAATTACCTTCCCAGGGTAATGTGGTAAATTTAGTGACCGAATGAGGATGAAAAGATAATTCCTCAGACTCTCGCTGGGTCTGAATTAGCTTTCTACTATACTACGCTGCCCTTTGAACTGCTTCTTGGCAGTGATCCTAATTACCCGTGGGCTCCTTCCCTCATAGGTTTGTTTTGGGAGACGTTAAAGAACTTTATGAATGTGAATTTCTTCTCGTACCAAACATCTTTAGCTCTGTCTTTCCTAACTTAGGGGAGCTGGCATAGAGACCATGAAGAGTATTCTTTTCAATTGAAGACCAAATTGAACCATTCTTTTCCATGATCCATATCTCTCAGCATCTATTCTCCTGCTTTTTGGAAGACTGACTAGAGATCCGGGAAACATTCTAAAGCGCATATTTGCACTTTGGTTTGTGTGTGTGTGTGTGTGTGTGTGTGTGTGTGTGTGTGTTTTACCATAATCGTTTAGTAATCATTCCTTCCTAGATGGATGTGGATACCCCTTTAAAAAAAGAGAGGAGAAAGGGGGGAGACAGAGAGGCAGAGACACAGAGATAGCAACAGAAAGAGACAGAGGAAGAGACAGTTAAACCTTCTTGAATGTAAAATGTTTGGATTTGGGTAGAGATCCTCTGAAAGAACCTTGAGTTTATTGGGTGCAAAGTCCCTCCCATCCTCAGTCCAGTTCACTGGAGTCAAAGTGCACGAAGTAAACATGTAGGGTTAAAACAATTGACCCCTTTGTTTACTATACAATTGGGACTTAAACAGTCTCTTTTCTTTCAGAGTAATAGAATCTTGTATCCCCTTATCCTAGGGGTAGTAATTTGGAAGGGGGAAAAATCTTGCCTTCTTCTAAATCCAGGAAACTTGAATCCCAAGATTAAGCTCTCTGTCTTCCTCCATCCAGCCAGAGGCAGTAGCTGTGCCCTGAGCTTGGTTGGAGGATATAGTGGGGAGTGGGGAGGATGGGGAGAGATCTGGGACACAGATGCCTGGTTTCTTCCCACCCTCCAGACTAGTGCGTTTGCATATACATGTGGATGAGGAGAGTGAGTTTGGAACTAATGGGAGAAAGATTTGGGTGGAAGGGATCAAAGGCAGCTTTAAGATCAAGATGCCTAAACCCGAGAGCTTCTTCTGCCATCACTTCTTAGGTGCCCAATGGTGGAAATCTTTGCTTTTTTCCCCTCTGGGCCTTGTGGTTTGTCTTCCAACTCTGGCTGTCTGAGTCTGAAGCCAGCCAGCCCTCAGGCTCTTGGGGGGTCTTCTCCCCACTCTGTGCACCACAGACCCGCCAGCAGCGCCCATTGTGTCTGGAGCCAGGAGGCCTGAGCAGATGGTGAGCCGTTGTGCAAGGTCGTAGTCTATGGGCTACTCCAGCAAAGAACATCGAGAGGCGGTTCAGGGCCAGACCAACTATATCTTTAGTTCCTTCTTCGACCTTTGGAAGTCTGGTCTGCACTGCATCTGAGTTGCCAAAATATTTAATCCCACACCCACACTCTTACATTTTCCCAGTTTATCAATGCAATTAAGATATGAGTAATGTGGCAGTTTGGTTTCCTGAAGGATCAGTCTTACTGTTCCAGCTTCCTCTTAAATTTGACCCAGAGATGTGTGGCTGATGAAAATTTTCCAGCTGGCAACTTTTCCCTTTAATTGTGTTTCTGTGATTTTACTAGGTAATATATAGGATATAAACCTTATAGAGATAGAGATAAGGAGTGTATCTATGATTTCAATGATTTAGGGACCTCCCCGATGAAGAAACTCCTACCAGTGCTGATCAGCACCTTCACTTGGAATTTATAGTCTGAGAGAGCTGGCTAAAACTTTGTGATGGTAAACCTTAGTTCAAATCCTGCCTCTGATCTAAACATCCTATGCTATATCTATGTAGCCATTTATATTAGTGTATATAAGCCCTCTACAGGATATAAGTTTGTATATGGTTTTATGCGCGCGCGCGCACACGCGCGCACGTGTGTGTGTGTGTGTGTGTGTGTGTGTGTAGATTTTCTCAGAGAATCTGAGAATTGGAAAGACTCTTGGAAATGATCTAGGAATCTCCTTTTTACAACTGAGGAAACTGATAACCAGAAAAGTGAAGTTTCTGGGCCACGCACCATCAGTTATGGATTCAGTTGTTACTAGAACTTAGCTCTTCTGATTCCTATAACTTTTCTACTACACAATATCTCTAATGTGAAGACCGCCTATGATGTTCCCAGGTTAATGCAAAAATTTGCCACTATGCTAGAAAAGGGCTCATCCCTAGCTTGGATCTCAGATCCTATAAATTCTTTCACTTAGTTTGGCATAGGAATACACTCCTAGAAGAGTGCTGTACTTGAAATGGAGACCGTGGGTTCAAATCCCAGCTTCACCACTTACTATCTGCATGACCTTAGGAAAATTATCTCATTTTTCTGGGCCTCAGCTTCCTTTTCTGAAAAAAAGAAGGTAGGGGGTAGTGAACTATTTAACCCTTGAGATCCCTTCAGCTGTAAGTCTCTGATCCTAAAATTCTAAGGCAGTTGGTTGGAGTGTTGTCTGAATATTGTTCTCCTGAGTGTGGAATAATTAACAAAGGAAATACTATTGAAATTTGGTGCTGAGCACCTCCTACAAAGCTCAGGAGTGCTTCCAGAATCTGATTTCAGGACCTTGGACAACATTAAAAGCTAAGCCAAGCAGCAGAGTATTAATGAACAACTATATAGAGATAGGAACCCTGGCAAGATAACAAGACCATTGAGAGAAGGAGGGCTGGGTTGCAAAGCCAAAGGAGCTTTTCTGCAGGGTCCACAAAGTATAGCCAAACAGAGCTTGAGACAACTCAAAAAAGAATGTTGGGGAGCAGTGTTATCCACAGCTTCATGGCAAGCAAGTTAGGACTAGCTGGGGTAGGGTAAGGATCAAGACAGGGACTGGGATCTTTTGGCTCTCTTTTTCCTCTCTCTTTGGGTCCAGTGGGCAAGCCTCCTGCTGGCATAGAGTGTGGAACTTAGTGGGCACTGAGTTGCAAACTGAGCTAGAAAATGGATGAAAGATGCTCTCTTAGAATGCATTTTGTGTACCAGTTTGCACATGGGTGTTTGGTTTCCCTAAAGTGACAAAATAGGTGGTACATTTGCTTCACCTCTCCTCCCCAAGTATCATTTTCTCTTTTTTTCTTTTGTTGCTAAGAAAGAAAGATTTGTCTTTCAGACAAATTTCTGCTAAAGCTTCTCTATCTCCTCTCCCCCACTCAACTTTGATTCTTTTGCTCTGGAATATCAACCCAAGAAATATGAAGGGGAGTTTAATTTGCCAACCAATGACTTCTATGTTTTTGTTACAAAGACCCCTTCATTCTTACAAGAGAAATCCTCTATTCCACTGCTTAGTTAGGGAATTTCTTGGTTTATAGTCAAAGCCATCATAAGAAGAAGGAAGAATACACAAGTTATTTGACAAAAGGCAGAATCTGGACCTTCTGAAGGCACCAAATTATCTGTAAGAAAGAGGTGATGGAAAATTGCAAAAATAGGACTATCGGTTTTAGAGAATTCTTCCAATTATCATCTGGGGAATAACTTATAATTGCTATGAAGACAAAGATCATTTTTAAAATTTTAAATGTTTTCTCTACATTTAAAAGGCTTAGTAAAGTGCTATACATCTAGTATGTGTTTTAAAACGATAGACTAAACTGAGCATGGTATAATGGAAGACAGTTGAGCTCTGGAGTCAGAGGACAAGAATTCAAAGTCTGAATTATCTTGGAGAAGTTATTGAACTTTTCTAGACTTCAGTTTCTTCACTTGGAAAATGAGGAGGTTTGATTAGATGACCTCTAAGACCCTTTTCAGCTCTAGAGGTATGATTCTATGAGTTTACCAAGAGGAGAATCACAGAAAGCATTGGTAACTACATTCTTCAGATTCTTATCTGAGGGATTTGCTTCTTGTGATACTAACCACATTTTGTCAATTGTTCTGGCTCAAACTACAGAGCAAGAAGCATCCACATGCTTTTCTGTGGTTTTCTGCATCTGAGTTTCCTCTAATTCTCTCTGTTGCATCTGTCACATTGTTTGACCTGGTGGAGAATGGATCATTTCTCTCTTCTGATGACCATGTTACTAATTATTTTCAAACCACATTAGGTGAATTAATGAGGAATATATGACCTGGCACAGTCATCATTTGATAAAATTGACCAGTTCTCTGGAACTTTTTGGGTAGATAGCTTGAGTTTCCTTTCCTGTGAGGTTGATTCGTTCATACATCAGTTTTAAAGCATGTCACCTTCACAGAGTGTGACTCTGGTTAGAATTAATAGCTCTTATGGTCAAATGACCATGTCTTTTGAAGCCTTACCAAGGTTCTAGTAAGTGCTTAAGGAATTCTTTGATGATAATCATCTGATCACCTGAGAATTTGCTTTGAAATGCACCCATCTTCAGGATTAGTGGTAAACCAACCAGCTATTTAAAAGTTAGTGGTTATGCTCATTTGCAGGACAGAAAGAAAAGAAAATTAAAAGGTACAATGATCTGGTGGTTTGAAAAGCAGTTGTATAAATTTATAAGTTGTATGAGTTTAGCTAAAGCTTCTTCAGTGGTTAGTCCATGTGCTAGATGGAAGAAAATAAATAATAAGCTGGGTGCAGCTAAACTTGAAGCAAATAAAAGAGATTTGTGGTGGATCCCCTTTGGGTAATATATATATCCAAATTCTCTCCACATTCCAAGAAGGGCAAATCTTGCCTTTCATAGCTGAGGGCAGAGTGAGATATGACACCTCTTAGCATAGCAAGAATAACATCTGTTATATTGTGTTCCAATCCCCTTAAATATAAAATTAACCCCAGACTTGACTATAACTGGGTGCTTTTAGGTAGTGCCTACACTGACAAAAAGAAGAGGAGAATTAGTAGTAGTTATTGAAATAATTCATGGTAAGAGAAAATCCTGAAGTGGAAGAAGATTTAGTGACCCAGATTAGCTTTCTTTAAAAACTGAAGTCACCTAGTAAGAACTGACCTTTTCATTTCATTTTGCCAGAGTAATGCATGTAAATAGAGCTGCATCTTCTCTTCATGCAATGGTTTATGTTCCTGAAAAGTAGCATGTAAATCAAATTTAGTAAATTAAATCATAATTTAAATGTGCTACTTAAAGGAAATTTACCATGATTCCTTTTTATAAAACATTTGTTTTGTATGTTAATAACTAGCCTTTAATTTATTTAGTGGGTTCTGATTTTTACATGTTGGATTTTCTTAAGTCAGGCTACATCTGTGCAACATTCATTTTTGGCTTCTTTTAGGGCTTCATTTTTTTTAAGTTACTTTGCAGATGGCCATAAGATCTAGTTCAGAGAATTGTACTTTGCCCTAAACCAAAGAATCTATTCACAACTTTTCTGTTTCCCACTAAAGGCTTCAGCCTAGTTATCTCTTCTACTTATACTACTATAAGTATATATACTATACTATAGTATAGTAATAGTTCTATACTAGCTCACCCATACTTCCCTGTCTCCTTCTTTAACATTCTTTAATATGTCAATATTCCAGTCTATTGTTCCTTTGACTTCAGAGTCCTAGACATCTCTTGACAGTGACTGGGAATGGCTTTTCTGTTACTGGGATTTTTACATCAGAAAATACCTTTTGTTCCAGAAAACTAATGAAGGTCTGATATATATGGGATTAATAATTCAGAAGAGATTAGGACTTTAACATCTATCATACCCTGAATTTGAAGGGAAAATTAAAGGTAAGCACCCAATTATTAAAAAGGCAACTCCAGAGAATAGTTCTCTCACTAAAATTTGCTATTGTGTTGCAAAAACTGAAGCAGAGGACCACTATTCAAAGACCCTAAGATTTATCGTCATGAAAAGTTATTTTAGCTGTATCACTATAGTGCCTCTCAATGAAAAGGAAAAAATATTCCTGATATGTTCTCCCTCCTTCTATCTATCTTCTGGCTTCCCTGACTTCCTTTAAGTCCCAGCTAAAATCTTACATTCCATAGGAAGTCTTTCACAATCCTTCTTAATTCTAGTGCTTTCTTTCTGCTGATTTTTTCCAATCTATTTCATATATACCTTGTTTGCCCATAGGTTTTTACTTGTTCTCTCTCCATTCGACTGTAAGCTCCTTAAGAACAGAGCTGTCCTTTGCTTCTTTTTGTATTCCCAGAACCTAGCATAGGGCAATACACATAGTAAGCACTTAAAAGTGTTGATTGATTGATTGAAAGGATAAGCTTTAGCTGAATATAGGAGGTGGATAAGAAAATCAAAGATTAGTATTTACTTCAAAGATTAGTAGCAAAGTATTGCTCTCTTGGCAACAAGGTAGTAGACAACAGGTTCTGAAAGAAGCATATTATTTAACAAGATGAACATGTTGGTTTGTTTTAATTAACCACACATCTTTGTTACAAGGGAAAAATCTATTGGGGGTATTACACTGTGATATTTTTAAAATAAATGGCAGGAATATTTCTTTAAGTAAACATTTGTTTGTTTGTTTAAGCTGGGACAATTAGAAGCCTGTCCTTGCTCAGCTCACAGACCATGATGCCTTCATTGTTAATGCAGCAACTCTTGACTAGTTCCTTAGTAATTATGATAGTGTGTTGGCATGGAGACTCCAAAGTAAGTAGAATATAAAGGCACTTTTCATTCCTCCTATCTAAAGCTTAGATGAGCTTGTATGGCTAATTCTTCACAGGATGTAGAAGGGGAGAATCACCAGGAATATGTACCATGGTACAGGCATTAATAAACTGCAAAAAACAGGTGATCCAATCAAGAATTTCTCCTTAAAAATATAGATATGCCTCAGATGCTAAGGACTTCTAGCTTCTCCCACCTGACTCTTACTATTTTCCTTTGTTCCTTCCATCCTTTCTATGGCAAGTCTCGCCATTTTCACTCTTTCTAGTAACCATTACAAATGGTTCGTGTGATCATACTTCTGTGTATGGTTTATTGTGAAAAATATTTTTCACAATATTTTTATTGTGAAATAAATAAATAAAATATTAATAATATTTTGTTTCCTAAATCAAGTGAGTCAGCTTTGGGAAAGAAGGGCAAGAAGCTCAGATGAAAGCTAAATATAGTTAGGGACATTTCCTGGTGCCCCACATTCCTGCTATACCTCTGTCTAACCAATGAGCAGCTATTACTAAGTCTGCAAATGTATGTACTAATTAATAAGTCTAAAACCAACCAGATCCATTGGCCTTGTGAGCAAAGTGGATATTTAGCTTTCATAGTCTTGGGATAAACTGTGTTTCCAATCTTCTGGAGTTGGCATTTGGTAAGTGGGATAAAAGAAGAGCTAACCCTCCACACTTATATCTAAAGGAGTCTCTGGAGGCATTGTGGAAACAGTTCACCAGAAGCTTAATACAACTTTCATGTTCCTACTGTGATGAATTAGATGGACAGGAAGAAGAACATATAGGAGGAGAGGAAAGTGCCAGATAATTTACTAATCATTTGCTTTGATAGGATCATCTAACAGGAAATAGTATAAAATGGACTTATCATATCCACGTTGTTCTACAATGTTAAGATAAGTCCCTTAATTTACTTCACTTTGCTGTTACAGCATACAGATTTCCTTAATAGTATAATAACCATTATTGTCATTCAATTATTATTTCTCAAAGTGTTTGGCACTGTGTGTTTTGTACCTGGTTTCTTTGGGCTTTGGAGAGTTTCTCTCAAATTTCCCCATATGAGTTTGATGTGAGGAATTCCATTCTATCTAAATCATCATCTCCCTTATCACTCAATGATATCTAATATTGAGGATAAATCTGTAACTTCTGAAACCTCATTTTTTAGGCAATGTTGATATTCCCAGACAGGTGAATATATAGTGGCCCAAAGTAATGATAACAAAGTAATAATAACAGCCTCTCATCTCTGAGGGCTCCAGGCTTGTTTCTGAAGCTGAAACTAAATTTTTACCAAGTGAGTTTGTTTCCATCAAAAAATTTTACATCTTTTTTTCTTCTTCCTTCTTCTCCAGTCCCCCAACTTCAGTTACCAAGATTTTTGTATGTGTGTAAAAAGCTTCTGAAATGTACCTTGGCTCAAAGCCAGTTTCTTCTTGGATAGTCCTTTTGCTCTGGCTTCCATCCAAGTATTCATGTCTTCCAGAAAGATTCTTTGGTGAGGAATGGAGCTTATCGTGTCCTGAAGTGTCAGATTTGCTCTTCTTAGACAGGGAATCCAGCTTTTCATCCAAGGAGAACTGGTCTCTAGTTTTAGCTCTGCTGCTAACTAGCTATGTGATCGAGCACAAAATTACATCACTTCTTTGGGCCTCAATTTCTTTTTCTGTAAAAAGAAAGGTTGGACTAGATAATCTCACATATGCTTTTAAATTTAATATTCTAAAATATAATCTATGAAACATATCCTTCTTTTTTTGTGTTTTATGGAGGGAGGGAATGTTCAATAGGGAAATGACTCTCAGGAACAGGTAAGAATGAAAATTTTGGTCTAAGTCTCTTTTTAAGGACAGGAATCTTGAGGATTTTAGCCTTGGGATTGAACATCAGACTTTATTTTCTCTGATCATACAATTCAAGAGTTCCTGGATCATTCTTCTACTCCTATCCAATAATTCAACAAACATTTGTAAGAATTTATTATTTGTCTACTAGGGACAACTAGGTGATGCAATGTATATAACATCAGTCAGGTAGAGTCAGAAAGACTTAAGTTCCAATATAACCTCAGACTCCCACTAGCTTTGTGACTCTAGGCAAATTTCTTAACCCTATTTGCCTCAGTTTCCTCATCTGTAGAATGATCTGGAGAAGGAAATGGCAAACCAATTTGGAATTTTTGCTAAGAAAATCCTGTATGTGCAAGGCCTTGTGTTGAGTGCTGAGGATACAAAGACAAAATGAAAAATTGTCCCTTCCCTCAAGAAGACTATCACTTCTGCAATGTTAATTGAATGTGTGTCTACAAGACCCAAAGCAGGTGCTCTGGATACACACACACACACACACACACACACACACACACACACACATTCATTTATTCTGGATATATATATATATAAAATTTGGGAACTGACAAGAACTTTTTCAATTCATTCAGGTGACCTTAAATAAATTACGGCCCCTTTGTATTCCATGGCATTTTATTACCATGGGAGTAGCAGTAACACTGGAATAATCTGACTCCTTGTATAATAATTGCTTACATTTATATCATTTCTTATGTACATTTTAATACTTTTGATAGCCCTATGAAACAGGTAATGCAAATAGTCTACCACCACTTTAGAGATGAAGAAACTCAAGTTTGGGGGATTTAAGTGATCTGCTCAGAGATCCACAACTAATAAATGGCAAAATCCAAGACTTGACCCCAAGCCTTATGACTCATCTTCGATATTCTTTGCATTTCTGTTGTTCAATTCTTTAGTCATGTCTGACTTTTTGTGACCCCATGGAACAAATCTTTCTCTCTTCCATTGTCTCCTGAAATCTGTCCAAAATCATCTTAATTGTGTCCATGGAGTTTTCTTGGCAAAGACACTGGAATGGTTCGCCATTTCCTTCTCTCTGACCTTTTGTCAGAACTCTCTACTATGATCTGTCCATCTTATGTAACCCTGCAAGGCATAGCTCATTATTTCATTAAGTTATGAAAGCCTCTCCACCAAGACAAGGCTGTGATTCAGGACTGGATTTTCTATACTATATCACACTAAATCATAAGTAGATCTATTCTTTTCCCTATTTCACTGTCCCATGATGTTGTCCTTTAATCCAACCATCATTTTTACTTGGTATAGAACATTTTAATTAGACAATTTGTTTTCTCCTTAGGCAGCTAGGGGAAAATGGGAAAGATATTTGCCTTTTAGATGGATTCACTTGGTACTTTGGTGTTAATAATTCAATTAGTTGCAGAGATGGTTTGGATGGGGGGAGGTGGTGAAGAAAAAAATATATAGTTTTACCATAGGCCCAAGAAAATGAGCAAAGCTTAAGTCTACCTAAGTTGCATTTGAATGATTTCTAGCTTCCTAGAGTAAAATGAGGATGTTTTACCTTTCCCTAGCAATATATTACCCATGAGGCAGAGCTGCCCTTCTTTGAAGCCCTTCAATTGGTTCTCAAATTCCCGCACAGGGACTCTGCTTTACAAAGGAATCAAGAAGAAACTTCAGGATAGAAGTTTAAGTGAGTATTAAGGATACTATGTGTAGGATTGTGAGCTTTAGCTCAGGTGGGGTGTGTGAGACCTAAGAATTTAGTGTGATATCTGACATTTCATGGAAATACCTTCCCTTTCCTATACTGGATCAGCTCCATGAGCTGATTCTAGAATTAGAAGGCTCAAGGAAGACATGCTTTCATCAGCTCTCTGATCACTCAATAAATACTGTATTTATTGAACAGCTACTATAGACACAAAAGAAGTTTGACATGGAGTTATTTAGTTGGGAAGGCAGGATGAATATATATACAATATTTAGAGCATAAAGTGATCTTATATAGAATTAGGCAGAAACTTGTGTTGCATACAAGGGTAACAAGAAAGGAGAGAATAATATGATTTGGAGTAGTCGGGGAAGATTCTATAGAGGAAAAATC
Source organism: Antechinus flavipes (assembly GCF_016432865.1). NCBI lineage: Eukaryota > Metazoa > Chordata > Mammalia > Dasyuromorphia > Dasyuridae > Antechinus > Antechinus flavipes. The sequence goes on from NC_067399.1 coordinate 568,716,353, forward strand.
TTTAAAACTGGGCCTTGTTTAAATGGATTTGATAAACTAGGCAGAGAGGTAATAGAAAGATTGGGCAAACATTGGGCGGTGAGAATTAGTATGTAGACTGGCTTACTGGAGTAGAAAGGATGTACAAGGGAGTATGAGAAATAAGGTTGAATAGGCAGAGTTGGGTCAAATAATGAAAGCTCTTGAAAGACAAATAGAGTTAAACTATATGTAGTAAATGAAATGGAATCATTGTACATTTTTAAGCAGGGGATGGATGTGAAGCAAGATTAATCTGATAAAGATGTGCTGGATGGATGGGAGAGAGAGAAGAAAGAAAGGAGAGACAGACAGAGATAGAGATAACTAGACAAAAAGAGAAAATAGAGTCAAAATTGCTTCTATGATGGCCAGCCTATTCCACAAACAAGACTAGAGCATCGTCTCTTTATGTTTTATGTTCCTACAAATCCCAAGTATTATAAATACCTCCCAAAATAGCTCTGTTTTTATGAGGTTTGTTTTTCCCTTGTCCACTTTTTACATAGTGAATTTTCTCATTCAGCATATGTTATGATGGGTTTCTATGGATTTTTCTATATCCCAATTAGAATGAGAAGTATTATCAAGTTTGGGAATAGCTAGACCTTTAAGATGCAATGACTTATATAATAAATGATGGCTACAAAATAAAAGTGGTTGGTATCCACCAGTGGTTTCATGCTTTACCCAGTTCCTTTATAATTTTCTTATATACCTAACTGATTACCTTTAGTTATAATTTAGACATCCTATATCTTAACAGAGTTCTCAGTTCAAACTTTGCCTGAAACAAATAGAATTGCAAACGTTGATTTTCATATTGTCTAGACACCTCTCCCATAAATTAAAAGCCAAAATAAAAACAACTGATTTTATAGTTTATAGTGTCCTATGAAGTTTAATTAGTTTAATAAATTACATACTATGAATGTCTTTGTAGAAGATTCCCTTCATCTTCTGAAGTAAATTAAAAAGTATTTGGCTCAAAACGTTTAAAGTTCTATTTAGTGATTAATGCCATCCTACCAGAGAATCCTAAATTCAATAGGTTAGTGAAGAAAGCACTGACTTGGACTAATTCAGAACATGTGTGCATGTACACACCTGTGTACACATATACCCATGCCACATCCACTCTGAAAATAATCTAGCACCTATATATAAATCAATGGTGGTAGGTTATGCACTGGCTTTTAAAAAAATACAAATATTAAATTTTAAAATATTAATCATGTACTTTTGGAGTCTGTAGCCCAAACCTGTAAATACCTTTCCCCCATTTACCCAGAACAGGATAATAACTATGTGCTGAAATTAAGAGCATTGGCTTTTTATAAGTTTCTTTTTACCTCTCATGTGATACCTTATTATAATTAAAAAAAAAAAAAAGGTAGACTGCTGAATTTTCTGTACTCTTAGTCAGGGGATTCTAACTCCTCCTCTTCTACCTTCCCAAGGTGTTAAGAGTTTTATAAGAAGTTCCTTAAAATAATCCTGTGAGGTATAGGGGATAGATAAGCCCACGCTCCCTTCACAGTTGTTCCCTGTAAAGCATACAGAAAAGTGTGTGTGTGGGGGGGGGAGGTTGAATGCAATTTGCACAGGGTCCTACAGAAAGTAACAGTTGGTATCCTGACTATGGCCATTGCTTGAGCATGTTTAGTCATTTTCAGTCACGACTGACTCTTTGAGACACCATTTAGGGTTTTCTTGGCAAAGATACTGGAGTGATTTACCATTTCTTTCTCCAGTTGATACAGATGAGGAAACTAAGGCAAAAAGGATTAAGTGACTTGCTTGGGGTCACACAGCTAGTGTCTGAGGGCAGATTTGAACTCAGAAATAAAAGTCTTCCGGAATCTAGGCCTAGAGCTCTCTGGAGGAAAGGAAAAAGCTTCATTAAGCCAGCAATAGTTGATTCCAAGGGTAGGTACTGAAAGTTTTTCTCTTCACACAAATGGGAAGCAAGAAGTAGCATGATTAGGGAAGGAATTCTCTAGAGTTTCCCTCCATATCTTGATGACCTCTCTTCCCCGGAGAAACTCTACTGGGACATATACAGGGTGATTTTTTCAAAGCAATCTGTGAGTTCTGTATTTTCTAATAAGTGTGCCATAACCAGTGCCCTATATAATAAATGTATGTCCTTGATATCTTATCCTGAAGTTGAGTTCTGACTTTATCAAGCTTCCCAGGAGAGGTTTTGGTTAGCATTTTTTTTGGTAGGCTGGATTAAGTCTTTTTGTATGTCTAAGCAAAGCTGCTTCAATTCTTATAATTTCTGACATTTTCCTTTTCTTTGGTGATTATCAACTTTCTTTTCTACACAGTTTGATTCCTCCTATTGAATCTTATTGTTGTTTACTGGGTTTTCTACTACATATACAGACTTGCTTTGAGTATAAATAAGGTAATTAATTGACAACATTCATCAATTATAAGAAAAACAATGTAAATATTACTTTTAGGCTTAAAAGTAAACACACAAAAATCAGACTGTGTCCTCCCCTTTACCTAAGGCCCTGTTATAATTTTCTTATTCTGTTCTACTCTTTTATTTTCATCTCTTTCATCTTCTAGGGCCCTTTGAAGTCTGAAGGATGGTGAGGAAAAAAGGAGAATCTGGCCCACTGAGTCAAAAGGCAGACTGATTTTAGGTCTGGTTCAGAAGCCCAAATGCTAAGTGAGTTAATGCTTCAGTGAGAAGTTAAATATTTCACTGCAGGTTGCTATTCTAACCTCTCTATATTTATTGTGTTTATGTGATTTTTAATGGTTTAAATTTGGTTCCTGATTATCCCAGAGACTTTTTTTCCCTTACTGGAAAAAAAAGTGTCTTTTTAACTTAGGTACATATAAAAATATTTTTCCCATTGTACATCTATATACATTAATGTACATATACATATATGTATGTCTGAAAAGATAATAAATATGTATATATTATTTCTCCTATTCCATTCTACTATTAGCCAGCTTCCTAACAATTTCTGTTTCTCTGGAGATTAGGTGGACCCTTTCTTATTTAAAATGCCCTTTATTTTAACCCTTTATGTTCTTTATTTAAACTTTTTCATCATATGATCTTTCATCTCATCAGAATTTTCAGGTTTTTCTGTTTCTGTTTCTTCTAAGGAGGAGAGGAGGTGGTCTATATCTAAATTATTCTCATAGTTAAAACCCACCCCAACACATTAAGCTCTATTGTTCTTTATTGGGAGAGACTAGTGGATTCAGCCCTGAGGGGAAACACTCTTCACCTCTAAATTACAGTTTCCCTTAACTAGGATGACCCCTTCAAAACATTCAAAACATGGTAGAATGAAGGCTATTTTTAAAGAAGAAAATGTAGAAAGTACACCCTACTCCTTCCCCCTTTTCCTATATAATAACTTCCAAATAATTCAGACTTTTCAGTCTGGTCCTAGCCTGAGTCTAGAGGGGAGCCTTTTCAGTCACGTTTTATTATTATTATTATTATTATTATTTTGCTTCAGTTTTAGCCAGATCTGAGAGGTTACCCATGGAAATTGTCTGGCAGCCTTTAACCTTTCAACTACCAGGTCGTGGGCAAGCCTGGATGTGATTTGGGCTGAATGAATATACAGTCCTGCATTCATCACACCATTGTCCCTGTGTGTGTGTCTGGTTCGGCCTCTATGTGTATGTGTTTCTTTTTGTGTCAGCGTGTCAGTGTCAGTCTCTGTGTGTCTGTTTATGTCTGCTTGTCTAGGCGCTTGTAGCCCAGAAAAGGGGGTGGGGGAGGGAATTTTAAAGGCCCAGATTTTCCTCTCTGTGCTCTCGGGAGATTTATAATTTTTGTACTCTCATTGTCTGGGTAACGTGCGACTCTCCGGCCAGGTGTGGTCTGACTAGAGCCTGGGCGAACCCCATCTGCTGTGAGCTCGCAGGCTCGACTCGTCCGTGGGGAACCGGGTCCCTTGGCTCTCAGTCTCTTCTCTAATTTATTAGCTGGGAAGGAGGAGAAAATGAAACGATGCCAGAAGACAATGGCAGGGATTGTGCTCGCCTCACGGCGGCTGCGGAGTGAGTCACAGCCGCGCGCACCTCATCCTCGCAGCCAGTCGCCCCCCTCTCCTCCTCCTCCTCCTCCTCCTCCTCCTCCTCTTCCTCCTTCTTCTCCTCCTCCCTCTTCTCCTCTCCTCCTCCTCCTCCTCCTCCTGCTCCTCCTGCTCCTCCTCCTTCTTCTCCTCCTCCTCCTCCTTCCTCCTCCTCCTTCCTCTTCTCCTGTCCTCCTCCTCCTCCTCCTCCTCCTTCTCCTGGTTGCAGATTCCACATCAAAGCAGTTTAAAATGAAGGCCCACCCCACCTTAGTGGTGTTTGTTGGGATTTGGGAGGCGGGGATTGGCCAAGATTGGGTTAAGTCAGTGTTTTTATCTGAGCGATTCTCCATCCCGCCGCCTGAATCTGCAGCCCGCCCGTGCCTCCTATCTACTCATCCAGAAACCCTTTTCGTCCCAGTCCCTAGCCAGTCCCTCCTTCCATGTCCCACGCCCTGAAGCCTTCCTTGCCTCCTACCTACCCATCCAGACACCCCTTTCGCCCCAGTCTCTGGCCTCCTCCCTCTTAGCGCCTTTGATTCCCACCCCCACCCCCCAACCAAGTGGGGGAGGGGGAAGGGAGCTCAAGGCAGCTGCAAAGATCGTGTTAGTAAACACTTTCCTAGGTTCCCATTTTCTTTCTCCTTCGTTCCCCTTCCCCCACTTACCCACCCCGGCTGGGTCCCCCCTCCCTCCCCTCCTAGCCCCTTTTCTGTAGGCGGCACAATGAGGCCATTGTCCAGGGTGTGATTTGAATAAGGGATCGGCGGGCATGTTCCCAGCATTGTCGGAGGGGCTGGGAAAAAAAACCGAGCCCAGGCAGGAGGACCAGACCAGACAGAGACAGATGCCTAAATTAGCAACAAAGCCTTTTGAATGTCCCCTCTAGACAAGGGGTTGCCTTGTTTGCGTGTGTGTTTGAGGGTGTGTAGCTGGACGGCTGCTCGCATGTCTCCCCATGTTAATTAGTTTTGCATGCATGTCTGATAAGGTGCCAGTGTATATGTTTGTCTTTCCTCTGGTGAGGGCTGCTTCAATAGTGGTGGGAGGGCGAAGGAGGGAGGAGGCGGTCAGGCAGTTCCTGAGAATGGAGCCCAGCCTGGAGAGGGGGATGGGGGCTGGAAGGCCAAGGGAGTCAGGCTCTGTTTGAGTTTGGGGGGGGGGATAGGGTTGGAACTAGGGGTGAGAAAGGAGAACTTAAATTCAGAAATCCGGTATGATTTCTCAAACAATTGAAAATAAAAAGGAGTAGGGATGGGACAATTTTCTAATTCCTAAATACTCTTCCTCTCTTTTTCCTTTCTTTCTCTTCCCTGTCACTTTCCTCCCTTTTCCCCATTACTTATTTCCCCTTTGTATCTGCACTGGTATCCTTTGTATTTCTCCTTCTTTTTTCACTCTTTCTTCCTCTTTTTCTCCCCTCCTCTTCTCCCCTGCTACTGCAATATTAGGAATTGATTTCTGTTCGACCAGGGGAATGCTGTTCTGTCCATCTGTCCAAATTCTCTTTTCTCAGGGCCACTGGATACCTCTTTCTCCTGAGTGCATGTCCTTTTGCCCTGAGGGGCGATGGGAGCCTTGACCTCTCTTCTCCTTTCAGTCCCTGTTGACTAGTGGGACCATAGTGACTTCCCAGATAAAGCATCACATCCACGAACTATGAGGAATTCTCTGCTTTGGGGAGGGGACACTTTGCAGCAAAGGGACCAGAGAGGCCCTCTCTGATCTCTGATGACAATGGGGCAATCCACTGGTGGAACCTGGCAGTGACTGGTGGTTCTGCTTGGGTTTTTGAGGCTTCAGACTTCATGGAATTGGCTAGACTTGGAACAATGGTGGCTGGTCCTTTTTGGGTGGAGGCAGGTCCCAATAAAGAAAAGTCAGGGGCCCTAGGTTTGGAGATAAGGGAGGGCAAGGTGAGAGACCTGAGACCTCTCACTTACAGGCAGGTAAATTCAGTCAATGAGAATTTGGTTTGCTGGTCTCTGTAGTCCTGCTGGATAACTAGTGGTAGTGTTCCTCACCTTGCCTGAGGATCATTATTAATGACTATTGCTGCCTTTGGCATGCATATAGCCCCAAATTCTCTTGTCTGTGATGAAAAAAAAATAGACTTTTAGGGTTGCAGAGGAGGCCATTTGTTTTTGTTTTTTTTAATGCTTCAAAACATAAATGAATTTTTGAAGGAGAACTATGTAGAGGAGATTTTAGTTGAAATCCAAGTGGGCTGGAGAAGCAGGGACATCGAAGTCAGATCCCCTCTATTTCAGGATCTGGCCTAGATTCTATTTCCCATTAAGATCTATCTAGTTGTTCTCCTTGTAGTATCTGTGTGACCTTGGGTTGAGATTCCATATCTGTAAAATATGGTCAGGATCAAATTTTGACAGGATCAAATAAGATTATGTAAAACACTTCATGAATGCTATATAAATGAATTGTTGTTATTCTTTACTTTTCCTCCAAATGGACTCAGAAGGTGTAAGCCTTCAGAGATAAAGTGAGATTGTAGTATGGGTCAAACCTGATGTTTTGGGACCCAAGGCTTCAGCAACAAGGAAAATGCCTCTCAAGGAAACATTGAGAAACTAGGTAGGAGAACACTCCTATTTTTTGGCAGCCCTCCCATAGGTAGCCCTACTTGCCCCTCAACCACGTTTTTTAATGTTCTCCTCATTCCAGTCCCCCTCAGAGCTGCTGGAAGCTTGACCCACTATTATACTCAAAAAGACCAGAATCCCCAGGAAACCTCTAAATGGGGGGGGGGGATGAGAGGAGTCTAGACAGAAATATGGCCCAGAATGAGTCATAACCTCTAGAGGGGGGAAGGGAGAAGGAGGCAAGATGGATGAAAGTATTGAGGAACCCAGATACTGTAGGTGACAGGGACAGTGGCCCAAAGAAGTGAAAAGGCTTTAGATGGGTTTGGCAGTGTGAGAGTATGGAAAGGTAATGTAACCAGACTCAAGAGGGTAACCTTGGTTTGAAGTTCTCTGAGAGGTTTCCCTCCAGGCCATCAGTACCTCAACTGGATGCTACTCCTTGGATTTAGTGTTGCCAGGGCAAAATAGGTGGCAATTAGTACCCGAAAGTGATCCCACCAGTCCAATGTTTATGCACTTGCCCTGAAAGAAAGAGAATTGATTAATTTCTAGCCAGAAATGGATCTTGTAAGTCAAATTTAACCCAGCTAAGCCTTCCTCTGGGGAAGATTTTGTCCATTCATTTTGCCATTCTGTCTTTGAACAGCCTGAGATATCAGATGCCCTGTCTTCCCTATTCCACCACCACCTCTGCCATCGCATTCATATTTCCCCCGAACACCAGGCTTTTCTTTGTATTTCCTTTCCCTTCCCTATTTTCTCTTACATTTCCCACTGCTCTTGGATCTCTTCTTTGGAGCTTCCAGCTCTTGGTTCCACCGGTGTGTCACTACGACAGGCTGCTTTCGGGAATTTTAGCTAGGCCACCCCAGCCTCTCAATGCCCTAGCGCAGGGGCTGGGATTCGAGCCAGGCCCTCCAGAGAAAGGCAGCTGGGCTCTGAGGAGTCGCAAGGAAAGCGCCCGGGAGCCGCCTGAGCCGCTAGAGTTAACACTGGAGGCCGGTTTCAGTCCAGGCCTCAGAAACTCAGCGCATCTCTCCATCTTGCTTATCTCCCTGCCTCGGCTTTCACCTCTTCGGGCTTGTCTCTACGCTCTCTAGCTCTACCTCCATCCCATTACCTATCCCTCCCTCTGCTCCCCAGTTCAGTGATCTTCAATTACTCACTTATTCCCTCCTTTCTTTTTCTTTTCCTTTCCTCTTTCTCCTCCCTCTCCTCCCTCTCCTTTCACTCCTCTCCTTCCTCTCCCTCTTTCCCTTCCTCTCTCTCTCTCCCTTCCTCCTTCCCTCACTCCCTTCCTCCTTCCCTCCCTCCCTCCCTCCCTCTTTTCCTCCCTTCCTCTTTTCTTCCCTCCCTCCCTCCCTCCCTTCCTTCCTTCCTTCCTTCCCTCCCTCTCTTCCTCCCTTTCTTCCTTCTTTCTTTCTTTCCTTCCTTCCTTCCTTTCTTTTTTCCTCCTCTGCTATCCACCCGCTCCCGATCTCTCAGCCTTTATTTTTAGATATTTCTCACTTTTAGTCTCTTCTCCCCCACCCCCGCCCCCATATTCTCCTTTGGCCAGAAATTCTCATAGCCAACTGAAGCGTAGGAAAGTGGGAGGCTAGGAGGGGGAAGGGGAGGGCGGAGGGTTGCTTATAGACTGGAAGACTCGGGGAGGCGCTAAGAGTGGGAGGCTAGAGGGGGCGCCGAGAATTGGAGGCTGGGGGGCCGTGTGCAGAGTGATGAGGCTGTTGGGGATTGAAGGGTTGAGTAGTTAGGCAAGAAGAGTTCGTGGGAGGGGCTACGGGCCGAATCTTAGGAGACTTTCGCCGCCTGGGTGAGCCGTCTCAGCTGCCGCTTTGGGTTCCTTAATCTAGAGATCAGCGCGGTTATCCGGGGGCGGGCCGGTAGCAGCTTGACTGAGGTGACAGGGGAGCTTTAGAGTCGCACTCGGCTGGCGGAGCAGCGCGCAAAGCCGGGGAATCATATTCCGAGCGCGGTTCCCCCACCTCCCTGGGCGGCCGGGTCGGACCAGCAGCCGAGGCTCAATGCTAGAGCCGGAGCCAAAGCGCTGGGGCATAGGCTGATGGGGTGCAGCCTCTCATCCCCTCGCTCTTTGTATGATTTGGACCCGGAGGGGGAAGGCAGGGAAAGGGGAAAATTACCGAGATTAAGGATCTAGTGTCAAGTCTCTTTCTGCTTCGCTGAGGTTTCTTGCTTGACAGCTGAGACTTGGAGGACTAAAGCAGTTCCTCCCCATCACTAGCCCACAATCTGCTGAGCCCATGGCCCGAGTTATAATAAGCCTGAGTTATGAAGCTTCCAGATTATCCTGAATTTAGCTATTTTCACTAGGAACCGATGAAAGACTTAGTAGCCACTGCCTGGATCTGGGAGGTTGGTTGCCTGACTTCTGCATTTTGTTTCTGATAATGGACTACTTTTCCCAGCCTGTTTTCCCAATGTAAGGGGAAATACTTCTGACAGGATCTGGGTTCCAGAACAACAAATATAATTTGGTGAGAACTGACAGAAACTGAGGGTACTGGAATATGATGAGCTATGTTGCAGATCCAGGTGCTCTTAAGGAACCAGGAAACAGGGAAGGATTTAAGAGTGGGATGGGTCACAAAGCTAGACTAAAACACATAATTAGAAGGTTAAAATTGGGATCAGAGTTTGAGAGAAGGATGTTGAAAAGAGCTTGGACTCAATACCCTGGGAGGGTAGGAGAAAGAAGAGAGGCTAGAAAATTTTCAGAAGGATTTTCAGAGGGGCCAGGTGGCTGATTTGTTTGCAGAATGATAACTACCCAATAGAGGAGGCCTCAGGGAGTTAAATGGGGGAGGGAGAAGAGGGGAAAATCATTCCCAAAGTCAAATGTGGAGCCTTTGGGCATGGTGCAGATGGTTCTTCCGTGGGCTATGACAGCAGGCATTTAAGAGACCACTCTTACAATTCTGACCCATAAGCTGCCTCTGTTACTACCCTATTGCCATCCATGGATCTACTCTTCAGATTCTGAAAAAGAGGTGAAGATACAATAGAGTGGATTTCTTTCTTTACAAAGTATTCCTCAACTTGTTCCCCCTCTCCTTCGCTCCTCTCTTCACTGCCATCCCCAAGTCTATCCTCTCTACAACAGTCCTGTGGGGAAGTAATCCAGAGAAACTCAGAAACTTAAGGTCATAGGGGGATGCAGTTTAAAATTCATAGACTCACCATTTCCTCATGTTTTACACACTGTATGGCCCAGCTGTCTCTTTTGTCTTTTTATTTCTAAGCATCTTCTCCAAAAAACTACACTTCAAGTAACTCTTTATTGAGATACAGAATTATGAGAAACTCTGCTGCTGATGCTCTGTCATTGAGTTGCTCAAAGAAGATATTAACTGGTCTCTTTGGCCTGCTATAGATCAACTATCAGGATTCCATAAGTTTGTCCCTAAAAGGGAGAGCATAGGATCGTTTTCAACCCAATCATTTAGAAAATGAGTTTGTCGGTTTGGATTATCTCAAAGGTCTCTTCAAACTTGAACTCCTTAATGTGGCAGAGATGCTAGGACAGAGATGTTAGGACATAGGTGGGAGAAGATGTTTTAGAGTTACTTGGAAAGATATAGTTTAGAGGAAAGTGTGTCCTCAGAGCAGTAAAGCTTTGGGTTAAAGGTCAAATGATATAGGTTAAAACTGTCGAAGCGTGAGAGGATCCAGGATATTTTTCAAAAGTAAAAGCAAACAATTTGAGAAACTTCAAAAGTCTTTGTATAGAATTCAAGAGAGAGAGAGAGAGAGAGAGAGAGAGAGAGAGAGAGAGAGAGAGAGAGTGTGTGTGTGTGTGTGTGTGTGTGTGTGTGTGTGTTGTGGGGGATTGGAGGGGGTGGAGACAGAGAGACAGAGACAAAGACAAAGAGAGTAGGGTTTGAAGTTACAATTATTCTGTTACTTAATTTGGGGGAGGGGGTTATTAGAGATCATTCATTTTCACCAACATATGACTTTCTTAACAGACTTATAGAATTCGAGAGCTGGAGGTATAGAAAGTATTTAGTACAAACTTGTTTAGTCAAAGAAGATAAAGTAGTTATGTTGCTTCAGTGTGTATACCAAGTGCCAGTGTTATCTAGAAGCATCCCTTATATATGCCTTCCACAGGGGTTCTTAATCTGGGAATCTGTGAACTTGTTTAAAGATGATAGACACACAGATAGACAATTGTACTTCATTACAATTGGTTTCTTCTTCAGTCCTATATACTTTATTTTATGTGTTAAAAAAGAAAATGATTCTGAGAAGAAACAGACTGCCAAAGGGATCCAATGCACAAAAGCTGAGAAGAACTCCTGTTGTAGATAGCCCTGACTGTGACTATCCTACTGTCAGACAGCTCCTTCTTGTCTGAGGGAAACCTCTGATCTGGAGTATTCAGCCCTTTTTCTCTCTTTGTCTATCACTAGTGGCTTTTAAATTCTTACCCTAATAAATAATGCTAATGATAAAAGGAATGAACCAGGCATTGAGGAACTCTCTTCTACATCCATCTCCCATCTTTGAATTATTGTTGGATGCTTAAATTACTTTGCTTTTTCACTGTCTTAGTTTATTAACAAAATGAACTTAATGATATCTATACTCTATTAGAGATAGCGGATGAATGAATAGAATACTATAAGTTGTGAGAAGGGCTTTGAGATCCTAAGGAATAACACTTTTCTATTACATTCTTGACAAGTTAGATATTAGTTCCTCCTCAGTCATTATTATTCTCTCAGAAGCATTTTCTCTATCTAGAGTTATCTATAGTTGTAGTTGTTTCATTTAGCTTGATTTTCTCATTCAATGGTATGAGATATTCCTTCTCTTTGTGACTAAAGCAATAGAGCATAGATATACTTCACAAATAAAACTAAAATGGACATCTGGAGTCTTGGATTCTAGTTTTAGCTTTATCAAGAATTTCTCATATGACTTCAAAAAATCACTTGTTTCTCTGGACTTTTGTTGCTTCATGTGTTAAATAAGAGATTTCTAAAATTCTAAAATGATCTAAGAGCCACACTCATTCCTTTCCCCCTATATATTCTCCTTCTAGCCTCCCTGAAATTGGATATCGGTAGAGTCTTTTCCCCAAGCCCTCTGACCCATTTAAATCACTTTCATCTTTCTCATCTTTTTTTTCTTTCCTAAAAAGGTCCATATAGACACTTGATTGATAGCTCAACAGAGCTGTATCTACAGGTCTCCATCTTTCCTTGCTCCTGGATAAAGCTATGATTTTTGAGCAGGCATAGAGAAGAGATTCACTAGAGTCTTGAATAATGTTTTAGCCAAGTTCAGCTTCTTTGACCTTTTCGGGTCAAAGTCTTTTTGGATTATAAATATCCTATAAAAATGCTGAATAGATTAAGCCCTGGGAGAGATCATGGTTTAGTAAAACAAACTATTTTACAAGGAGTACCTCACCTCCAGATGCCTTCCTCTCTTCTTTTGGCTGAGATGGTGTTTGCCCTTTGTCCCTCCATTTGTAGTTTTAGGATAAGCCCAATAGCTCTTTTCCAAACCACTTTTTTTTTTAATGGGAGTTGTGCCACACTCGGGGAAAGGGTAATTGCTGGCCATAATCTCTTGGCTTTTTAGAGCTGGAGCAGACCTTTATTCCAGGGATTCAAAACTTTACACTCAGAATACTAAACTCTGTTATAAACATGGGGGAATAATTCTTACTTCCCAACAAGGATATGACAACCTAGGAACTTACTGTGTTCTACACACTCAGAAGAGTTGTCAGTATGGCTTTGACTTTCAATTGGTGGTCAGCCTGGGAAGTTGATTCAATAGAACATAGAATCACTACATTATTACTGATTTCTCTGAAGGTGGAAAACATTATATAGGTGTATGTGAGGGGGAGATTAAACCATTTCTGGAGGATTTGGGGCTACCTACATTTCAAAGCTATTTTGCTAGAGAGGTCACAGTACAATCTGAGAAGAGTTGCCAAGTCCTTTCTCTACCTCCCTCCCCCCTCCATTCTCCAGAGAGCAGTAATACTTAGTTTTAGCCCTAATAACACCTGAATCGGATTTATAGGACATCTTTCTTCCCAAGAGCTCAAAGCTCTTTCACATATATTATTTCTGTTTCTTCAAATTGTCCCCATGAAGTATTATGGAACAGCTTCCCCCTCCCCCCTGTTTTACTGGGGGGAAAATGAAGCAGAAAGGTATGAAGTGGCTTGCCAAGGTCACAATTTGTGACTATAACAAAGCCAAGCTAGAAACTAAGTGCTTTCCCTTGTTAGAGCCACCAGACCATGATGTATTGAAAGGGGAATAATGATAATTAGTAAATAAAATACAGGTCCTTATCATTATGAAATGCCTTCCATGCAAAGTCTTGTTGGATCCTCACAGCAAATACTGTAAGGTAAGGGAAACATTCCCTGCTTTAAAGGTGAGGAAACTGAGGATACTTAGAGACCGAATTCCCTGATCAAAGTCACATACTCAGTAGTAAGTGTTTTGGATGGGATTTGGAATATGAATTTCCTTATTTGGAGGCTAGTATTCTTTCCATTGCTGTAGATACCTCCTCTGCCAGTGTGTGTGCCCATGGTCAGTGCCCAGAGCCCAGATTGCTATACTTGGTTTGGGACCAAAGTGTTATTATTCCCCAGTTATTTGTCTAGTGCATCAGACTGGGAATCCCTGGTCTAATTATGGTCCAAGTCCTGATGGGATCAGGGAATATGACCAGTGATTCATTCCCATAATTCAGTTGAGTTCACAACAAAAGGCACCATGAAGAAGGAATGTTGAACTCATGCCAGAGCTAAAGATGAAAACAAAAACAAAAGAAAGTCACCAAGGGCTTAAGTTGCCATCAATAAATGATGAAAATGCTATCCATCTTTGATCAGGTTCATCTTGAATGTAAAACACCTAGAAATAATATGGATGCATAATTCGTAAAGAGGGGTATATAAATGACATTTCTTACAATCCATCACTCACACCTATTTTTTGTGTTTTCTAAGAGACAAGCACCTGACTGGGGAAGTTACTCTAAGGTTCAATTCCACAAAATCTTCAGGTGTCCACTCAGCCTCTGACCTGAAGTTGACTTTCATTTCTTCTCTCCATGTTTCTGGCCATGTCTGTATGTCTGTGCCTGGATTACTCAGAAGCACGAGGCTATGCTTTGGCTAAGTCTGTGTTTTAGGGATGCAAAACTAAAGAGATCTCTGAAGAACTGACTGACTGACTGACTGCTCACAGAAGCATCAGCAGAAAAACCCTGGGAGGTCTCTAACGAAAAGGACTCTGGATTTCAAGGGTTCATAGCCTCTAGTTCATGTATAGCACCTCCTCCCCAGCTGTCCTCCTCTTCTTCCTCTTCTTCTTCTGCCTCCTCCCCCTCCTCACTTCTGTATGCAGCAGGCAAGGCCTGGACCCTAGCTGCACCACTGTGCTGTTGCCAGGGGAGCTGTTAGGCAGATCTGAGCTATGCAGGGAAAAGACCCAGCCTGTCAAAGTGTCTGAGATGAACCATAGCCCAGTCCCCCTGCAGCTGGGCTCAGACACGTCTCGGCTCTTGTTCTGAGCCTGGGAATGGCAAAGCCCAGTGAGGTTCAAGGGCAAACTCGCTATTCATTAGTCAGGGGTCCTTGACGTCCTGTCTCTCCTGTATTTTTTTTTCTTTCTCTTCCCCTTGTGACACATTCCTGGGTGCCTTTGGTGAAAGCTGCCCACCCCCTCTCCACATCCCTCTGCATAAACTCCCCCACACCCTCCTAAGAAGACAAGGCAGTTGGGAAACAATGGCTGCAGGGATTTATTCAAGCAAGAGACCCAGCCAGGCTGACCACTGTCTCCCTCAGATCCCAAGACCCTCTTCAGTCTCTTGATTGACTCCAGCCCTCAGGATATCATCTTCTCAGGACATCCCAATGCCATCTGCCTACAGAGACTCGGGAAAAAAAAAAAAAACTCCCAGGAATAATTCCCTGAAAAGTCACCCAGTCTCAAATCCTCTCCAGGAAGAGTATTTTTTGCAAGATGTGATTATTTCCTGGGATGTCTTTGTGTCTGTTGCTTAAATATTCATCTTTTCCTCTATTGTTTATCTAGGATGATAAATCTTTAAAGGTGTGCTAACCCTTTTCACCTAGCATCATAACAAAGAGCATCCAAACACTCTTCTGATGATCATTTATTCCATAACCGAATCTATTGTTCAGATGACCCAAAATGCTGAATATAAGGCCACCTACACTAAAGTTCCCCTCAGACCCCATGGCAACATGAAGATCACCTTATGTTCTCTAAGGCCACACCAGTGGAAGATGAGCACTGACAAGTCTTACCAAATGACTGTGGGTCTCTGTCCAAGAACAGCCTAACTCCAGGAGGTTGGAGGGGGGAGTGGGGTCATCATCAGAAGGATTTTTAAATTTTGTTTTAGAGGAAGGCAGATGACACAGTTGATGGAATGAGTTGAAATTCAATATACTAGCTGTGTCACTCTAGACAAGTCACTTAACCTCTTTCAGCCTCCCTTTCCTTATCTGTAAAATGGGGATCAAAATAGCATCTGCTTTACAGGGTGTTGTGAGAATCAAATGAGATGATAATATATGTAAAGTGCTTTGCAAACCTTGAAGAACTATATAAATGCTACCTATTATTATTATTCCTAGAGGGATCCATAGCAACTCATAAAACTGTCTTATAAAACTTGTGATCTTCATTGGTAGAGTGAATATTCACAGCCACAAACTTGTACCTTTTCAAGTATTGTGTAGAAATTTAAAGGCTTGGTGTTAGCCTTTGTGGTGGTGGTAAAGGTCAGCAAAGCAGGATCGATGCCCTCAAGCAGAAAACAATTCGGCATTTACTTAGTGGTCTATGGGATGAGCTGTGCAGTTTGAAATTTCTGTAAGTACTTATGGGCTGAGTAGACTACACAGCGAACATTGGAAATTCCCTAGTGAGGGGACATTATATGCAATGGCCTCGACATAATTTGCAGAGGTTCTCACTTTGCCAGGTCCAAGTTTTCCAGGTTCGTTGAGTTCTTTTTTTTTCTTATTAGATGTTTATCTAGGGAGATCCCATTCCTGCATGTACAGGGTCCCCAGAGTCCAAATAAAGCCCCACCTTGCAGGGGAATGTCGTGCTCTTTGGGTACAGATAGGAGAATCCTGCTCCCATTGCCAACAGCACGTACATTTAAAGTCTCCATTCCCTCCGACCCAATTGAGGTGTCCTTATTGGGGAGGGGGGAGGGTGTGTGAGAGAGTCTAGCTTTGGGGCCGAATTCGAGGCCGAAGAGGAAACTGTGAAAGCCGTTATTTGCATAAGCAGCATGTGTCTAATCTGAGAAAAAGAGAGATATCAGAGAATTCAAAGGAGACTGTCTAGGAGAAAGGGTGGAAAGGAAAGGAGGGGAAAACGAAGGCGGCCACGCATGGCCCTGTAACACCCCAGAGGGATTAAATTGTCCAGAAAGTTGCTCCCGGGGCCTGGCCTTGTGTTGGGATGCTCGGCGTAGCGAGAGGGCAGGACTTGGCCACTCCCCTCCCCCCCACCCCCCATCCCCAAGAGCATGAATAGGCGCGGGGCGCAAGCCGGCAGAGCTCTCTATTAGGCTGGACCGCCACCCCGGTGAAAGCCCAGTCCGTCCGCCGCTGGACCCGCGGGTAGTGTACCGTGGTGTCAGATTCCAGGCCGGGACCTCTCCTAGGGGAGAGGGAAGGAAGAAGGCGAGAAGGTGGGCTCTAGGTGCGCAGGGTCTCACTTAACCCTGGTACTTCTGGAAGCCGCCAGGGGGAGTCGCGAGGAGGTGGTTGGCTTTAGCCTTCGGAACCCAGATAGCAGAGCTAGTGATGTTTGTACAGCATGCATTTTTCAGTTAAAGCTGAAAGAAAGGTTAGTAATCAGCCCTTCTAACCTCTTTCTTTTACAGATAAGGAAACTGAGGTTTCAGAGATTCCCGAAAGATCTTGTCCATCCTAAAAGGAGCTGGGAGTAAGAAGAACTGAATCCTTCCAATTCTGTTATTAACCAAGTAAGTTAACTAGATTGTAAACGGCTTAAAGGAAAGTCCTTAACCTAACTAAACGTTGGATCTCTTCTAGTGTCTAAAGACAGTTTTTTCTTTGCAGTAAGACAGAATTAAAATTGGAGTTGGGACATTTTATTGTTCTTAACCTTATCTGGAACTCCGTTTCCTCAGCTGCAGAATAAGAGTTGGATTGGATCATCTATAATGTCTCTTCCAACTATGACCCTGTAACAAGGATTCAAATCTAGATCAGTGCTGCTTTTATAACTGGGTGTCTATTACTACTTTAATGGGTAACTTAACCTACATTTTTTGGTTTGATTATCTAAGAAAACGTCTAAAAGTTGTGGAAATGAGGAAACTGGAAAAACAGGAAATGTTGATAAAGTACCCCAGTTCTAATTCCAGCCCTATCCAGCAGAGATGGTCCTCTTGCCTGTCAATCCCAATTTTCTACAATTGCCCTTGGGAGGGAATGATGTAACTCCCAAAATCCAAAGGATTATTGGGTATGAGGGGAGAGATGGGAAAATTTAGGATCTATTCCCAGTTCTGCAATTAACTAGCTACATGACCATGGAAAACTCATTTTATCTCTCTAGGCCTGTTCCCTTATCTAAAAAATTAGGAAGATTGGATGATTTCTCTGAGATAATCACTCAGGTTCTTTCCAGCTGTGCGAGTCTGATTATTTATTATTATGGAGTTTGGGAGCTAAGTAATCCTGCAGAATTGTCTAATCCAACATCCTTATTCTTTACATGAGGAAACTAAGGCCCAGAGCAGAAATGAACTTGTCCAAGAAGACACAGTTAAGAATTGAAACTAGTTTACAGGGAGGACTTACCTGCTCCTAGTCCCAAGTTCTTTTTCAGTGCTTCAGTTTCTCATCTTTCTTGCATACACATGAAACCTTAAAATTCTGCCCTTTCCTTTATTATTTGCATTTTATTTGCTAAGACCCATATATAAGCCAGAATGTCCAGAGAGAGGAAAGAAAGTCTTGATTTGAAACATATATGTGTACACACACACACACATATATGGGGGAAACAAAATTGTTGACTTCCAAAAAATTTAAGAGCTAATTTTAAAAAACCCATTATAGGAATCCCATTCGAAGGTCACATTCTTAACTATTTTATACCCTCAAACTATTATGATAGCTTTTTAACATCAAATTTTATTCTTTCAATTATCAAGACTTTTTTTCTTTCTTATACCTTTGCTCCCATTGAAGAAAACTCCAAATCTATGTAACAAATAAGCTTAAACGAGTAATAATATTCCCATATTTGCCATGTCCAAAAATGTGTATTTAATTCTATATATTGGTTAGTTTATTTTTACAATTTAAGATTCTTTCTATCCTTCATATCATATGCAGTTTAATTCTTCTGTTCTAAATGAACTACTGCAAAATTCACTCGAATTGGAGACTGATGGGGCAGTGAAGATAGGGCCATCACCTTTTTGTCAGAACAGCAAAGTGAGCCCATGACAATAGATGGACATTCCAAGGGCTATATTGATATCCCCGAGAAATTAAAAGACCCAAAAGAAGGTCCCCAGCATATTAGATGGATTCCCTAAGGAGAATTTTTTTTAAATGATATTAGTCCACTCGACTTACACTTTAATTCAATTATATCTAGTAAGTCTTCAATGAGCACCTACTATACACCCTATACTGGTCTGGATGTTGGAGGTGATTAAAAAGAAAGCATAAGACTGATTCCCTGACTGAGTTATTTGAAGTCTTTTATAGGAAAATTCCAGTAGAGCAGAAAGAGTGCAGGCTTTGGAATCCAAAGATCTGGATTAAATGCCTTATCACCTAAGTGACTTTGAGCAAATCACTTAGCTTCTCTAGCCTTCAGTTTCCTCAGTTTTAAATTGAGAGGTCCTAAATGACCTCATTGGTCTCTGCTAAAACTTAAGTCTAGTGGACATTTTTAAAAAGCTTATAAATATGCACTAAAATGAACCAATCCAAATGATAAAGGAAGATGATTCAGGAAAAGCTACTATGGGTGGGTAAGAAAAGAATTCCAAAAAATTGGCTAGAGTTATGAGAAGGCATCATTAAGGGAGTTGAACTTGAGATGTACCCTAAAGGATAGGTAGAGAAATGAGAGTAGAATTCCAGGTCAGTGAATTGAATGAGAAAAGAGAAGAAAATGAATATTCATGGTGTTGTGATGTCAGTGAAAAGACCAACCACATAAAAGAATACATGTGGAGAAGTATTGGGAGAGGCAGATGAATTAAGATGGTACCAAGCTTTAGAAGACTGTAAGGATGATTAGTTAGATTTTGGTTTCATAGTTTTGGGGAAGTTCTGCAAATAGAAAAGTATGTATCTGATATTTCTTCCCTCAGGTGGGAAAGAAGATTGGATAGTTCAAGATTTCTCATCAGACCAGTGACTCATAAAAACACACTGTTCAACATATATTTTTCACACATACACACACAGACACACACACAAACTAAATTAGCAGTATCCTGTGAATTCATAAGTTGGGACTTGGCTTTCCCAAAGTCACACTCAAGGATCCATTCCAATGGAAGAAAATCTGTTCCAAAATTGTATTATTTCACTCTGGCTTTAACTCTCTCACTAATAAACTGAATCATGACTAATCTAAAGCTCAGTGTTCTACCCTGCTCTCTCTTAATTATTTTTGCAATTTAAAGCTTCTGAAACTATATTAGATGTTTTGATACTAGCCCTATCTTTCCTGCCCCATCAGTCCCTAATTCAAGTGAATTTTGCAATGGTTCTTTTGGAACAGAAGAATTAAACTGCATATGATATGAAGGGTAGAAGGAATCTTAAATTGTAAAAATAATCTGACCAATAGAGTCACTGGATAACTTTAAAATTCCTGATCTAATTTATCTAGATCTTATCAAAGGTTAGCTGACACATCTCAAAGTGTGCCATCATCTTGAGCATGGATCCATACTAATTTCCTGCCAAAATGGCTATTTCTTTTTTCCCCAAATGCTTCAATGATTCTGTATTTGAATCTATCCTATTGATATTTCCCTCTCCTCTTCTCAATGGTCTTACTCAATCAGGCTGCCACAACTGATCTGGTTCTTAGTGCATGCATTTTTGTAATACACACACATTCACTCATTCACTAGCTACTTATTTAAATTGTGTGTCACTCAGTGGTTGATATACCCATCCTATTACCTACTTCACTAAGAATCCCATTTCTTCACAATTCCTGATGTTAAGTTGAGGTGGAAGTCAGAGTTTCATACAGAAGGATTTATATAGGGGCTTGAAGCTACTCATGTGGTTAATGTAACTCACTTGATGGCCCTTCTTCACAGATTTTTAAAGGAGCAAGTCCCCAGCAATGGAACAGAGAATTGACTTTCACTGAACAACTGATACTGGGAAGAAGACAAGATCTTGGGAGTAATTCCCATTGGAGCTACTACACAAGTGCATTTTCTGAAGTTGCCCAGAATATGAAAGCCAGTGAAGGATTTGGAAAAGGAAGAGAATAAGGAAGTCAAGATTACTCAGAAATGCCAGTGAAGTTTGCACAAGAGCTGAGACCTTAGAGCTGTTTTGGGACATTGAGGACCCTCTATGAAAACTATTCTTTTTCAGCCTTTGAGATACTCCTACCTCTAGTTAGGGAAAAGGATGCAGTCAGAGTAGCTTTCAATTGTCACGCTAGTTTTGCTTCTTCCAATACTAATTTTCACTCCATCCCATCTTCTTTTAAATATATCCTCTGATTTAAATAAACATTTATTTGCCAAATAAATATTCCTGGTGTTTCTGGTCAGCTCTGTCAAAAAATGGATAAATACTAATTTGAACAAGAAATGGGAAATTGGTTATAAATGGGAGGATATAGCTGTCGGTAGATAAGTAAAATGTCTACAGTAGGGATTTGAACGATTTAATGAGGAAGAAGAGGTGGGAGGAGGTGGTATAAGACCACCCCAGATGCCATCATGAATCTTTGAGATCTTGGAGGAATGCTGTGGTGAACCATTGGCTTTCAGCTATCCGTGGTAGAAGGAAAAGGAAGGAAAGATTCAATAAAGCACAAAGAAAACACTTTTTATTTTATAGGCCTTCTGGGGCAGATGATCCAAGGGATGAAGATGGGTTGGAGGTGGGTTGGGATAGCATCAGATGAGATTCCAGATGAGACCAAATGGGCACATGGAGGTTGTTAAATGTTTTTTCCTATATAAGGGCTCCCTGAACCCCCTCCTTCGTAAAGCGTTCTCAGACAAGGAGGAAAGTCAAAGAAGAAAAATTTGAATTCTGGCAGATACTCAAACCACATGCACTCCGAAGCCAGGCCCCCTACTTCCTGCAGTTTGGAGAATAGGGAGAATTTGTGGCGTTTTATTCTCTGTAAGGGGAGGCGGCGGATAGGCAACAAAGGGGAGAAGGACTAAGTATAGGGGGAAAAATTGTAGCAAAGTAAAACTCGTCACGGCTGCCACTAACTCCCAGTGGCCTGTATCTTCAGCTCTTAGCTTCCTCTACAATCAGAGATCCGGGATGGACAGCGGTCCCATTCCCAGACAACGTAGGAACAGGGGCCACTGGAGCCTCAGACATTGTTCCAGAACTAGATCAGGGCTGATAAAACTGTCATGGTTTCAAGGGACGCGGTGACCGAGGGAAGGGAGACAGCAAGGGAAAAAAAACCGCCAGACTAGCGGTGGCTGTAGAGGTCGGGGAGAATCCCTCGCCGCTCGAGGTAAACCTACTCCGCCCCGTCCGCCTCGGGGCGCTCCCCCCTCCCCCAACACCCTCCCGCCTGCAGGGCCCTGGGCTAGGGCTCCAGACCCTGAGCCCGCCGGGCCCCATCTCTCAGCAAGAAAGAGACAGAAACTCCGGCGGGAGAGGGATTGGGGGTGGGGGCGGATTGCACAAAGGGGTTTTTATTCAAATTTGTTTAGAGTTTCGTGGATTTGCATGAAAAATGTGTGAGAAAAGCCAGCTCCAGTGACCTCATCTGCACCTGCCATTAACGTTCAATTAGCGGCTGAATAGCGTCGAGCCGGGCGCAGACGCGACGTGCGGAGAATCTGGCCGGGAGCGAGCTTCGGCAGAAGCCGGTGCACCCGGAGGGGCGGTCGGTCTGCAAACTGCCTTCGCGGCCCCTCCCCCCACTATACCTCTCCCCTCGCACCGCAACTACCCAGTCTTCCCACCGGGCCCAACCTTTCCTCCTATTTACCAACCCCGACAATCCCCTCCCCATCTAATTGCCGAAGCCTTCATTCCAATTGCTAACTCTGTAACACACACACATATACAAACATACGCCCACCGCCACCCACCCACCCCCATACACACACCCACACATGCCATCAGAGAGATAGAATAGTGACCTCCGAAAATCTCGGGCTCAAGTGTCCGGGGCTTCCAGGGAAAGGGGAGGGGAAGGAACTGAAAAGTAAAAAGGGACAACACTGAACTTCTGATAGTGAACAAGGAAGGACCCAGTGCACTCGTGTGCCGTTCTGAGATCCTCAACTCCACTGGGAAGGGGAGGGGCAGAATCTTCGTCCAACCCTGAATCAAATCCCTCTTGGAGAGAGATTTGGTACCTACAGCTCCTTTGCCCTAGTCTCTAGACCGAGCTTCGGAGCCAGTCCGCCCCTCGCCGCCTCCCGGACAAAATGTCAAGTACAAGTTCAAGTTCAGGGCCGTGCCCCGGGGGGCGCAACTCTTCCGTCACCGCCTTTTGTTCTTCCTCTGACAATCGCTCTTTATTCCCCCTCCAGGGCTGGGCCCGGCTTCTAGCAGCCGCCGGCAAATTCTCTCTGCCCCACAGGGGCTAGCGTTGAGATGTGCTTGCAGTCTGGGCTCCTCAGTCGAGAGGGAACCTAGACTTTGCGGGACTAGGCGTGGCTATCAGAAGCCCCTGGGAGAGTTTTATTCTCCTTTCCCTTTTCCTCCTCCCGGTTCAATTCGGGGCAAACTTTCTATTCAGTCTTCGAGTTCCTTCCAACAAACTGGCTGCTTGAGTTCGTTTTCAGGTAAGTTCAGTTTTCAGTGAATTCTTGTTTATAAAATTCCTTCTCAATTCTTCTTCCTCGAAACATAAGGATCTGGAATTTCTTCCTTGGAGGGGCTGCTGCTGCTGCTGGTAGTGGTGTGTGTGTGTGTGTGTGTGTGTGTGTGTGTGTGTGTGTGTGTGTGTGTGTATGGGGGGGGGAGAGGATTCTTTAGAAGGGGGACGTGTCTTCTAATCTCTCAGAGGTGGATGGCTACCATCTCCCTTTGGAGTTTACAGGTAGGACTGAGACTTGGATATTATCACTTGATAATATCATGCTAAAGAGAGTGACAAAGAAAGGTCAGGCAATTGGAGCCCTAATCCAGATGCCTAGGGTCTAAGGATAATGGGAAGGGGCAGGGGGTAGGACACTTTTGCATGCTTTTACCCACTCTTTCTCCTCCCTTGCAGCACTTTTCATTCACTCTCTGTTCCTTTCGCCAGCTTCCCACTCCAGATTATTTCCTAAGAAACTTTCTTGGGGTTGCAAACCCTGAGGCAGCCCTAAGGAACTGCAGCCATGTGGGGTTGAGGTTGGCTGACTGAAGGCCTACTGCATCTGAACCTGAAGCCTTTTGGTGGAGGGGGAGTGAGCTGAGGCTTCTTAACAATTGGTGCCCTTTTATTCACAGCCCTTGGGGAGGGGGGAGCGTTTAACCTAGCAAACCAGGACCAATGTGTCAGTATGATTAGTGTGGTGGAGCGATGAGAAAACTAGCTTGGCCTAAGAATCCAGGGAGGATAGGGTATAAAGGGAAATGGCATCATATTGAGAATCAGGATTCTAAGAAGAATCGGGTTCAAGATCACTTGTCTACAATATGAGAATTTGGCACAAGGTCGGCCAGAAGTTCAAGAATATAACAACTACGGTCCCTTTTCACCTCGCTGGGACTCAGTTTCTTTATCTGGAAATAAAAAAAAAAAGGCTTTCTCCTAGCTGATATTGGAAGTTCTTTTCAGGTCTTAAGAGTCCCAAAAATCTTCTCCTTGTTCCTCCCTACTCCATAGACATTTAAGAATCATAATCAGTTGTGGGATTAGGTTTTAGAGAACCTTAGTCTACCCATCCCCCTCTGCTCCCCATCATCCTGAGTCCTTGGAGAATAAAGCCTCTTGGAGAAGTAGGATTTATTTAAGCCAGGCTTCAGAAGATTTCCTAGTACATTCCGCAGCTCAAATCATTTATCACTGGGGATCATTTAGAGCTGAGGATGTGCCCTACCTGACTAGGAGCAAAGATAACTGACTTCATCTACTGGCAGGATAGTGCCTAAGGTTCTAGGATTTTATATCATGTTGTGATTTAGTTTTGGAGAGGTCAGTGCTGAACGCTAAACTTGAGAGTGAGCAAATCTGGGTCTTAACCCTACTTCGTCACTAACCGGTCAGAGACTTTGGGGATGTTCTTGACTTCTCTGTACAAAAAGAAAGTTAAATCTTTGTTTTCTTCTAACTCTAAAGTTGTATGATTCTATTCCCATCTCCTCCTCTGCCCGCCCCCCCCCCCATTTAATACTTCAAGGATCAGAATTTTGTCAATAACCAAAAGGTGCAATATATCAGAAATCAATATTCCCCACAAACTCTTTCCCTTCATTCTTCAGGATTAAGTGAATTTTATCCAACCAGGAAAAAAATACTAATTGAGATTTACTTAGGTTTTTCTAGGAAGAATAAATACTAACCTTACAAGTAGGAGCCCCTTAGTGTACATCAGCTGTTCTAATGTTTAAAATAGAATGGATGACTTCAAAATATGATGGGAAGAGACTTTATCCCTTTAATAAAAGTCCAGTTTCTCTGTTTTGGTTTTTTTTAATAAAAGCTTTTTATTTTCAAAATATATGCAGGAATAATTTTCAACATTCACCCTTACAAAATCTTATGTTCCAATCCCCCCTTCCCCTACCCCCTCCCCTACATGGCAAGTAATTCAATACATGTTAAACATGTGCAATTATTCTATACCTATTTCCACGATTATTGTGCTGCACAAGAAATATCAGATCAAAAAAGAAAAAGTGAAAAAAGAAAACAAAATGCAAGCACACAACAAAAACAAAAAATGAAAATATTATGTTATGCTCCACACTCAGTCTCCACAGTTCTCGCTCTGGGCACAAATGGCTCTCTTCATCATAAGATTATTGGAACTGGCATGAATCATCTCATTGTTGAGAAGAGCCATGTCCATGAGATTTGATCATCCTATAATCTTGTTATTGTGTACAATGATCTCCTGCTTCTGCTCACTTAGCACAGTCTCTCAATTTTGGAGTCCAACTTTAAAGTTGGAAGTTATCTCTAACCCCTTTGTTTTATAAATGAAGAAATTTATTGAGACAAGTGACTTAACCAGTCATACAGTTAACAAATGAAAGTAAAGATTTGAACCAGGTCCTCTGACTTGCCTTTCTTATAGTCTATGAAGTTAGATATAAAAACTTGTTTTTTTTTTTTTTTTCTTGTTGGGCACCAAAGCAAGGTTGGGGGGAAGAGCCTGAGGGTGATCAAAAAGACAGCTTTGTCAGATCTAACTTGCTCAGGATGTAGTTTGGTCCTTACTCTCTGGGTTGGTAGGATTTCCTTTCCTAGTTATTAACACAGTTAGATCTACTTTATGTAATTAAGATTTTTAGCTGAAGGTGACATTCAATGTTAGATGCTTGAACTTCAAACTGTCCTTGTGCCAAGTTCTCATATTGTGGCAAATGACCTTGTATCTTAGTCTTCTCAGAATTCTGATTGGATAGATTAATTTTTTCCTTTATCATGTCCTCCCTAAAAATTCAATAGTTGTGATTAAATTGAATCAATCTATTAAAAAATTTATCAAGTTCTGATCCTGAGCCCACTATTAGGAGTTGTGGAAGACTGAGGAAAGAGGGGCAAAGGATGGTATTTGTTCTCAAGGAATTTGCAGTGGAGTTGGGAAGACAAGAATGGAAATAGCTCACAAATATGAAGGCAGCTCATAATCTAGGACTGAAATCCATGGTGCAATTAATTTTAAATATTTTGCTTAGTAGGAAAACAGAGAAAAGAAAAACCATTGTGGATTGTAGTTGTTAGAAAAGACTTTGTGGATGAAGTATGGTATGACACAAATTTTGAAGGAAGTGTAGTATTTGGATTGGTGACAAGGGGAAGACTACATAGATGTCCAGAGCAACATGAACAGGAGGAATCATAACACTACATTTATATTGAAATCTAGGGTTTACAAAGTACTTTCCTTATAAGTAGCTAGTACAACTTTTAATATTCCTATTGTACAGATGAGAAAACTGAAGGTGAGAAGCTAAGGAATCTATATTACCATAGATAATTTAGCCAAAATAAGTAAATCTGTCTTATATATTTCAGACTGGGTCTCTTTGGACCCTGACAACTTTGTCCCTCTCCAAATCTGAACCCCTAAGGCTTTTCAGAATTAGATTGTCTCTGCTTATGAGAATTCAAAAGACAATGCATGGAGGAAATTGGAGTCAGAAACACTGTTCTAACAAACCCAACTAGTAAGTGTTGGAGCACAAAATCATGTCTTTCTGAAACTAAGCCCAATGTACTTTCCAGTCCTCCTTCTTCCCAATAGACTTGCACATAATATATGTATGGTATTTGAGGTCACATTCAGGAAATAGGCCTTCATTGGGTTGAGGTTTTGGTCGGTAGGGAAAGGTCAGGGAAAGGGAAAGGAACACTCTTTTACCAAACATCTGTGTGCTAGGCACTATGCTAAGCACTTTACAAATATAATCTTATTTGATTCTAACAGTGACCGTAACCCTGAAAGGTAAATAGTATTATCTCTATTTTACAGTTGAGGAAACTGAGGCACAGAGACGTTGAGTGACTTGTAGGGACATAGTTTGGATAGGTAAGGTAGGGTGAGCTGTATAAAACCACAATGAGATAATTTGACTTGATAAACAATCGAATCATAAAATTGTTTGAGTTGAAAGGGACCTTAGTTCAGCACTCTCAACAGAGAACCATTTTCTAAGTAAAGATTTCTCCAAAGTTTGAACTGGGAGACCAGAATGAATACCATTGATAGAAACGGAACACAACCAGGAGTATTAGAAAAAATTAGAGAATTCTCAGTGTTAGAAGGTGTGGGAGGGATGGAATTCTATTCAGTCCCAAAATGGCCTCGAAAACTTTGGTCAGTCTAATGCACAGATGACTTCAAGTTTATTATACTTATCGAGAATAGCTTATTGATATTGGACTTGAGCCAAAATAAGTAAGTTTGTCTTAAATATTTCAGAGTGGGTCTGTTTGGACCCTGATAACTACTGGCACTTTCTCCCTTCTCCAAATCTGAATCCTTAGGACTTATTAGAATTAGATTGTCTTCTGCTTACGAGGAGACAAAAGGCAAGATGTGGAGGAAATTCGAGCCATAAATACTGTTTATATCAATTCACAAATATTTACTGTGCTACTACTACTTTGTGCTCAGCATTGCGCTGGATGCTATAGGGAATACAAAACAAAACATCAGACATGTTTTCTATTCTCTCTTCTTTTGTGTAAAATGAGATGTCTCAGTTTATTCAAGAAAATATTTAGAATTTTTATAATGTTGTGTGTATAAGTCAAGAGTAATATGGAATCAAGGATTTGGCACTTGGAAAGAGATGAAAGATCATTCTATTCAACTTATTCATTTTACAAATGTTGGTGATACGGAACTATTGTTCTCCCATGTGTAGATGAGAGAATTGAAGCTTAGAGAGGCTAGTGACTTGCCATGGCTACATAGCTAGCTTAATGTCAGGACCAAGACTAGAATTCAAGTCTCCTGATACATAGTGCAGTGCACTTTCCACCTTGCCTCACTGCTTTATTACCATAACTGGGTAGTTTGGGTTCCTACTAAGAGATAATGCCATTCTGATAGAGATAGAGAGATGGGCAAGTCATTTAACCTGTCTGTATTCTAGGCAACTTCTTCAGATTATAGGTTGAAATAAAGATGCCATCCAGTATTGACAGGAGTAGTTTCCTCACCTGGGAATTCCCTAAACCCAATGAACTCTCAGGTTTAGTCCCTGTCCAACAAAGTGGAATAGTGGATGAATCTCTGAGCCTGGAGTCATAAAAACCTGAATTCAAATATTACTTCAGTCATTTACTAGCTGTATGACCTGTTCAAGTGACCATCTCTGCCTGCCTCAGTTTCCTCAACTTTAAAATGGGAGTTGTTGTAAGGATTAAAATGAGATCATATTTGTAAAGCATCCAATACATAGTACAGTCTTAAAAAATGCTTATTTTCTTCCTTCCTTCCTATCCCTATTCTATGGTTATTGTCATACATTCCATAGTATGCTGACAGATAATAGAGCTTTTGATGATCTCTTTTTTATGGCATCAGTCATCAACTTTTGATAAATTATACGTAATAATTATTAATGACATATAACTCTATAAAGCTTATAAATCATTTTATATACATTATTTAATCTGAATCTCCTATAAACACTGTAAAATAAGCATCACAGAAATTATCTCCATTTTAGAGATTAGGAAACTGAAGCTCAGAGAGATTAAATAAATTGCTCATACTCACACAGCTGGGACAACTAGATGGGGAAATGGATAGAGCGCTGTTTCTGGAGTCAAGAAGGTTCATCTTAATTCAAATTCAAATCTAACCTCAGACACTTAATGGCTGGTTGACACTGGACAGGTCACTTCATCCTGTTTGCCTCAATTTCTTCACTTGTAAAATGGGCTGGAGAGGGAAATGGCAAATCTCTCCAGTATCTTTGCCAACAAAATTCCAAAAACAAAACTCTAAATGGGGTTACCAAGAGTCCATTGTGACTGAAAACGGAAAACGAAACATCATGAAGCTAAAATGTCAGAGGCCCAGCATTCCTTTTCAGTTCCTCCTCCCTTTCCACTACATCACACTGCTTCTTGATGGCTAAATGATTATGAAATCATAAAAATGAAGACAAATGTCAGTCGAATGGGATGGAAATATGATCGAGCTACCACCATCTGTAACTAAGTATAAATATAATGTAGAGTAACAACTCACTCATCTGGAACTAAGTCATCTGTAAAACAGCTGGGAACTAAGGAGTAAGGAAAGGGGGCCTGTGAGCAGCCAAATAGTTGTCACAAAGTCCATGCATTAAAGCTCATGAATCTTAGTTATAGGAGAGCTCCTAGGGCCCTCAAAGTCTATTTATTTTTAGTTTACAAATAGTTCCAGTTGTCCCGGTTATGTGATTTCTAAGCTTCCAGTAGATTTGGAACAGTTGATCAGAATGGGGGAGGATCAGGGGTTACTAGAGGAAGAACTAACAGCTGATAACAAGAGGAAACAGGAGGGGAAATTGTATAAAGAAGATGAGAACTAAAGAGGTCCAGTAATCTTGGGGCTTTTTAATGTTATAGTAAATAGACCAATACATTTAAATAGCCCCTGAAGACTTTCCGATTTCACAGCATAATAAAATAATTGATGTTCATAGTGATGACCCTAACTCGTCAAGCAAAGGATAAGTTATATTCAGTATTCTGTTTTAAAAGATGGGGGAGATATATAGTACGTTTTAGGAAGATTGAAATCTAAGATAGTTAAATTAAAAATAAAAAAATGTGTTTAAGGAGGGGGGGAACAAATCCTTAGCTGTCCCGAAAATTCAATGAATTCCAATGACGTTCACTGAGGTTATAGAAAGCTAGTTCTATTGTAATTGCTTCAAACCCTTGACCCTTTATCCAAAGAAACTAGATACTAGAGAAGTAAGAATATTAATCAAGATTGAAAACATGGTCCACAAGTATGAATGAAGTATTTATATTATTGAGAACAAATCCCTAATTAGCTCATGTTTACATAATGTTTTTAATTTTGCAAAGCATCCTCTTACAATAACCTTTCTAGATAGGTTGTAACAAGTGCATTATCCATACTTTACAGATGAAGAAATAAAAGTTTAGGGATGTGGTGACTTGCCAAACATCACTTTGTTATGTTATTGGCTGTGATTATTAGTCATGATTTGAATTCAGGTCTTTTGGCTCCACATTCAGAATTTTTACCACTCTGCTACACTGTCTTTCTTGCAATGAATAGGTCATGGGAAAGTATTTGATAAGATCTTGGGAAAATATTATTGTTGAAAGCAATAATAGTGTAGTCATCAAGTTGGAAAGTTCTGAGTCAAGGCTAGCTAGGCTCTTCTTTCCAAAGTTCTTCAGATAACGTCCAAAGCTTCAGTATACCCTTCAGTACCTGAGTGATCCTGAATCTCAGTTTCCTCATTCATTAAATGGAAAGAAAATTTACAATTAAGCTCAGGAGGTCTTGACGATGTTATCTCCATTTATTTTCAATAAAATTACACATTTCACAAATAAAATATATAGTATATGTAAAAGTCAAATGCTAATTAAAAAGATATGGAGACAGCAAGTCAAGAATATGAGCTTTGTGGACAAAGATTAAAGCTAAGGAAAGAGTTATCTGAGTGGTGTAAATACAACAAGATTCAGTGGAGCCTTCAAAAAAAAATTTCTTAATTGGGTTGTTTGATTTTTAGTTTACAAATAGTTCCAACCATCCTGGTTATCTGATTTCTAAGCTTCTAAGTTGGATGGTTGAATGATTGTTACATGTGGTTGATGTGATTTCATTGTAGTAGGGAATTTCCAGAAAGAAAAGACACGACTTTCATGTAGATAATGGTTAACTTCAAAGATGGCTCTGAAATTAACTGACTTAAAAAATTGGGGAGGGGGAGACCTTAAGAGGTTAAGTGACTTTCCCAGGGAAATAGTCAATATGTTTCCAACATAGGATTGGAATCCATGCCTTCTTGACTCTGAGGCTTGTGTCTCTCCATGGCCTTCTTTATTATATAGCTTCTTTCTAGCCCATAATTATAATTTATAGTCATAGAATTACCTGAGACTTAGAGAAATTACATAAAGTTGCTCATTGTCACAAAGCTAGTGTCAGAAACAGGATTTGAAATGAGCTCTTCTAGCACTAGCCACAATGCCACATTACTTTTCTCTCTGGTATTATGGTGCCATCACTCAAAAAAAAAAAAAGGCATCCTTTTTAGCCTGGTCTATGAAAGCCCCTTAGAAAGGCACATTTCCGCCTCCTTCAGTAATTACCCAAGGAAGGAAATGAGGACAATTATTATAATGATCACTGGATCACTGTTATTAATAACAATGACAATGTCACTGATACTTTGTATTTTCAAAATATATCAAACGAGAACAGTTCTACCAATGATCGTCGAGTTCTTTAACCATGTTGATGTGGTGGCATGTTGGTGGGTGCTGTAGTAGGATAGCATCTCCAGACTGTAAATAGATCAATTAGAAGCACATTTTAAAGCCCAAAGAGTCCCAGAGATCCATTCCTTCAGCCTTTGAGAGAAAAAAGCTGATTACTGAACCCAGAACCCATCAGGTACCTCTGCTGGGGATTCATTATGAACAAATTACATTAGCATTAGTATATAGTCTGTGACATCTATTTTGGTTGCATATGGAGCCTCTTTTTTTTTTTAATTGTTTTCTGGTTCTCGGTTGTGTTCTGGATTACAGAAGTTCAAAGACATAAGATTCTTTTTGTTCTTAGTTATGAAAAGGTAATTGAGTATTATTTCCATCCCATCCAATTGATATTTACCTCCATTTTTATGATACCTCTAGGTAATCTGGCAGAATAGAAGGAGTGCTGGGCTTGGAGTTAGCAGAGACCTGCCTCTGATATTTAGGAGTTGTTTAACCCAGAAAGAGGACTGAGACATATGCGGATAGGTGATCAGAACCATATTACTTTGAGAAATTGGAAGTAAGTTCTCATCTCTCAAATATTACAATCATCTATTGATTGGGGGAAAGACAATTAGGTGTGAAGAGAGGAACCAAATGGCTTCTTGGGCCCAAGAAAGAAGAAAACGATGATTCAAAGGGAGATTTCATCTCAAATGAACCTAACAACCTAATCTGTGGATGGGCAATGTCACTCCCTTTGTTACCTCTACAAGCTACAGAGCACCTTAAATATTCTTAATAGTCCTCATTCCATTTCCTGAGCAATACTAATATTGGCAGGATTTCTCAGGACACCAACCATAAAAAGAGGAAGGAGGAAGAGAAGTTTCTCCCCTCTTCAAAGTGAATGAAACTGGAGGAGATGGGAAAGAAAACAGCAAAATTCACTGGGAAAAGAAAGAAAAATGGGTGAAACCAGATAACACCAGGATCACAGTAACGAGCCATTTCACAGTTTCAAAGTTAGGAGTTTCTTTTTTGTCTCAGTAGTTAAACTCATTCCTCAAACAGCACCAGCAAGAATTTCATTCCCTCCATCTTCCTTCAATAATGCTTCCTCAGGGACTTTCCTCAAGAAAGCAAACTGAGTATTCCCATTGAACCAGAGACTTAAAACTCCAATGCTGTGTGTTCATATTCAGCTCCTCTAGTCCTTCCATTTATTGTTTTGGGGAATTCATGTATCCTCTCTCTATAAGAACACAAAGGACTTTGCTAACATAAACAGGGAGGAAGGGAGTAAGAGAAAGTCCTTTCATATCCAATGCACGTGGCACACCCAATCCCTGCATTTAAGATTCAGGATAAGAGGATGCATAAACATCAATGGAAATGATCATTAAAGAATGTGGTGACAACTACGAGAAATTATTTCTTCCAACCTCTCCTCTCTCCTACCCAGGGTCACAGAGCTTATACTACATCTGGACCTGGGGGGATGTTTCTCAAAACCCAGCTCCAACTTAAGGTACTTCCTTCAGGAGTACAGTAGATTCCTATCACCTTTTCAAGAAAGGAGTCCCAAGTTACTTTTATTTCTGTATACACATCCCTCCTTGACAAGACTATTCTGCTCTGAAAGAAACTGGATATTTCCACTCTTGAAAAGAACCTGGTCCTTCAAAAATAGAAAAATATGATCTTTTTCCCCCCCTCAGGTCCTCTTGGCTGGGCTAGGGACAGGAACAGAAAGGGACAGGAATTAATTGATTTCTTTTAAGGGAACATTAGTGTTTCTCAGTGTCTTGATCTGTACACAATCAATAACTATTTAGTAAATGTCCGTGACTTGCTTGGGCAGTGTAATGTAGTTAGGAGGATATTAATTATACTTCCCAAAGTCCACTTGGGTCTTTCATTGTCAACTCCCTTGCTGCTTCTGGATCACTGAAATTTATCTATCCTGTATCAGGGCACTTTAGGGGTATGGTCTCCGTGCCTTCCAGGCTGACACATGAGAAAACAATCCCTATTGGTGTGCTAATGGGAGAGGTGATAGAAGGCCTCCCCTGCCTTCCTACCTCCATCAGCTATCATAGTTTCATATTTACAGACAATCCCCCCTTCACTCCTTGGTAACTTAACCTAGTAGTAGCTTTCATAGCATGAATTTTGAGTCATATAAGAGGGGATGGTGGCACCTAGTTGTGATCTCTTTGGGGCAGGTGGAAAAATCTTGCATTATGGGACACTTAAAGCATATGGCTACTTCGGAAACACTTAAAGATGCCTCTGAGGAAAGTGATAGAAAGTTGCTGCTGAAGCTTTCCTATGACAATATTGAGAAGCTTGCTTGAGGGAAGGGAACCTCCATCTCTCTTGAGTGTCTCAACCTTTTCCTCTCCAGAACTTTAAATCTGATTACCCGACAAAGCGTTCCAGGGAGGTGGACCGAGAGAAGGCGCTCTCTTCCTCCCCTCCTTGAGAAACGGTCCATCTCTTTTCACGAGCAGCCATCTTGTGACACGGTTTTGCACTGGGTGCTGCGGAGAAGGCTCGAAGTTAAGCGCTCGTACCGCACAATTCTGCCTCCGGGAGGTGCGGGATCAGTCTGGGAGCGCTGTTCCCGCGGAAGAAGTCCGAGCGCCCGCCCCAGTAGCAACCACCAATCTTTCTCTCACTCTCTAACATCCCTTTAACATTTACTCAAGATCAACATGCAAATGAGGCTATTTGCATGACATTAGCATCCTGGAGGCTCAGGCTCGGCGTGGGGACCTACAGGGCCCCGGGGTATCCCTGCTGCCAGGGAAAGCGCAAAAGGATCTTTACAGGTGCTCAATGTATCCTTCTTTACTTTACTTTGAAAAACAAAACCAAAAAACCAAAAAACAAAAAAACCTTCTGTTTAAAAAAACCATAACTGTCCTTATTTTAAGAGAGTCCTTGACTCAGAGGTCCATCCTAAAAATATGACAAATAATAAAAACAGCAATAATAATAGCTGATATTTATGTAGCCCTTGAAGTTTGTTTTTATAAATCTAGAATCAAGAGAAAGAATGCGCAAACCCCGCTATTTTCGCCCCAATCAGCCACCTCTAAGCTGATCTCTGGCGCCTCAAACTCAAGGGTTTCTTGACTTCCTAGTTTACGGGACTAATATAGTATGCGTTCCCAAAAAGCACTCTCTAGGGAACGGTCCACAGAAGCTTCGGAACTGACCATGTTAGAGTCTTGGCAGTCTCTACAAGCTCCTGGTCCCAGTCTGTCTCCCTCGCTTTAGACTACTGTCTAACCTCTTCTGCTCTCACTGTAAACTTCCCATTCCCTCAATCTAAAAGGGCGCACATCTTTAAATTGTTCTTTAAATCTGGATATTTCAGATTTGCTTCCAAGTTAGATAAGCTAATTTTATAGTTTATTTCATCTCAGTGGCTGCAGGTAAAATCAATGACGGACATTGATTTTTTTTTTTAATCATCTGCTCTTTTGGGCGTCAGTTTTGTCTTATATGGAAAAAGGTCTTGTTAAACAGATACTGGCGTGGCTCGAAGAAGTATTTCCATTATCTTCCTCTATTAAACTTCTTCCTCTCTTCTCCCTTAAGCTCACCCCCTCCTTTTTTTTTTTTTTTTAATCTATTCGAAAGGATATTCCTCTTCCTATAGACAATCCGATCTGTCTGGAACTCCTGGGCACAACTCTTTGCATACCGAACAAGAGACATTACTCGGATATATATGGTTCAAGGGATTAAGAACAGGAAAATCTGTGGAAATTGGAACGAGTAGCCAACCAATCAGCCCTGGAGATTAAGAGGATGGAATGCTGTGCATGGCATGGTTCCATCGGAGAATTTTTCTGGGCCTGGGAAATCCTTGGTAGGGGAGGATCAAAGTCAGAGAACCTCTGATCCCGGGAAAAGCCAGGCCTGACGAGAGGGAACCAACTGTATCCACATAATATTCCAAATAGCAAAATGGGTGAACAAGGCACTAAAATAAGGTTAGATTGTGTATGCCTAAAGTCCTCAATAGCCGAAGGGACACAAATCAAATTAATCGCCTCACCTATTCAGCTGAACTAGACTCATAGTCAAAATCCACAAATTAATACACAGTGAAAACACAAAGCAAGATCCTAAAATCAAGAATACAGAATCCACCAGGTAATGCTCAGTTACAGCCCTCACTGCACATGGTAGGTGAGAAAGACTGCAACTCCGGAGTCAGACCAATAGCTTTTAGCCCTACTTTAATACGAAGGCCCGTCCAACTTGGGACCACTAGACTCTTTGCCTCCCTGTACTTTTGGTTTCCCCAAGCACCTTGAAGTCTTTCTGAGAAGCAGGTAATAATTCTCTTGTCCTAAAGTCTGGCTTGCCAGTGGAGCCAAAGGAGGTGCTATCAACGAGCACCAAGGGAACCTCTTAGTCTCTTTCTTCTTGTTCTCGATTGTATTTATTTCTTTAGCCAATTACATAGTTAGAAGTGTTTGTCTAAATGCCTGAATCCGAGCTCAAGGAAAGTCCCCTTTTTTTCTAGCCAAGTGGAAGTAGACTAGGAGTGGGTGGATTGGGGGGGGGGGGAGAGGGGGAGATTCTTGATAATTAACAGCGAGGTTTTCGTGACCTGGGCCTCTTGGTTAAGTAGGTTTGGACCCTAGCGAAGAACAAAGGGCCGAGGTATCTAAGCGCCTGGAGCCCCCCCAGTGCTCCCTCCTTCCCTCTCATTCACACCCCCTCCCCGCGCAGCCTCGGGCTTTGTGCTCTTTCGCTTGCTGCACCTGCCGAGGTTTAAGTACCTTGGCGAAGCGGAGCGGGCCGGCTATTTTAAACGCCATCTCCAAAGTACCTGCTCATGAATAAACACCAGCCCTATTTATCAGGTACTTAGCGCTCATTGTGCGGGGGAAATTGGTCCTTTTCTGAAAGTCTCTTTTCCTCAACCCATCTGCACAATTCTGGTTGGAGAATCTCCCTAACTAGAGTAGTCGCTCCCCCACCCCCCACCCCCATCCCACCCTCTACACACATACATATACACACACTGCTTCAGGGGTAAGATAAACTCGCTTTTCTTCGCGTAAGTGTGTGATTGAACTGCGACAATAGAAGGAGAATGGAAGGGCGCTGGGTCAATAGTTATCGTTTATTTATCAGACAGGACTTAGAAAAACAGAGCAGGTTCAGGAAATCGAAGTGTCCGTTTCATCTAAACATTCACTCCTCTTCCCCCACCCCCATTGATTCACAGAAACACAGAATCAAGCACATGTATAGAAATACATAAATAAACTAACTGGCACAGTGATTTAACCCAAGTGGGTCTCGCCACAGTCTAGCTAGGGAGATTCCCCAACCAAGAGCTTTTCAGAAATGGCGATCCACTTCTCCCTGGCGAACTCCGCCCTTCTCTCGTCTCACCAGCCCAAATGGCCCTTACTGTTTGCCTTTTCCTTACTTCCACCAACATCGGATTCTCTCTCATCCTCATTGACATTTCGAGGCGGGAAATCCTATATCTCAGGCTCCTATTAGTCAACTTACTGTTCCCATCTAAAGCTCCTCTGACTTTACCCAGATCACTGCAGGATTCAAGGATCAGGTAAAAATCAATTAACAAGAGTCCCTGGGACAAGTCCGTGGTGGTGGAGGAAAGCTTGGGTTATCTCTGACACCTGGTTGTCCGAATCCCATTTTCCAAGTGAGCGCAATTAATGCGGAATTAATGCAAGCAGGGCATTTATGCAAGGCACACGGGAAAAAAGCAGTCCGCTTGTTGATATAAAAACATAATGATAAACATAGATAAATGTGTAAATATTCACGAGGGCACATATGTACCCATATAAATGCACATGCATAGATTTCTTTACACTCTTATATTTTCCTCCTACTACATACACCATGTGGGCGATATAGATATAGATATATAAATACATTTCATCGAGATTTCCTTGCTACATGTGTCTAATTCAATAATGAATACAATCGATTTCGGAGAACTATTGGTATTCAAATATATGCAGATGTGTAAATGCAAGCCATACTATGAATGCCTGAATTTCTGAAGTCAGACATTTAAAAATGTATTTTATTCCCCACTTTCTCCCATGTCTTTATTTTGAAAAAGAAAACTAAGAACTGTTCCTGAGAGCTAGCTGAACATATCTCCGTTCTCCTTTTCCTTCTCCTCTCGCCAAAAAAGAAAGCCAGTCATCCAGTCTTCTCAATGGACCCTACAGAGAGAGAGCGCAAGGACTTAGAGTGAAATTCTTTTAAAATTATCTTTAGGATCTTGTCATCAAGAGGGTTTATTCTGGTTTCTCCCTCTCCCCGCCCCCCCCCCCCAATTATGTCTTCTGGGGTCTAGAAGCCGTATCAGTAACCCGGCCGAGCAAAATCGCAGTCTAAACGTTTCCAAACGACTTCGTAGGATGCCTCTAGGCCACTACATTCGGCAGAGATTCCGCTCAGCCTAGGGGAAGGGAGGGGTGAGAACTGGTGGATTTGTTTGTTTAAAAAGAAGGGCCAAGGGCAATGAGGGGCCACCGAGGAGTCGGCTGTGGTGAGTTCAAAGAAGACAAAACAATAACAATTGCCCCTCTGGTAGTAACGGCTTGTGGCATAAGAGGACTGAAATTTGCCGATGCTTCTTTAGAGAACCCACTTGTGACAACTGGTAGAGAAAATATAGGATGCATGCAGAGGGAAACTCATTGAGTCTGAGTCCGAGGGAAGTCCCAGATACTGGGATCTCTAGACCCTGACTCGCAAACTAACGTTTGAGAGCAATTATCCAGACCGACGCCCAACACATAAGTGTCTTATATATACGGAAGCCATCAGCGCGTTATTGCAATTTTGACAAAAAATGGACTTTGTTTTCTCGTACTTAGCTTAAAATATAGCTCCCCTCCCATTCTTCTAAGAACAGACTAGAAAAGTAATTAATTTACTCTTTTAGAACAAAGAGATGTGAGGAAGCAGAAATTAGAGACGTTCGTGTGGAACTTTTGCTTTTCCGCAAAGCTAGGGAAGGATAGCCCTGTCGCTGACCTATGAGGCTGACTGAGAATTCATGAGTTTTTAGGTGGTTTAAAGAAATAGTTTATTAAAATGTAACGCATCCACGACCTTTATAACATCGTTTCTTTGGAGCGAGTTTTATTTCTGGTCTTGAATCCTCGGACCCCTTCACACATTTTCTTTTTCTAGGTAGCAAAAAGCCTAGCTTTCGTCTCTCGAAACCTTCCTTTTAGGGAACAATAGGGAGAAGAAACTCCGACACAGCAGTCCTGGGCAGCTGGGTGGATGACTGACCGAACGGAAAAATATTCCGATTGATCACCTTTTAGGAGATAAATTCTCCGGCTTTGGCTTCCTTTGCTGGACCTTTCCCTCTTTCCAAATCAGCATTTTATGGCTGAGAATCACCACGTGCAGGTTGCTTTATATTTCTGGAGAAAATACTGAAATCCATCTTTTTCCCCTCTTTGGAATAACTGTAATTAAATTTATACACACGCCTTATGTATATAGAGTCACTTATTTAGGAATGTATGTAACACGTTTTTCCTTGGCTGCTTGGCTCTGTGTATGTGTGTGTGTATCTGTGCTCTCTCACATGCACGCTTCAGATTTCACATTCTGTGGGTGTTGTGTCCGCCCCCCCATCCCCCGCCCCCGCACAAAACTGTCCTATCCTTCACATCACGATTTCCCTGCGTCTTAGCCAACACCTCGTGCCTATTTTTAGTGGTGACTGCTCCTGCTGCAGGCTGTTCCCTTCTCCTGTCTCTGGCTCTAGGCCCCTCCCGATGGAAAGCTCTGGGGACCCTGCAACTAAGGGCTCAGGACCCTTCAAGGGCAATGTGCCCACTACTGCACTCCCTGCTTTGCTGCTCTCTTTACTCCCCAGGTCCTACACTTTTTATAGGGACCCGAGGTTCAAGTGCCAGCTTTATCAGCAAAGCTCAGGGACAAGAAAATAGCCCAACTTCAGGAGTGCAGTAAAACCAGCTTCACTGTGAGGAATTGAGGTGTCCACAGAGGAATTGAGGTTATCTTTTTTTTTTCTCCACTTCATCTTTTCTCCACTAACATTGCCCCAACTATTTTTGTCTCAATAAGGATTTTTCCTATTAGTCCAAATAATAATGACATAATATTTAACACTTATATAATGCTTTAAGGTTATCAAAGTTCTTTACATACACTATTTCTTTTGATCCTCAATGGACTTAAACTACATCCACATCCCAAATGATTCCCCAGTCTTCATGGTATCCTCAGGTCTTAGTTCTGGCCCCGAAGGTTGAATTGAAGTGTTGCTACAGTTAGACAGCCTGTTTACAACCGAGCAGCCAATGAAGGCCTAACCCTCCTGGGGCACTGTTAGTGTCAGAGCAGGTGTGACAAAGATAGGTAAATGTGCTAATCATCCCCTCCTCTTATTATCAGTTGCAAAAAA
Source organism: Antechinus flavipes (assembly GCF_016432865.1). Lineage (NCBI taxonomy): Eukaryota > Metazoa > Chordata > Mammalia > Dasyuromorphia > Dasyuridae > Antechinus > Antechinus flavipes. The sequence continues at coordinate 568,755,888 of NC_067399.1, forward strand.
GGAGAAAGTGAGTACTGGCCTTCCTTCAGTAGGTGCAGGAGAAGGTCTTAATGACTAGGGAGATAGAAGAGTAGAACTGACTAAAACCCTAGGGAGCATCTATAGATTCAGAAGATGTCAGCTCCCTAAAATTCACCTTGATAAAAATACTAAATTCAATGCCACCAATGATTATCAGTTTGGAGACACCTGCTAGAGGACAGGTTAAATCTGGAAGTATCTCACCTGATTCACCACTTTGAGTAGTAAGAATATAATAGCTTCTCTCTACTGAAGCTTTCCGCTCTTTGTGTAAATAAGGAAAAAATTGAGGGAAGATCAGTCAATGGTACTATTATTTTATTTACTCTAAAGCCACAGTTGTTAGGAAGGTCTGTCCTCCAGCAGGAGATATGACCAGAATCATAAAATGTTAGAACTGAAAAAGGTTCTTGAAAGTATCTTGCTTAATTCCCTCTCCATTTTATGGATGAGAAAACAGACATTAGAGCTGAAAAAAAAAACATGTCTAAAGTGCATTAAAAAGCTAACTAATCACTTCTTTCTTATCCTTTTTTTCTCTATCTGCCTTGCCCTTTGTTGATAAGGAACAATCTCACTAAAACTCATTTTTGTCTGTAACCTCACTATGGACTTAGCTGGGATAGATTTTCCTGTGTTGAGTCTCCACAAGAGCTATAAAGTATTGTAAGGTAGGCTGCTGGTGGGGTGAGAAGGGAGGCAGGGGAAGAGAACAGTATTATAAATCAATTGATCTCAGAGGCCAGGGTTTCTGCAACCCCAAACACCATCAGCCTTTTTAGATAAGTCATATTTCCTGTTGAACCTTTTGCCTTTTTACAAGGTGAGGAAACTGAAACATAGTCAAATATATCACCTATGGTTGGGCAGCAGCACGCTGGAACTAGGACCCAGGAGTCCTCTCTTCCAGGTCACTGTTTACTTCCCTCTATCAGGCCTGAAATCCTGTTACATTGGGGAGGTGGATTTGGGGAGGGGGGTTATCTGGCGATAAAACACAAAGAAAAGAACTTTGTCTTATTTGTGGTTGCAGAATCAGGGCTGTCAATACTCTGAAATTGTTTGATATACTTCTTTGCTGAAGAACCTCTGCTCTTGGGAATGTTAAAAAAAAATCATTTTGATCTTGATTCATCATAAGGGTCTCCATTTTCTTTACATCTGTCCTGAATCCCCATAGTAGGGCTGGGATCTGGGAAAATGGGAGTATGGGGAAAGAACCCCATTGTCCTTCCCCATAAAAGGAAAACAAGGAGGTGCCACAGCCAAGAAACCTGGGATCCTTTAGTTTATAAGCCAGGTGCTTACTGCCCCACATTTTGCATCAATTTTCACATCTACAGTATAGGAGAGAAAAGCTATACCCTGATTAAGGAAGGAAATTGAAGAGAAGAAACTGTATCAAACTGGGATATATTGATAAAAGGAACTCTCTGGGGGGCTACTTTTTCTACTAGAACAAGTCCACATTGTCTTGGGGATTTATAATTTTAGAGAGTTGCCAAGAATACTGACAAGGATTGCTCTGGGTGAGTGAGTTGTGTCAGAAGCCAGACTTGAACCCAGTATCCCTGACTTGAGGTGGATTTCTAAAATGACGCCTTCAGTCTCAGGAAAAGAGTAGTGAAATGGATGGCAGATTCTTGAGATAAAATTGAGAGCCGAGAGCTTAGGCTCAGTTTGCCTTCTTCCAGTTTGAAGTAACATACAAACAGTAACACTCTCACCCAGAACTTGAGCCAGGGATAGGTGAGGTACACATCCTTCTAGTGTTAATGGAGGTTGAGGGTCATATAAAAAAGTACCTAGCCAGGAAATTATGTTCTCCATGACTCATAGCTATTGGTGAGTCACATCACAGGCGTCAAAGTGAAGGCAGGAGGTTTCCCATAGACAGAAGGAACAGATTTCAAATGCAGGGAGTGCAATTTTCCAGCTTTGCTTAGGGAACATAAATGCTTTATCTGGGCTTCTCCCTGCTTTCTTTCTTCCTGACACCAAGGATGGGAAGCTAGTCTCCTCAAAGGTAGAAAACATGTGTCTGACCACTGGAAGGAGACCGGTTTTCTATACTCTCTCTGCCTCTTTTGTTCCGATGATCACCCCTCACTCGTTTCTTGCAGTTTTCTGCCTCTGGTTGTTTTTCCTCTCAGTACTCTGACTCTGAAGGCCAAGAACGGGTCATAGATGTATCAGGCCCCCGATGTGTGAGTGTGACCTTGAGGGTGGAGGATAGGGGAGAAAGCTGATAGCACTGAGTGGAGTCTCCTCTGTCTCTAAGTTGTAGCTTTTTCTCCCAGCAGAGGGTGGCCTTGTCCTTGGTGAAGTGGGTGTTTTCTCCGTTTATATGCTGGTTTGTTGGCCTTTGTTGTTCAAATCCACTGCTGTGTGGGAGAGGTTTCATTTGCCCCCACTCCAGGCATAATTGTATAGACATGGTCTCGGTGCCGCAGAGAGGGGCGGGAGTGACAGCCTGAAATATTTGTCAACTGTGCTTGGTTTGCAGAGAAATCGATTGTAAACTGAGCAGCCCGAGGAGGATGGAGCGGCTAATTATACAGACACAAGAATTTGAGCCAGAGAGCCAACGAGACCTTGCCGAGGCACCCCAGACCGGGGAGGGGAGGGGCTTACATTTATATGCTGTATTGGGGCACGTGTGTTGTATGTCTGGGTTCACTTGTGTCTATTTTGTATGTGTGTATGGAGAGTATAAGTAGCTAGTATTTAGGTAGGGTTCATTTGTCCATTATTATATGTACCTTGTACTTATAGGGAGGTGTTGAGGATGTGTTTTTTTTTAAATGCATGTGTCATATGTGTATAGGGGAGAACATCCTTACATTCGTATGCATGTGGATCTAGGCAGCCATGGGAAACCTGGCTCTGTTCTTTGTGCTTAGCTATGTGATCCTGAGCAAATCAATCTCCGAACCTCAGTTTCCTCACCTGTAAAATGAGGAAGGGGATGTTGACTAGAAGGCTCTGCTCATGTCCTTTTCAGGCCTAACATTCCAGGTGTCCCTGGTGGGGTATATTTATGAAAACACAGAAACTAGTCAGCTCTGAAGTCTAGTGTCTAGTTTACACATCGAAGCTTATTTGAAAGCTTTTTTTAGGGCCTGCTTCACCCCTATAACCCATCTCTCTTAGATAAGGCAGGAGAGAAGGGAATAGAGGCCCCCTACCAGCCTCTAGGCCCAGCCCCATTCTCCCAACCTCCTAGACTCAAGTTTCCCCGCCCAACCCCCTGTTCTATTCTCCCAGCCAGGCTCTAACTGGCTGCAATTAGCCAGAGCTAACTCACCCTGCGACAGAGGAGCAAGGATTATGACAAATTCATTTCTATTTTCCAGCCCACTAAGCCTCGAGTTTGTGCCCAGTGTTAGCATGAGAATGGGACGGGGCTCTGTGAACCCCCCCGACCCGCTGACCCTTCTCCCCCGAAATGAATAGCAGGACTCTCAGTCTCCCCAGCTTCTCCAACCAACCCCAGCAAGGCCAGGATTCCTAATCAGGGTAATTTAATATATCTTAAGCCCCCGGCGGCTTTATTTTCTCTCCTTTTGGAGTTTGTTTTAGGCATTCACGGCTCTCACCCCGTCATTAGAGCGCCTTATTTGACTGATGTAAGGAGCTGCTATGAGACTAGCAGGCCCATTGTATCCCCCACATAAGCCGGGCTTCCCCGTAATTAGAGTGGTATTCCCAGCTATTGAGGCCTTTCATACAGGCAGAACAAAAACTCCCAGGAGATGAATATTCCTCAACTATCAGCTCCCAGCCTAGAGCAAATATCTGGGAGTTAGAGGGACTTCTTGGCCAAAGCTCCCGGGGAATCACAAGAAAACATAATTCTGACTCCGTCGAGCACTTTACAGGGCATAAGAACAGGGAGACTAAGATAAAGAGCCAGATGGGTGTCTATAAGCCCACACCTTCCCAGGTCATCCATATACACTCTTTCCATCCACATACACATCCAGACACAACTTCACTGATACACTGGACTAAAGAATGGCATTTCTGATCATTATTTAAGCACCTACAAGCACTGTGTTAGTCTCTGGGGATTCAATCATCTCAGACTCTGTCCTCAGCAAGCTTATAATCTAGCAGGTGAATAAAACATAGGACTTTGGAGTTAGAAAAGATCTTATCAGTCATCGAGTCTTCCCCTCTCATTATAAAGATGTTGAAACTGAGTCCCAGAGATGTAAAATGCCTAAAGCCAAACAGGCAACCAGGGACAGAATAGAGATGTGCTCCCGGGTCCTCTGACTGCAAGAAGCAGGTAGGTGGCTGTGAATGGAGTGCTTAGCCTGCAGTCAGCCTCAGACACTTGCTGTGTGACCCTAAGCAAATCACTTCACTTGTATTTCCCTTAATCCATTGGAGAAGCAAATAGCAAGCAACTCCAGTATCTTTGCCAAGAAGACTCCATGAATTGTATTGGCATGCTATGGTCCATGAGGTCAGGAAGCATTAGATGCATCAAACAACTTGTGATTCCAAAAGCAGCACTCTATCCAAGCAGTCTCTACCTTCAAAAAACAATATTTTTACAAATAACTAAGATGCAAATTATAAACTGAACCTTTTAAGTCAATGTGTATTTATTAAGTGCTTAGTATGTCCGTGGCACTGAGAATACAAAAACAAAAACGCTCCTTTTCTTCAAGGATCATATATTCTACTTGTTGGTAGGGATGGAGAAGAAGATATAACATTAAAAATTAATTAAATATTTTTTCAAAATAATACAAAGAAAAATGATAGAGTACAAGAGGATATTCTATACTCTGAGAGAAGTATAGTTAATGAATTTTAGATTCAGATTGGGGTACCTGAATATGTACTTTTGACTTTCCCTGACATCAATAGGGGGTACAGACTTTAAAACTTTAACTCAAAAGTCAGATTTTTACTAGCAAAAATAAAAATAGAGAATAGAAGTAATTATCTAATTAAGACCAAATCTTTGTCTGAGGTTTCCCAGTTTTCCATTGACTATACATGAAATGCAGGATTATATACATTCTGAGTAAGCTTCTACATAAGAACATTCCAGAAACTTCCTGAAGATATTTGGAGCACAGGTGGAAGCAGGTACACAAAAATCCGGGTTAACACATTCAGGTGGATTGATGCATCCATCCTTGCTCATGCTTCTGAATGAATATTCCAGTTCGTGTTACCATTTCATGCATGAAACTGAAGGCACATAGTCTCACACAAGAATCCATATTACTTCTATGGTTTATGTTGAATCTAACACATTCTCCACAAGTGCTGGAATAGATTTGGCTCACTTGAAATTCAGAAAGGCATAAGAAATATTACTGGTTCTAACTCCAAAGAAATAGACAAACATCTACTCTCTTGGACCCAGAACATCCAAGGAAAGAAAGACAAAGTGAATGCAAACTGAACCTTCTCACAACGTAGGAAAGCTGCAGGAGGAGGGAATAGAGGAAGAGATTAGTCTTGTTTTTTGTGTCTTGAAAAGCAATGGGTGGAAGTACAAAGGACTAGGAATGACACAGGACTAGAAATGACTAGTACCGAGCTGCCCATTATATTTGTTAACTTTCTCATTTGACTTCTGGAGACCTCAGTTTCCTCCTCTGTTAAATAAAGATAATCACACTTTCCCTAAAGACTCTGTAAAGCTATTGTGATAATCATATGAGATAAGAGATGAAAGATTTCTAAGTGGAAATGTATTTTACAAGTGTGAAAGGGTTGTTAACATAACCTTCTAACCATTAAAGCTGTCAGACAATGGGATAAGTTGCACTGGAGGGTGGGTAGTGAGGTCCCTATCATTGGAAATGTCCAGCGGAGACTGAATGACTATCTCTAAGTGTTCTTGTAAAGATGTTCCTGTATAGGTTAGAGAGCTCAACTAAGATCTCAATTGCCTTCCATTTTCTAAGATTTTGTGATTTGGTGATTGTTTTGTTGTTTAGTCATTTCGATCCTATATCAGAGTCTTCCTTGATTGCATTTGGGGTTTTCTTAGCAGAGCTATTGGAGTTTTTGCCATTTCCTTCTCCAGTCCATTTTATAGCTAAGGAAACAGTTAAGGGATTTTCCCAGGGTCACAAAGCTAGGAAGTATTTGAGGACACATTTGATTCCATGAAGGTGAGCCTTCCTGACCCCAGAACTGGCACTCTATACACTGTACCACATAGCTATCCCAATTTGATGACTAATAAAAAGAATTCTATTCTCACCTCCATCCCAGTCATGGTCCACTTTTAGAATCATGTGGCTAAGTCTTAATCTTCAGTAAGAAGTCCCAGTCAACCATAGACTCATAGACTTAAGAGATGAAGTGACACCTTCACAAGCAGCAGAGATTGGAGTTGAGCCCTAATCCTCTGAATCTAATCTAGCACTCTTTTCTACTGGGCAATAAATACCCAGAAAAGGATGAGGCAAATAGCCAGAATATATGATAGCCTTTGAACTCAGTGTGATTGAATATCAGGAAATCTAAAAAAAAGCTTATAGCACATGGGTAGAACTCCTTTGGCAGCACATAGGCAAGAGTAAAAGGGTGTATGAGAAGGCATATTTGGGTTGCAATATGCAACAATGTAGGGATCACACCCACATTGAAGAAATCACAAAACTATCGAAGTAAATCCTCAGATGGGTAAGCACTGCAGTCACTTAGCTACTTGAACAGAAGAAGGATGTCTCCAAAGCTTCCTCTTTCTAGTTTTAATAAAGTTCCCAGTGTCCCTAGTACATTTCTTGATAAGCATCTCCACGACTTTCAAGGAAACTCTAGAGAAGTTTCTTGTGCCTTCTGATTTTCCCCTTTTTGTCCAAATTCTGTTCATTTAGAAAATTTATGGAGAACAAAGACTTTCAACCTGGTAGCTGGACCATCCTGTCTTCTTACTAATTGGGACTTGATTAAAGTCCTTTCTTTTGAATATGTTGCAATGAAGAAATTGTTCTCTAGTTTAACCATTTAATTCTTGGGAAGAGTGACAGAGAATTGGAGATGAAAAGGACTCATTTTGTTTTTCTGAGATTACATGATCTAATTCTGTAATATTGAATATGTTGCCACCAGGGGGAGCAAGAGACACTTCAGTAACATAGTTTGGGATGAGGTGGGGATGAATCTGGAGGTCCAGTGTAAAATTTCCCACTTCAACTCCCTAATCCCAAACATTTTACAAGTAAGGGAAACATTAAAGTCCAGAATGAGCTCAGATAACTTAACTGCAAATCTGACATCCTCAAGTGGAAGCAATATCTTCTGCCCTGTGAGATATGTTCTCTATCCTTTTTCATAGTTTTCAAAAATCTGTGAGTTTTCTAGTTTGGTCACACATTCTGCAGGGTTGGAAAATTGGAGACATTTAGAAGGGGAAGTGACATAAGAAATCATTAATGGTCCAGGAAAAATGGAGAAATCTTAATTATTATTTACTCTGTATTGTGTCAACTGATTACAAAAGTAATTCCAAATCAAAAAGATAATTTTAAGAAGACCTCTTAAGTGTTGATTCATTCATGCAGGAAAATAAATATTAGCACAGTTTCATGGTTATGTTATAATTAAGATTTACTCTACTTCTCTAAGCTCATTGTGTAGTTGAGGTAACCCCTAGATTCATGAGGGAACATATTATAAAAGACCTGGTCAAACTGGAAGAGATTTGACTATATGAAGTTCAAAAACAGATGATTGGCCATCAGATGATGAGTCTTTTTCTTCCCATGAAAACTCATGGAGATCCTGTCTTAAGGCATTGAGATGTTTTACTTTGCATTACAAGCTTTTTGAGAGATTGATGTAATGAATCCATAAAAACAGAACATGGAGGATATACTACACTTTCTATATCTCAATGCAGATGCCAAGACCATTAGGCATTCATAGGAAGGTTCTGTCTGCCCATATTGGGGCGGGGGTGGGGTGGGGTGGTGTGTCTTTTCCTTATCTCCAAAACTAAGCATTTGATATCAAAATTTTGCTTTCTTCAAACCTATTCTCAGCTTTGCAACTATAGAGAGAGACCAACTAGCTCCGGATAGAGTTTCAGCAGCTGAGAAGAGGAGCTAATTTGAGAATATTTGGTTTTAAAATAGATTTTATTTTAAATATCCAAGCTACAAACAACTCTTCTTTAGGTTAATTAAAACTCAGCACCATGTTTCCTTTTTAAAAATACCAGAATCAGAAGAATATTAAAAGGAGTTTAGTCTTCCCCCCCCCCTCTAGCCAACCCAGCTGCTTTTGAAGGGAAAAAAGTAGAGTTAGGGTGTCAAAGGGAGGAGATGGAGGAAAGAAAATAGGAAGGACAAAAAGAAAGAGAAATCAGAGAAGAGGGAAAGAAGAAATAATGTTGGATAACCTGCTGACTCTAAAAGAGGAGTTCTGAATTTCAAGGGACAGTGAATTTGTATGAGAAAAAACGTAATTTTATTTTCACCAACATTTGTTATCTTTTGTAATCCTTTGTATTTTATTTTATGCATTTAAAAACATTATTCTGAGGAGTGCAAAGACTTCATCAAACTGTCCCAGGGGTTAAAGGCAAAAAAAGATTGTCTCCTGACTTTAGAAGTAGAAATGTTGAGGTGGTGGTGAAAGAATACCGGGAGATGACGACTTCCCTGGATCACGAAATACAGTCCCAAAAGGATATTCAGAAATTAGATAGCAAATGACCACGGTCGAGTTACCTGCCCTCTCCTGGACCCCAGTGTCCTAATCTGTTTAATGAGGGGATTGGAAGATCCGTCTAAAATTCTTTTGATCTTTTCATCTATAATTCTATGAAAGTCTTGTAAATTTCTAGGAGAAAAGTCATTGAATAGAGAGAAAAAGCAGCCCATTAAAGGGAAGGTAATCCGGGAAGCAACAGACAGCACATTTTCAGCAGAGAACGTTGTGCCGAGTTGGGCGGGGCAGGCCCAGAAAATGTTCTGTGGCCATAGGTTAGAATTTGAATTCATTTTCCTCCTTTCAAGCGTTTAAACCAAAGTTATCTCCAAATCTACATCACCCTCCTTCTCATTTTACCCCACAGATATACTAGCCAAGTCAGTGCAGATTAGGAAAACTCAACACGTTGTGAAACCCCACCCCAGGATCAAGTAGCCCACAGCCCAAGAAGCAAAATTATTAGCCTCATTTAATGAGCCCTTTACTGAAATTTCCAGGTTATGACCTCGGAATTCTGGCCAAGATCTAAGAAGTCATTTTTTTTTTTTTGCAAGAAAACTCAAAAGTTTGGAAATATATCCACTTATCTTCCTGTCCTCCATCCCATTGCAAACCTTGACTTGTGGAAGTATTTCATTTCGGGTGTGTCTTAATTGCCTTCAAGCAGGGGAATTAGTGGAATCACAAACCCCTGAAGATTTAGTAGGCGACAAGTCTTTCGTTCTGAATGATTTCTGGTTCTTGTTCAGTCTCTGCGGCTAAGCAGAACATACATAACCTCTTCACTTCCTGGGCTGCAGATTTCTCATCTGTAAAACATGAACATTGGACTTTAGAGATCAATACCTTGCTCAGCGTGGTAACGTAGGCACGCTATAGGGGTCTGAGTTCCGAAGAAGATTTTGATCTCAGCCATCCCCTTCAACTTTAAACTAGAATTAAGCGACTGGTAGATGCGCAGCCTTGTGCAAGGCTTTGGGGTGCGAAAGAAAAAAAAGGGTAAGAAATAAGTCTCTGATTTATCTTAGGTCTCTTCTCTAATGGAACTCTTTAATTTCCTTGACTGAGTGAAGTGAGGGAGGGCTTGATTCATGGATAGAGGGTTCCCCGGAAAATAAGTCCCGACTGGGACACATACTGGCTATGTATGTGACCTTAATCTTTCCATGCTCTACGCAACCATTTAAGAATGTAATCGACCGATCAGAGGCTGATCTGCATTGGTTGAGGAAGTTTCAATCAATAAGTATTTATTAAACACCTACTCTGTGCCAGATACTGAGGCTAAAAATAAACTGAATTAAGCAATCCTTACTGGCAAGAAACGCATATTCTAATTTGGGATACACACACACGAATGTTTGAGACACATCTATATACATTTGTATCTCAAATATACACATATAGACATAGAAACACACATATATACATACATACATACATATGTATGTGTGTGTATTTAGACAGAATAAAGAGAATAAATACAAAATAGTTTGAGAGCATTAACACCCAGAAAGGCTTTAGGTATGCCTTAGCTGCACTTTGTCAGGAAATCCTATGAGGTGAAGGTAAGGAGAGAGTACATTGCGCGGGAGACTGCTTAGGACAAAAGCCTGGAAACCGAAGATATAGTCTTTTGTGAACAACAGAAAGGCCAATTTAACTGGATCAGAAAGTATGGGGAGGGGGAGAGAGAGAGGTGAGTAATGTGCAAAGAGGCTATAGAGAGAAATTGGGGTAAGATGTGAAGGGATTTAAAAGCTAATCAGAGGAATTTTTATTTGATCCGGAGACAAGAATCCATAGAAGTTTATTAATTAGGGGGATTATATAGTCAGATCTTCATTTAAGGAAAATCACAAATAGCAATATGGACTGGAGTGGGGAGAACGAGGCAGGGAGACCAAGTGGGAGACAATTGCAAGAATTCTAGAACTTCCTCACATGGAAATGTTTAATAGGAGTGAAGTCATAGGCCCAATCCTTATCTCTATTCTCTTTTAGGGTTTTTCCTAGTTGTCTCCAGCCCTTCTTTCAGAAGCTGGGTCCATATGGCAGAAAGCAAGCAGCGAGTTTGGCCAGGTATACACAGGATTGATTCAATGCAGTAATTAAACCAACAACAGGATTCTTTCTTCTTCCTCCCGGTTCTGTATGCCCCTGACAATCATTGTTCGTAGAATTGGGGGGTGGGGGTGAAGAGGGAAAAACTTAATCAGATCAGAACTTGCAACAAAGAAGTTAGATTTTGCACTAAAAAAAAATAGATTTTATAATACAATCCAGCTAAAACCCAAAGACAGATATCAGTGGCATTGAGATAGATTCTAATCATAAGATAAAAGAGACTGAGAATAAATGTTTGTCATTTCCTTGGATTTCTGAGAATCGCTGGAAATTCCCATTTCTACCCGATCTCAAGGGAAAGACAGAACGACACAGCCGCCGATACGCGGTTAAAAGTCGGCAGAAGAGCTTGCTTCTGAATTCTCTTGCTCCAGCTGACCACAGTGCATTTCATTTACAGCTGGAAGGAGAAGAGCTAGCTTTCGGGACTCTGAGGGGCAAAAATCTTTGAGTAGAGGAGAGGGATAAGGTAGAGCGCAAGCTCCTTGTGTCCATCCCTACTCCCTAGCCTAGCTTATCCAGCTCTGGAGCCGATGCTTTCAAAGCAACTAGTAGCATTGATTAATTCTCCGGAGCCACATGCTCATTCGCGTAGCGTTGAGTGAAATCTTCTCTCTTAATATGGCTTCTCAAATCCTTACAAGTGAGAGGGAAACTATATTTCCCACTGATTCGGAGCTGGATAGTGGTTACAATAAATAGCATGATAGGATGTAGCTGTATTTAAGTTATTATTACATCATTCTTATTATCAATGACAATAAAATATCATTTAAGGTGTCAAACCCAGTGACTTCGCCTCAGCTTCACAATTATCCAGACATTAATATAGTGTTTGGGTCCTCACTTCTACGCCATTTTTCCTAGTCCAGCTAACACAGAGCCCCAATGTACTAGGGTCCAAGTTCATTCTCCAACCCGGCTAAAGGGGCTTCGTTTGTAGTGGAAAGGATACAGCTTGCATACAATGGCTCTGTTGCTTTCTGGACTAATGAGGCCTAAGGAACAAGGGACCAATCAAATTAAGGAACCCAAAAAATCTTTGGGAACTTGTGGACAAACCCAGATAGCAGAAACCAGAAGTCTAACGTCAAATTGCCAGTGGAATCATCCGCTTTTCCCCCGTGAGGGGGTGGGAAGGGAATACGAGTTGGAAAGAGAGAACAAGATGAGAAAGGAAAGAACGAAATTGGAGTTGGCCGAGATTCATGGGCTAACTGCAGTAGAGGACCTGGGCTCTCCAATTCATAACGCTCAGGCTCCTGGAAAAGTCAATTGTGTTGTTTTCTCCTGTAGTGTTTGGATGTTCGCCACCAAAATTAGCTGGAAATTTAAAATAAAATCTGCTTTGGTACAAAAATGACTTTAATAATTGAAAAGAATGAGTTTTGTCTTTGCTCTTGCCAGAATTATTCTAAGTTGCTTCGGGAAATTAGTCTCCATTCCTTTGCCATAATTCCTCACTTATGTTCCGAGCTTCCTAAGCTTGAAGGTTCTTGTCTCCCCAAGCCCACTTCCCATCACTTGCTCCAACTATACACATACACCTATTTCAGCACAAGGATTGGGGCTCAGCTTAGAGCCGGCGCGGATGCGTTTGGTTCACAGGAGGTATTTTCTGCTTTCGCAAAAAGGACTCTTGTATGCTCGGGGTCAGGACAGGAGAAGGAATGGACTCCTTCCCCTTAAGACTGGCAAAGACGCAGTGTTCGGGAGTGACTGGGTCTTGTTTGGGCAAGCTTGTGTTTCCTTTCATGAAGCGTCAAGTGCTGTAGGACCGTATCCCAGTTTCGACTATCGGACCAGAGGCCTTGATCTGAGTCATTTTTTCCCTTTTCAATGCCCTATCATAGAGAAAAAGTTACAGTGAAGCCAGTCTTTTCACCGCAAGGAGACTTGGAGCCCCATACGATTCTAGACATTCTGGCCAAAGCAATACTGGGTCTATGGTCTCTGGCTTCCGGTCGGGTATCTGGGTCTTTGGCTTTTGTCTACCCAGTAACTCGCAGGAGCTAAGAGAAGTAAATACAAGAAGGAAGGACGCTTTGAAAAAGGAATAATCTTCATTTCTTTCCTTTTGCCACACCCCATCCAGCCTCATTCAAAAGAACTTTATCGATCTTTCCTTTATTGGTCATTTCTTCCTCTGTGAGTCCTAATGGGCATGGAACATATTAAGAATTTGTCTTAATTCCAATTAATAGACATTTCATTTATTACCGTCTACTACATGCTAGGCAATATACTAAGTGACCAAGATAGAAAGGGGAAAAAAAGTTCCTGCCCTCAAGAAGCTCAAAATCTAATGAAAGAAACAACGTACAAATAATTATGTACGACAAGAAATATACAGAATAAATTGGAGACGATCTAATTGGGAAGTCTTAACATTAAGGAGTCAAGGAGTTAGTGACAGGTAGAAGTAAAAGATTTCCTTTCAAAAGAGGAGATGGAGGCATTCAGAGATTAAAGGACTTGCTTGAGGTCATACAATATTTCAGTAATGAGGTCAGTACTAGAATCCGAACCCATCTCTAAATCGTTCTCGTCTCTCCTTCAAATAAAAAATTGTCTTGCTTTTCTTTGTATTCTAGTTTAGCCCAGTGCCCATTGCAGGTATAAATGCTTACTGACTGAATACAAGGGAGTTTTAAATTTATTGAAAAAGCATCCTTTCCTTTCTCTCTCTGTCACACCACTTCAGGCGCTTTAGCCTGGAGAGAGGGTGGGGCTCTGGGAAAAAAAAGGAAATTAATCTCCTTATTCTTCTCAGGAAAAAAAAAAAAGACCTGGAGATACACTGGGAAACACCGGATAGCTGGATAGGAAAAAAAAAAGTTGATGGGATCCTAAAAACCATCCTATTTTACAATCTTTTTTAGGAAAGGACTTCGAACTTTAGGAGAGGGAAAAAAATCAAAACCAGTGACTACAAAGGAACCCCGGCCCAATTCAGAAGCAATAGTCTATTTGTAGCAACATACCTGGCTTTTAATCTGACTCAGGAGTAAAGCAAGATTAGAATATCTTCTTTATGAAGTATCCTTTATTCAAGAGCCCACTTTTCCTTCTCCCCCCTCCCCCCGTAATGAAGCTGGTTTGGACATAGGAATTAGTTTGTGATTATTTCAGCATATGGAAACAAAAAAAGAGAAAAACACAACTGACTCCCATTCTCCATTTCCTTCTCCTAGTAGTTGATTACAAAAACATGACTTAGAAACTAGTCCTGTTTGCTTCACTTCACCTCCCAATGCAATATCAAACCTGAAGTCCCTTCCCTCTGAGATTTTTGGGATTTCACATATCAACCCCCACTCTTTGGCCAGACTCAAGGAAAAGGAATCCCTGCTTAGTCGAATTTTTTTCTATCAAATTCGATCAGAGATCGTGTCTAGGCAAAGTGGAACGAGGATGCGGATAAGTTGGGGGAGGGGTGGTCCTGAATAACTCAGATTTGCGGTAAAAACTATTCTCGTTTCTTAGTTTTACTTTGCCACGGTAGACTTATTCTACGACAGAGACTAGGACTGAAATTAGACTCATAAATATGAAAACAAACTTGTGAAAGAACCGTTCCAGAAAGAACTTTGCCACTACTGGTTTGGTTTTAAATTCTCTTATAACCAGAAATAAATACTTAGAGAAAGTTATTGACTCACTCTTGGTAACACCGTTCTTGGAGGACCAAGTAGATTGATCACTTTGTAGGCAGAAAACCCAGGAGTTGGAAGGACCCTTGTAAACAAGGGGTTCTTAACTTGAGACTCATGTACCCCAAGGGTGAAACGATTGCAGAGAGAAACTGCGGAAATTACATCTTTTCCACTAAGTTTAGGGTATGTCTTACACATTTTTTTTTTTTTTTGTCTTACGCACTTAAAAAAAAAAAAAAAAAAAAAAAAACTATTCTCGAAAGGGATCCCCATCAGTTTCAATAGATTGACAAGAACCCTCGTTCTAAATAATATTCGCATTCCAAACCCTTCGTTTTACTAATGTCGCTCAGAGAAGTGACTTTTCCAAGGCCACACAGATATTAAGAATCCTCTTCTGTTTCAAGCTTTCTTTCTACATTTTTATGCTCTTCAGGGAAGAAAACAGCCCAGTTGTGATCCCGCTAAGAGGCAGAGACAATGGCGCTGTCCAAAGCCACGGTGCTGAAACTCGTTGAAATACCACAGCTCCTGGTATTCTAGAGGTCAAGTCCAAGTCTATTCACACAGGATCATATATTCAGAGGTGAAAGACCCTTCATTTCAAGTCTCTTAAAAGGAACTTGGGATGTCAGGTTATCCCTTCTTTGGGAAATAGTGCTTCTCATGGAGCTGAAAATTGTGGTTAGGTAAGGTTAGGTTAGATAAGAAGGTAGTTAGAAGAGATTGTCTCTGTCCTAGGTGAGCTAGATCTAACGGATTTGACATTTAATCTTTCCTAGGAGAAAGGTTTATGAAATTGTTTGGAGAAAAAAAATAATCTTTGTAAGGTGGGATTATATAAGAAGGGAAAGTGAAAAATGCTTTCTAGGAGATACTTTGCTGGGATATTTAAAATTCACAGCAAAACCCTCAGCTTAAAAACCATTGATTCCTCTACCCAGATCTTCTAAATCTGAGTTAGAATCCAACTGAATATAATGGTAAGACAGTAGGGAGTCCTTGAGGTGCTCTTTGATTTAAGGACTCTAAAAATATTCTTGTAACCCTGTTTGGAGTTTTAAATTCTTCTTCTCACAACCTCTCCCTAAACCTAGGCTGCTGAGTTGGTGGAAAGATTCAAAATTATTAGTTCAGGCAGGGAGTTCTGAGAGATTTTCTCTCATAATAGTAAAGGTGTTAGTCCAGTGATCAGCTTGGGTGCTCTCACACCCACTAGAGTGTACAAAAATGTTCTATAAATGTAAATAGCTGCATATTTCGATGGAAGAAAACCCAATTTTGTGTAGAAGAAAGCTAATTGTTTCTCAGAACAGAAATTAAATACTCTCGACCCTTGTCCACTTAAATATAGAACCCATCTCACACTTTGGCTGGATTTCCTTCCCTTTCTCCTTATAGACTTAGCAGACGATAGCAGTATCAATTCTGGGAAACTAGGAAAGGTGTTTTATTATTTGAAATTGGGAAAATTCAAAAATCTTAGAGGTTTCTACCTGTTCTATCTGGTCAACAAAAAATGCCAGTGAAACAGTGGAGAGGATTCTCCATTTCTCAGTAAAATTGGTGCCTCCCATTCCAGAAAGCCTAAAACCTACCCTTCCTCCTCTCCCTTCCTCGTTGGGCGTAATGTTTCTCTGTCCTACAATGAGGGGAGAAGCAGACAGCCTAGCCCTACAACAATCTGGAGTGGAGCCAACATTTATTTGTTCAACAGTTCATACCGAGGCCCCTAGGGTCTTGGGTTTGTCTTTGTGGTCTGCACAACTCATCTAACGTGTGAAAAGCGCCAGAGCCTAACAGTCCACCAAGGTTAAACTCTGCAGAATAATTGGCGAGTGAGGGTGAGGAGAATGGGGGGCGGAGGCGTGAGTGGGGAGGTTAATTCATTTCTAAGTCATTTGGATTCAGCGCAGTTTTATTTCCTCCGGAGTTGTCTTAGCCTGAGCCTTTCCTTCCCACGGCCTCTGGTAGACCATTCCAGACGCTTCCTCACCCTCTCAGCACCGCGCTAGGAGCCAACCACAAGGGCATTCTGGGTAGTGACATATGAATGAGAGACGCCCGTCAGCTGGCAAATGAGAAATTGCTTCGCCGACTTCCGCTGCGTGTGGAATCCTGGCGGCAGTCACGGGAAACCCCCTCCTTCCCTCCCACCAGCTCCGGGAAAGGGAGTCGTGACGCTCCTTTTGTGAAGATAGGACTGTGGTGGGAGGGGTCCCGAGAAGTGGGAGCTACTTCGGAGAGACTTTCTGGGCAGGAGTCTTGTGTCTTCCGAGCTCCTTCGTCTGTTCTCTGCTTTCCGCCAAGACTAGTTCTCAAAGAGAAACATCTCCAGGATCCTTCCTAGGGAGACGGGAGCTACTAGCGCTATCCCTTCTACCATCACCATAATCAACAATTATCACAACTACCACTATTCTGAGCAAAAAATAAAATAAAATCCATTTTTTATATCTATGACGAAAGTTTAAAAGAAATTCAATGTCTGTCTCCAAGGAAGAATAGATTCACTCTAATCACTGGGTACTAAATGATTAGCATAGAAGAATAGTTCTACTGTGTATTTTCACTTTTTCAATCATTTTCACCACAGCACTATCATTTTTTATGATTATCCACCCAGAACTGTCTAGAACATCACGAAGACCCCAGAATGAGGGAGTTATATTTGCCCCTTTAGATAAAAAAGGGAACCATTTCTCACGTCAATGGAATCCTTAGGATCTGAGCCCAAGTTCTGGCCTTGGGAATAAATGCTGAAACAAAGACTTCATCGCATTGATAGAATTCGATCCAATAAAGTTCAGCCTCAGTTCCAAGATCTCTCTGTTTCAGGCCAATGATCTGATTTCTTTCCCGTAGCACCTGAAAAAGGAAATCTTGGGGAAAATAATGATGAATATTGGAGGGGATTCGGGAAAAGTGGGACACTGATGCATTGTTGGTGGAGTTGTGAACGAACCCAACCATTCTGGAGAGCAATCTGGAATTATGCCCAAAAAGTTATCAAGCTGTTCATGTCCTTTGATCCAGCAGTGTTACTACTGGGCTTATATCCCAAAGAGATATTAAAAAAGGGAAAGGGACCTGCATATGCCAAATTATTTGTGGCAGTCCTTTTTGTAGTGGCTAGAAACTGGAAATTGAATGGATGCCCATCAATTGGAGAATGGCTGGGTAAATTGTGGTATATGAATGTTATGGAATATTATTGTTCTGTAAGAAATGACCAGCAAGATGAATACAGAGAGGTTTGGAAAGACTTACGTGAACTGATGCTGAGTGAAATGAGCAGAACCAGGTGATCATTATATACTTCAACAACAATACTGTATGAGGATGTATTCTTATGAAAGTGGATATCTTCGACAAAGAGAAGATCCAAGGAACACTGGGGAATGAGTGTAAACTGTTTGTATTTTTGTTTTTCTTCCCAGGT
Source organism: Antechinus flavipes (assembly GCF_016432865.1). Lineage (NCBI taxonomy): Eukaryota > Metazoa > Chordata > Mammalia > Dasyuromorphia > Dasyuridae > Antechinus > Antechinus flavipes. The sequence goes on from NC_067399.1 coordinate 568,773,834, forward strand.
TATTTTTACCTTCTGAATCCAATTCTTCCTGTGCAACAAGAGAACTGTTCGGTTCTACACACGTATATTGTATCTAGGATATACTATAACATATTTAACATGTATAAGACTGCTTGCCATCTAGAGAAGGGAGTGGAGGGAAGGAAAGGAAAAGTCGGAACAGAAGTGAGTGCAAGGGATAATGTTGTAAAAAAAAAAATACTCATGCATATGTACTGTCAATAAAAAGTTATAATAAAAAAAGAACTAAAAAAAAAAAAGAAAAAGAAAAAGGAAATCTTTCTTACTACATCTACCAGATCAGCCAATCCCAGCTGAACCAAGGTTATGGAATTTGCCAATTTCTAGCAATGTTCTGCCTTCCTCATGGACATATAAGCAATTATTTGCTATTGGTTGAAGGGCAAAGATAGCATGTAGGTGGCAACAATAGTCAAAAAGAACTCTAGATATGAGTTAGTCCAATTTTATTTTATAGATGAAGAAACTTGAACTCAGATAGATGAAATAATTTGTGGGAAGATGGGTGCCAGACTCTGGACTCAGGATTTAAAAAACAACATATTTATTAAGTGCCTAATATATTCTAGGTAAGTGCTAAAACTAAGCCCAATGCTTTCCCTTACCACCCCCACTCTCACTTGAACACATTGCTTCCCTATTAAAACATCATATTTATCCCTGTTATAACAGGAATGAAAATAGAAAGAGCAAAGGGTATTTCATGACTTGATGGATGTTTTTCCCATCCTAACTTGGTTTATCCCATAATTATGTAACTATCTTTGACACACTTTCTTCATCTCCAATTCATAGCAAAGATAATTCCAATTTGCCCCTTCATAATTCTAGAGACAACTCAAATCCTATTAGGACATACTTTTTTCTTATTGGTTATAGAATGCACTTGCCCTGCAATCATGTCATTTGCCATTTCATGGTCCTTTTCCTCTGTCACTTCTAACCTTTGAAGGAAAAAAGAAGGTTCCTTTTTGGAACCCAAATTTATTTCACTGTTTCTAGGCCACTCGTTCTACTACCATTCATATTCTCTTATTCCTGCCATAAAGAAATACTGTCGGGGACTTCCGGTTAAGATGGCGGAGAGGAGGCTCACAGTTGCATAAGCTCCGCGCTTTCTCTCACTATCCACTTCATTACAAGCCTCTGAATCAATGCTTGACTGAAAAAAACCCACAAATAGTTACCAAGAGAAGCCATCCTTGAGATCCGCCAAGAAAGGTCTGTCTTTACTGGAGGGCTGGGGCGGTTTTAGATCGGGCGCAGGCTGAGGGCAGCGGCAGTGAGAGCACGGGAGCAGACCGGAGAGGGGGTGGGGAGTGATCGTAGCCGTCTCTGCGGGGAGAGGTTCGCTACAGGTTTGGAACCTGCAGCAAGTCAACAGCCCAGCAGAGAAGCTAAAAACACCGGGGCTGAAGAATACAACCCCAAACAGCTGGAGCCCCTCAGGACCTGGCCGCCTCCCCTTCCCCCCCCTCAGTGACTCAGCACGCTCTGGAATCTCAGAGCGCAGGCGCAGCACAGTCCTGCTAGTGCCTCACTGCTGCCCCCTGCAGTCTGTAGAGGAAGCTCGATAACACACCCAGCCCCCCCCCCCCCCAAAGAAAGACTCCAGTTTTTTCTGTTTTTCTTTGGTAGTTTGTCTCTGATTAATAGACAGAATGAGCAAGAAGCTGAAGAGGACTTTAACCCTTGACAGCTTCTACACAGATAGAGAGCAGACTCTAAATCCTGAGGAGACTAAAAACAGGCAGTCCCCAGGTGATTCCCCAAAAGAGGAGATCGTCTGTTCCTCAGCACAGATGAACCTCATAGAAGTGATTAAAAAGGCTCTCACAAGGGAGCTAGAAGAAAAATGGGAAAAGAGTCTGGAGAAAGTTAAAGAGAGAGTGGATAAAGAAGTAAAATCCTTGAAAAATAGGATTAGTGAACTGGAAACAGAAAACAGCTCTCTAAAAAACAAAATTGGCGAAATGGAAAAAAATTCCACAGAACAAAAGAACTCAATTGGACAATTAGAGAAAGATTTTAAAAAAGTGAGTGAAGAGAATACTTCACTGAAAATCAGAATTGAACAAGTGGAACTGAATGACTCGAGGAGACAAGAAGAATCAGTCAAGCAAATCCAAAAAAATCAAACAATGGAGAAAAATGTGAAATACCTTCTGGGGAAGACAACAGACCTGGAAAACAGATCCAGGAGAGACAATCTGAGAATCATTGGACTCCCAGAAAAACATGATGAAAAAAAGAGCCTGGACACTGTCTTCCAGGAAATTATCAAAGAGAATTGCCCAGAAGTCATAGGAACAGAGGAAAAAATAAACATTGAAAGGATTCATCGATCACCCACTGAAAGGGATCCTAAAATCAAAACACCAAGGAATATAGTGGCCAAATGCCAGAACCCTCAGATGAAAGAAAAAATATTGCAAGCGGCTAGAAAAACCCAATTCAAGTATCAAGGAGCCACAATAAGGATCACCCAGGATCTGGCAGCATCCACATTAAAAGATCGAAGGGCCTGGAATATGATATTCCGAAAGGCTAAGGAACTTGGTATGCAACCAAAAATAACTTACCCAGCGAGAATGAGCATCTTTTTCCAGGGAAGAAGATGGACATTCAACGAAGTAAGCGAATTTCATCTATTTCTGATGAAAAAACCAGAACTTAACAAAAAGTTTGATCTACAAATATAGAACTCAAGAGAAATCTAAAAAGGTAAAGATTAATCTTGGGAACTATATTTTGACTATATAGATGTATAAAGAATACATGTATACCTTGTTCTAGAAATTGATGTGGAAAGGACATTGTACCAGAAAAAGGGTAAAGTGGGGGTAGTACATCTCATGAAGAGGCATAGGAAACCTATTATATCTGAGAGAAAGAATGGAGGGGGATGAATATAGTGGGTATCTTACTGCCTTCAGAATTGGCTTTAAGTGAAAAATCTTAAGACATATTCAATCTATGGTGAAACTTCTCCCATCTCATTGAAAAGTGAGAAGGGAAAAGTGGAAAGGGAAGGAATAAGCTAAGCGGAAGGGAATACGGGAACTGGGAGGGAAAGGGGTAAGATAGGGGGAGGAACTCTAAGGCGGGGGGAGGGACACTAAAAAGGGAGGGCTGTGAGAAGCAAGGGGTGCTCACAAGCTTAATACTTGGAAGGGGGGGAAAGGGGAAAGAAGGGAGGAAAGCATAAACCGGGGTTAACAAGATGGCAAGTAATACAGAATTGGTCATTCTAACCATAAACGTGAACGGGGTAAACTCCCCATAAAGAGGAAGCGGTTAGCAGAATGGATTAAAAGCCAGAATCCTACAATATGTTGTTTACAGGAAACACACCTGAAGCGGGGAGATACATGCAGGTTAAAGGTAAAAGGTTGGAGCAAAATCTACTATGCTTCAGGTGAAGTCAAAAAAGCAGGGGTAGCCATCCTGATCTCAGATCAAGCTAAAGCAAAAATTGACCTAATTAAAAGAGATAAGGAAGGACACTATATCTTGCTAAAGGGTAGCATGGATAATGAAGCACTATCTATATTAAACATATATGCACCAAGTGGGGTAGCATCTAAATTCTTAAAAGAGAAACTAAGAGAACTGCAAGAAGAAATAGACAGTAAAACTATAATAGTGGGAGATCTTAACCTTGCACTCTCAGAATTAGATAAATCAAACCAGAAAATAAATAAGAAAGAAGTCAAAGAGGTAAACAGAATACTAGAAAAGCTAGATATGATAGATCTCTGGAGAAAATGTAATGGAGACAGAAAGGAATACACTTTCTTTTCAGCAGTTCATGGAACCTATACAAAAATTGACCATATATTAGGACATAAAAACCTCAAACTCAAATGTAGTAAGGCAGAAATAGTAAATGCATCCTTTTCAGACCACGATGCAATGAAAATTACATTCAACAAAAAAGCAGGGGGAAGTAGACCAAAAAATAATTGGAAACTAAATAATCTCATACTAAAGAATGATTGGGTAAAACAGCAAATCATAGACATAATTAATAACTTCACCCAAGAAAACGATAATAATGAGACATCATACCAAAATGTATGGGATGCAGCCAAAGCGGTAATAAGGGGAAATTTCATATCTCTAGAGGCCTATTTGTATAAAATAGAGAAAGAGAAGGTCAATGAATTGGGTTTGCAATTAAAAATGCTAGAAAAGGAACAAATTAAAAACCCCCAGTCAAACACTAAACTTGAAATTCTAAAAGTAAAAGGTGAGATCAATAAAATTGAAAGTAAAAAAACTATTGAATTGATTAATAAAACTAAGAGTTGGTTCTATGAAAAAACCAACAAAATAGACAAACCCTTAGTAAATCTGATTAAAAAAAGGAAAGAGGAAAATCAAATTGTTAGTCTTAAAAATGAAAAGGGAGAACTCACCACTAACGAAGAGGAAATTAGAGCAATAATTAGGAGTTACTTTGCCCAACTTTATGCCAATAAATTCGACAACTTAAATGAAATAGAAAAATACCTCCAAAAATACAGCTTGCCCAAACTAACAGAGGAAGAAGTAAATATCCTAAACAGTCCCATCTCAGAAAAAGAAATAGAACAAACTATCAATCAACTCCCTAAGAAAAAATCCCCAGGACCAGATGGATTTACATGTGAATTCTACCAAACATTTAAAGAACAATTAACTCCAATGTTATATAAACTATTTGAAAAAATAGGGATTGAAGGAGTCCTACCAAACTCCTTTTATGACACAGATATGGTACTGATACCTAAACCAGGTAGGCTGAAAACAGAGAAAGAAAATTATAGACCAATCTCCCTAATGAATATTGATGCTAAAATCTTAAATAAAATATTAGCAAAAAGATTACAGAAAATTGTCACCAGGATAATACACTATGACCAAGTAGGATTTATACCAGGAATGCAGGGCTGGTTCAATATTAGGAAAACTATTAGCATAATTGACTATATCAATAACCAAACAAACAAAAACCACATGATCATCTCAATAGATGCAGAAAAAGCATTTGATAAAATCCAACATCCATTCCTAATAAAAACACTTGAGAGCATAGGAATAAATGGACTTTTCCTTAAAATAGTCAGGAGCATATATTTAAAACCATCAGTAAGCATCATATGCAATGGGGAAAAACTGGAACCTTTCCCAGTAAGATCTGGAGTGAAGCAAGGTTGCCCACTATCACCATTATTATTTAATATCGTATTAGAAACACTAGCCTCGGCAATAAGAGTCGAGAAAGATATAAAAGGAATTAGAGTAGGCAATGAGGAAACCAAACTATCACTCTTTGCAGATGATATGATGGTATACCTAGAGAACCCCAGAGATTCTACCAAAAAGCTATTGGAAATAATTCATAATTTTAGCAAAGTAGCTGGCTACAAAATAAATCCCCATAAATCCTCAGCATTTTTATACATCACCAACAAAACCCAACAGCAAGAGATACAAAGAGAAATTCCATTCAGAATAACTGTTGATACCATAAAATATTTGGGAATCTATCTACCAAAGGAAAGTCAGGAATTATATGAGCAAAATTATAAAAAAGTCTCCACACAAATAAAGTCAGACTTAAATAATTGGAAAAATATTAAGTGCTCTTGGATCGGCCGAGCGAACATAATAAAGATGACAATACTCCCTAAACTAATCTATTTATTTAGTGCTATACCAATCAGACTTCCAAGAAAATATTTTATTGATCTAGAAAAAATAACAACAAAATTCATATGGAACAATAAAAAGTCGAGAATCTCAAGGGAATTAATGAAAAAAAAATCAAATGAAGGTGGCCTAGCTGTACCTGATCTAAAATTATATTATAAAGCAGCAGTCACCAAAACCATTTGGTATTGGCTAAGAAATAGATTAGTGGATCAGTGGAAAAGGCTAGGCTCACAAGACAGAATAGTCAATTATAGCAATCTAGTGTTTGACAAACCCAAAGCCCCTAACTTCTGGGAAAAGAATTCATTATTTGATAAAAACTGCTGGGATAATTGGAAATTAGTATGGCAGAAATTAGGCATGGACCCACACTTAACACCATATACCAAGATAAGATCAAAATGGGTCTATGACCTAGGCATAAAGAATGAGATTATAAATAAATTAGAGGAACATAGAATAGTTTATCTCTCAGACTTGTGGAGGAGAAAGAAATTTGTGACCAAAGATGAACTAGAGACCATTACTGATCACAGAATAGAAAATTTCGATTACATCAAATTAAAAAGCCTTTGTACAAATAAAACTAATGCAAACAAGATTAGAAGGGAAACAACAAACTGGGAAAACATTTTCACAGTTAAAGGTTCTGATAAAGGCCTCATTTCCAAAATATATAGAGAACTGACTCAAATTTATAAGAAATCAAGCCATTCTCCAATTGATAAATGGTCAAAGGATATGAACAGACAATTTTCAGAGGATGAGATTGAAACTATTACCACTCATATGAAAGAGTGTTCCAAATCATTATTGATCAGAGAAATGCAAATTAAGACAACTCTGAGATACCACTACACACCTGTCAGATTGGCTAAGATGACAGGAAAAAATAATGATGAATGTTGGAGGGGATGCGGGAAAACTGGGACACTAATGCATTGTTGGTGGAGTTGTGAACGAATCCAACCATTCTGGAGAGCAATCTGGAATTATGCCCAAAAAATTATCAAAATGTGCATATCCTTTGATCCAGCAGTGTTTCTATTGGGCTTATATCCCAAAGAAATACTAAAGAAGGGAAAGGGACCTGTATGTGCCAAAATGTTTGTAGCAGCCCTGTTTGTAGTGGCTAGAAACTGGAAAATGAATGGATGCCCATCAATCGGAGAATGGCTGGGTAAATTGTGGTATATGAATGTTATGGAATATTATTGTTCTGTAAGAAATGACCAGCAGGATGAATACAGAGAGGCTTGGAGAGACCTACATGAACTGATGCTAAGTGAAATGAGCAGAACCAGGTGATCATTATACACTTCGACAACGATATTGTATGAGGATGTATTCTTATGAAAGTGGATATCTTCGACAAAGAGAAGATCTAAGGAACACTAGGGAATGAGTGTAAACTGTTTGCATTTTTGTTTTTCTTCCCGCATTATTTATACCTTCTGAATCCAATTCTCCCTACGCAACAAGAGAACTGTTCGGTTCTGCAAACATATATTGTATCTAGGATATACTGCAACATATCCAACATATAAAGGACTGCTTGCCATCTAGGGGAGGGGGTGGAGGGAGGGAGGGGAAAAAAATCGGAACAGAAATGAGTGTCAATATAATGTAATTATTAAATAAAAAAAAAAAAAAAAAAAAAAAGAAATACTGTCCTCATAGCAGTTTTCTCTATAATCTAAATATAAACTCTTTATTAATATTAGTGTATTTTAGATTTTTTGTTTTGTTTTGAGTGAGCTATTTTAACTGGCCCTAGCCAGTTCTCAAAGTTGATTCTAATCCTTAGCTTGGGTTCAATTGCCGTTCTAATTTCAGTGTCCTAGTGAAAAGAAGATTGTCTTGGAGTCAGAAGATCTGGATTTGAATCCCAATCTAATAAATATGTAGCACTGAGCAAATCACTTAGCTTTTCCTAGATTCAATTTCCTCATCTGCAGAATGAGAATAGTAACATTATTACATCCCTCGTAGGAATATTATGTGGTGTACAAATAAATGTAAGCACTTATTATTGATTGTTGTGGTCTACAGAACAATAGGAAAATGTGCAGTAGGCATAATTAATTTGCAGGATATTACCAATGATGATTTGAACACAAAGAGTGATGTAAATCATTTTAGTAGTTTCAGAATTGCAGGCTACTTTCTGATCCCCCACTCACACGTCCACTGCCTCCCTTTTTAATCCAAGCTATCTTCCTTGTATGTATCTGATTCTATTTCTAAATTTCCTTTTCTTCCCTCTTTTAAGTTTTAAAAGGTTTCATTGATGTCCATTTCTTTCTGTTCTTTTATGAATGTTATTTCACTATCCTCAAACTTCTCTCCCTTACTCAATGTTAGAAGATCTGTTGAAAAATCTCCAAAATGTTTGGGTGGAGCCCCAGTGGAAGATTTGTGAAAGAACATAATTAAGAAGCCAGAATGAGAAAGTATGTATAGATATTAGTGTATACTATTGGAGGGAGTACCCACACTAAAGTGATCAAAAATCCAATAATAATAGGAACAATACCAAAGCCAAGATGATAATTTATCAAATGAGACTGTGTCAAATGAGATATGTTTTTTAAAACTTTAAAGGTTTTTTCTTTATTGCCTATATCAAGAAAATTGACCTTTCTTTGTGTTCTCAAACTAGCACATTCCCATTTTTTCTTTCAGTCTTATCCTACTCCTTTCTTTTCCTTGGGGAAATTTTGTTTCAAAGTTTTGTGACACTTTATTACTAGACTAAAATTCTTAATAATAATAATATAAATTATGGCAGGTGTGAAGTCTACTATTCTTCACATTATGGTCACTAGTCTGATATATCCACTAGCCTGGAAATATTCAAAGTTCTCTTATCATCCAGACTTCTTATGCAGCACTCATACCTCTTCCTTCCTTTTTAGTCCTTCTATATATTTTATTCCAAAGTGTGGATTTATCATTTTCTTGATTTGGTTACTCCCTCCAGTGATATAGATTAGAATCCTTAAATGCCTTCTCATTATGGGAAATTCTGCCCATGCATGTCCCTAAATTATCCATAGAGGACCTATCCAATTCAATGATGACCTTTCTATTCATTTAACATATTAGGGATTCCAATACAGCATTTATTCTGTCCATTTGTTTTCTCGAATAAAAAAAGATCTATCATATAACCAGTTTATACACTTCTTCAGTCATAAGTAATGTTGATATCTTTATCTTCATGAAATCATTCCCCCTCAGCAAAAAAACCCCCACCTCTATTTAGAATTTTCCTATTACTCTTTAAGGCACCACTATTTTTCCAGTCACAAAGATTTGTAACCTTGATTCCTCATTTACCACACAAATCCAATCTAATGACAACTCTTTATTGCCACAACATCTTTTATATGCATCCTTTTTTTCTTCACATTCATAGCAACCTAGTTCAAATTGTTGTCACCTCTTGCCTGAATTATTGCAATAGCTTTCTAGATTCCCTGAATCAAGTCTCTTTCAATTGCAATCCATTCTTCATACAGCTGCCAAAATGATGTTCTTAAAGCATAGATCATAGAATCATAGTATGTGAGAGCTAGAATCTCAGCAACTATCTAGTCCAATATATATACCAAAAAAAAAAAAAAAACTTTTCTATAACAGCAGTCATCCAGTATTTTTATTAAGATCTCCAAGAAAGAGGAAGCCATCACCACTTGAGAAAAATCATTCCATTTTTGTACAGTTCAAATTGTTAGAAAGTTTTTTTCTGACATTGAACCAAAATCTACCTTTTTGTGACTTTCACCTATTATTCCTGGTTTTGTCCTATGAGTTTAAAATCCCTTCCTCACATGAAAGTCCTTCAAATTACCTGGATAGTGTCCCCTTGGAGCTTTTTTTCTTCAGGCTAAAACATGCTCAACTTCTTCAACCAATCTTCGTATGTCATAAACCCAAGGCCCTTCATCATCTTAGTTGGGTTTTGACCGTGTTATAGCTCTTCTTTCTCTTCCTCTCCCTCCCTCTTCCTGTCTCTCTGTCTCTCTCTCTTCCCTCCCTCCGCTCTCTTTTTCTCTCTCTTCCTTCCTTCTTCCCTTCTTCCTTCCCTCCCTTCCCCTTCTTTCTCTCCTTCTTGATTACCTAGAGAGTCAAATATAAACTCCCCATGTTTAAATGTCTTCACAAACTGGTCCCTTCTTATCTTTTCAGTCTTCTTACACATTACTCCCCATCTCTTAACAATCCGGACATATTGATCTACTTGCATCTACTTTTTTATACTTGAAATGTACTTGAATTGACTCTTTCTGCCTTTCATTATCATTGTTAAGTTTGGGGCATATTCTTATGGCATAATAGAAAGCCATCATATTAATTTACCATAACTTATACATTTCAGAAATTGATGGGAATCCCCTTAGTTTCTTTATCACTACAGAGTTTCTTTAATTATTTTTATGCATATATTTTTTCCCATTCTTTGATTTCTTGGGGGTATAGAGCTACTAGTGGCATCTTTGGATTAAAGAATCTTTCAGATCTCTGGGTCATAATTTAATAACTTTTGGGGCATATTTTCAAATTACCTTCCAGAATGACAACACCATCTCATACCCACAGTTCATTAATCTGCTTATTTTCCAATAGCCCTCCAAATTTGTGATTCTTCCTTTTTTTGGAGAGGGATGTAAACTTTGAAAATTTGATGAGTGGAATGTAGATTCCCCAAAGTAGTTTTAATTTGCATTTCTCTAATCAATAGTGATCAAAAGCATTTTTCATACAGTTATTTATAGCTTGTATTCTTTCTTCTGAAAACCAAAAGCAGTATTATCAATTAAGGAATGTCTCTTATTTGAACTAGGTTGCTATGAATGTGAAGAATTCCCTATATAGCTTAGAAATGAGATTTTTATCAGACAGACATACTGCCTCCCATTTACCTGTTTTCTTCTAATTTATCTACATTGGTTTTATTTGTGTATTCAAAATTATTCCTTTAATTTTTGTATTTCTTTTGATCTCTTGTTTTATCATGAACTCCATATCTATAAATATGACAAGTAATTTCTTTCTTCATCCCCTAATTTGTTTATGAAATCATCTCTTATCTCTAAGCCATATATCCATTTGAAGCTCCTCATGGATCATGGTGTGAAATGTTAGTCTATAATGATTGTTTTTAACTAGGCTGCTTTCCTGTTTTCCCAATATATTTTATTGAATAAATAATACTGTAATAGCTGGGATGTTTAGATTTATCAAAAATTAAATTATTATGCTTGTTTGCTTCCATGCCTTGTGTACCTTATCTGTCCCATCAATCAATCTCTCTTTCTTAACCATACTCAATTGTTCTTTATAACATAGTAGTTTGAAACTTGCATTGCTAAGACTCCTTCGTTCCCACTTTTATTATTTCCCTTGAGATTCTCGACTTTTTGTTCCTCCAAATTGATTGTTATTATTTTTTCACAGTTTTAGAAAGAGATAGTATTGTAATTTTAATTATATTGGTTCAATCTATTCATGAACAATCAATGTCTCTCCAGTTACTAAGATCTGTATTTGTATTTTGTAATTGTGGTCATATAGTTTGTAGTTGGCAGGTAAACTCCCAAGTATTTTACACTTTTTCTATCTAGTTAATTGCTTTATTTAGTTTTTAGTTGAGTTTCTAAGGTTCTCTAAATTTGATGATTTTTGTTTCCTCTTTGTCCATAACTATCCCCTAAATTATTTTTTCTTATATGGTTGCTATAATTAGCATTTCTGTCACTATATTGAAGAATGATAGTGATAATGGACATCTTTGCTTTGCCCCTGTTCTTGTTGAAAAGGCTTCTAGTTTATTCCTATTATGACTAATGCTGACTCTTATTTTTAGATTAAAATCTCTTATCATATTAAGGAAAGATTGAGTTTGCTTTTTATTACTTAAAAAATCAGGAATGAGTATTTTATCCTGTCAAAAGCCTTTTCTATGTTGATGGAATTATATGTTAGTCTTATTAATATTGTCAATTATGTTTATATTTTTGAAATAATGAGCCAACCCTACATTCATAATATAAGTCCAATTTGGTAATAGTATATAATTTTTGTGATATATTATTTTAGCCTCATTGCTAAAATATAACTTTTTTGCATTTATATTTATTAAGAATATGGTCAGTAGATTTCTTTTTCCATTTTTACCCTGCCTATTTTAAATATCAAAACTATATATATATGATAGAAATAATTTGATAGGATCTCTTATCTTCCCATTTGTCAAAGAATTTATGTAATGTTAAAATTAATTGTTCTTTGAATGTTTGATAAAATTATTCTGTTTTTTATTAGGGATTTATTTATAGCTTATTCAATTTCTTTTTATGAGATTTCTTATTCTGTTAATCTCAATATTACATATATTTTTGCAAATATTTATTCCTTTCATTTAGTATGTCAGTTTTGTTGTCACGTACAGGGTAAAACAGGTCCTGATAATTTCTTTGATTTCTCTTCATTGGTTGTGAATTTATTTGCCTCTTTTAATTGTTATCTTAATTAATTGGCTTTCTTTTTGAAAAAAAATCAAATTAATTAATGGTTTATCCACTTTATTATTTTTAAACAAGTTCCTAGTTTTATTTACAAATTCAATGTGTGTTTTTGTTTTGTTTTGTTTTTTGCTTTCTACTTTAATCTCTTAGATTTTTAGGATTTTAGTGTTTAATTGAGAGTTTGGGATTTTTGGTTGTTTGGGGAATTTTTTTTTTTAGTTGTATAAACAATTTGCTGATGTGATCTTTTTTAATTGATAAAAGTGTTTAGGGATATAGATTTTTCCCTAAGTACTTCTTTGGCTTCATTCCCTCAATTTTTGTATGTTGTTTCATTGTCAGCATTATCTTTAATGAAATGATCATTTTATGTTTTGTTCTTTGATAAACCTATTCTTTTGGATTAAAATTATTTGATCTCGAATTTTTAATCATTTCTGTTTTTAACTGTTGATTGAATGTAATTTTATTGCATTGTGTTCCATTAAATATGCATTTAATATTTCTGTTTTTATGCATCTGTTTCTGCATCTGCCAAATTTTTATGTTCTAATACATGGTCAATTTTTGTAAAAGTGACATGCACACAAAATGTTTGTAGCAGCCCTGTTTGTAGTGGCTAGAAACTGGAAAATGAATGGATGCCCATCAATTGGAGAATGGCTGGGTAAATTGTGGTATATGAATGTTATGGAATATTATTGTTCTGTAAGAAATGACCAGCAGGATGAATACAGAGAGGCTTGGAGAGACCTACATGAACTGATGCTAAGTGAAATGAGCAGAACCAGGAGATCATTATACACTTCGACAACAATATTGTATGAGGACATATTTTGATGGAAGTGGATGTCTTTGACAAAGAGACCTGAGTTTCAATTGATAAATGACGGACAAAAGCAGCTACACCCAAAGAAAGAACACTGGGAAACGAATGTGAACTATCTGCATTTTTGTTTTTCTTCCCGGATTATTTATACCTTCTGAATCCAATTCTCCCTACGCAACAAGAGAACTGTTCGGTTCTGCAAACATATATTGTATCTAGGATATACTGCAACATATCCAACATATAAAGGACTGCTTGCCATCTAGGGGAGGGGGTGGAGGGAGGGAGGGGAAAAAAAATCGGAACAGAAAAGAGTGTCAATATAATGTAATTATTAAATAAAAAATTTAAAAAATAAATAAATAAATAAAATTAAAAAAAAAAAGTGACATGCACAGTCAAGGAATATGCATAATCCATTATACTTATATTAGAAGCTTATCATATATAACATTATCTCCAGAAGTTTATCACATATAATTTTTCTCAAATTTTATTCCTATCCTTTACTTCCTTTTTATTTTATTTTTTGGTTAGTTTATCTAAATTTGAGAGGAGGTTAAATTGACGTCCTCCACTACTATAGTTTTATTTCTACCTACAATTCATTTAACTTTTCCATTTAAATATTTAACTGTTATGTTATTTAGTTCATATATGCCTAATATTCATATTAATTAGTTATATCTAGTTCTTTTCAGCAAATTGAAGTTCCCCATTTTGCTTTTTTAATTAAGCTTATTTTGATCAAATTATCCCTGACATTTTTTACTTTGGCTGAAGCTTAAATTTTTCCACTCCCTTATTTTAACTCTTTGTGCATCTTTCTATTTCAAATGTATTCTTATAAACAATATATTATGAATTCTACTTTCTAATTCATTCTGCTCTCTTCTTCTATTATATGAGTGAATTTATCCCATTCACATTCATAGCTATGATTGTTAATTGTGTATCTATGTCCATCCTCTTCTCTTGTATATTTCCTTTTCTTTGCTTCTTGTCCCTTCTTTATAAAAGAGAAGACAGTGAAAGATAATAATAATAATGATGATAATAGCATTTATATAGGGCCTTAAGATTTACAAAATACTTTATAAATATTATTTCACTTTGTTCTCACAACAACCTTGAGAGATAGGTACTGTTATTATCCCTATTTTATAAATAATAAAACTGAGTCAGACAGAGGTTGTGACTTTCCCAGGTAGGTAGAAAGTGCCTGAGGCAGGGCGTGGGTAACTTCAACAGGGTTTCTTAACTCCAAGACTATTACTCTTTCCACTGTATCAGGTAGATAACTAGAGAGGGAGTGAGTTCAGCACTAGTGCTCTCAATTTGGTTTAACTTGTTTCTGTTTTCTTATCTCTCTTCCTTTTCTATCACCTGGAATTCTGTAACAAGTTTTTATCATTTTAAAATGTCTCTTTGAAGCTCCCTATTTTAAGTTTGCCTTCCTTAGTTAGAGTTTGTTTTGCTTAAGATTAATTACTTCCTTGACCTATCCTTCTTATCTTTTCTATTTTCCTATTTTTGTCCTGTTTGCCTGCTGAAGTATATTTTCATATCCAAATGTATATGTGCACATATTTTTGTCCTTCTATCAGTTAGGATGAGACTAAGGTTCAAGTATCAGTCACTCTTTTATTTTTCTCCTTATTTATAATAGTCTCTATTTATATACTGCAATTACTTGAGAAACTTTTTCTCCCCCTACCCATGGTATTCATTTTACCCTCTCTTACCACTTTTCATTCCTAGACTCTTTGTCTAATCAAAGGCTTTCTAGAATCCCTTAAAAAGAGAGAGCTCTGAAGGGATATGTGTATCATCATTTTCTCATAATAAAATCTAAACGGTTTGTTTGAATTTAGTCCCTTAAGATTGCTTGCTCATGTGTTTATGTTTCTCTTGACTCCTTGACTTTCAAAGGTTTGATGCAGCTCTGGTCTTTTCATCAGGAATACTTAAAAGTTCTTTATTACATTAAAGATTTATTTTTGCCCTTGTAGGATTATACTCAGTTTTGCTAGGTCTTGCTTTGCTACATAGTACATTGTTCTCTTTTAGTCCCTATGCACTTGAAGACTCGATGTCACACTGCTGGCAAGAACCATTTTCAATATCCAAATACCTCTGTATCTCCCTATATGGGTCTGGTTAGAAATATGACTCTTTCTGATTTTTTTCCCTTGAAGTTACCAGTCAGTACTCAGGCTGTTTTCTAGACCTTTGTCCAAAAGTTATTCTGGGGAGCTCAATTATCCTTTGTCTGCTATACTACCATTTTTACTCCATTGCTTTCATTTTATAGATGTTAGAAATCAAGGGCCAAGAAAGCTAAGAATTGTGACCAAGGTCACATAGGTAATAAGAGTCAGAATTGTGATTTGAACTCAGGCCATCTGAATTCAAAGCCATATTGACTCTACTAATTAAGCTAAAAAATCATACACAGGGGAATCATTCACAATCAGGTTTATGGTTTCTTGTATCCTCATAGAAACATATGATTTCATATTGGTGGACAATTCATATAATCATCCAATCATCTGTAGGAAATTCTTATGAGCAAAAATTACCTCTGTAATCTTCTGAATCGTTTTTTCCAATGGGGTCAGATGTGATTCCAGGCCCTTGGTCTCCTAGTTGTCAATTATTTTCTAAATAGTGCCATGAAACTGATTTTATGACCATTCCCAATAACCCCTTCCCCTCCATCTCTCCTCAGTCAGAATAGTCTTGTTTACTTCCATCACTTTTTATGTCACATTAGTTATATATCTAGCTTCCTGTTATCCAGACATTAGTTTGTTGGAAATGAAAAATGACAGCCCACTTTCAATCAATCAGAAATGGTCACCAGTATATAACTGAAGCTTAGTATTTCACCATACAGATGGTCACTGTCTTCTTGATTTTCCTTCTCTTGTCAAAGCAGAAGTAGTGCCCAATATAGAAGTCAGAACTTTACCATAATTGAAATAAATACCCAAACTCAAAAAACTACCATATTTCTTACAGAATCAGGCTTTAAACCCTTTCAAGAATGTAGTCAGACTTACCATCTATGAAGCTGAACTCCAATTCTCTCTCTTTTCCTACCCAGACCCTTATCACACCTGAAGTCTAATTTGATTAGCAAGACACTTGACCAAGATTCTTATCTTACATTCTTCTAAACAATCCAGAGAAAGGGAAGGACAGGTAAGTATCTTTAGAAAGAAGGTAGATGAATATGGAAGGGGAAGGATGAATACTAGTGTCCATCCACCTGTAAACACAACCACCAGTGAACACAGAAGAAAAGGAGGGGACTAAAAGGAGGGAGCTGCGTGACTGCAAGGGCTGGTGAGCAATTTACTGGAGGAACTCATTTGGTGAAATCTATTCTGAGTTAATTAAAGATGGCTGACAGAGGTCATCACCATGGTAACAATTAAAGCCAGGAAGGAGGCCTCATTAGGCTTCATTTTAACAACACCCGTTATTTTTAACAGAGATCTGAGTGAAGGAAGGAATTTCTAGGCCATTTCCTTTTTCTTTTTCCTTTTCTATATGTCTGACCAAGTCCTAGAAATGCCCATGTTAGATAAGTGATAAAGAGAGTAAGAAGGAAGTAGTCAGAGGGTTCCAGTGTCTTACAGAGAAAAAGATAAGCCAACAGGTCTCTTTTCTAGTCTTTTGCTTTCCTCACTCCCTCTAACTCCATCTCATGTCTCCTACCAGACTGTAAAAATATAACTATACTAGATTGCTATCAAAGAGAAACTCCACTGTGAGAGGCTGGTTGGGGAAGAACTGAAATGCAATGCCAGTTTATTCTTTTAAAAAATTTAATTATTTTTATTGATAGATTTTCATATAACATTCGTCTCTGAAAAACCTGTCCCTGTTTCCACCTAGCCACCCATTTTTATAATAAGTGATTTTAAAAAAAAGAAAGATACTTTAGTATATCTAACCAACATTTCAACTAGTTTATATCCATTTTCTCACACCACTGCAAAAAACTTTTCTTCAGGATTAAGGTTGGTCATTTTAAAAATATAGTATTTGGTTTCTTTTATTATTTCTATTTATGTTGCTATAGTCGTTGTGTATATAATTTTACTGGTTCTGCTTGCTTCATGATATATCTATTCATATAATCTTCTCACATTTCTTTTAATTCATAATATTGATTGTGCAATTATATGCCATAGCATCTATGTACCAAAACTTGTTTTGCCTTTTCCCTACCAATGGGCATCCACTTTGTTCCCAGTTCTTTGTTACTACAAAAAAGGAAGTTATGAATATTCTAATTTACATGGAACCTATCTTTTTGCCCTGACAGTTTATTTTAAAAATAAATCTTTTGTTTTTACATTGCCTGTATTTCCCCAGTATCTTTTCTTCATCCTATTCTTAGAGAACCATCCATTTAATAAAGAATTTGGAAGTTTATAATTTTAAAAAAATCAATAGATTTTGTTTTGACATAATAAACACTTCCAAAACCTTTCCCCTACAAAATGCATTGTCCCTCAAATAGTATTGATTAACAGAAAGAAGAAATAATTCTTTATTTTGACAATCAGGAACTACTGTTAGTTATTTTATATGATCAGTGTTTTATTCCTTTTTAGTGTTAGTTCTTTCTCATTTTCATCGCTTCATTCAAGTCTTAGCTTATTTCTATGAATCCTTCATTTTCATCATTTCTTTTAAATGCCAGCTTATCTTTGACTTGAACAACAGCATAGGGCAATAGGCTGAGAGGGGGGACTCCTGTATTCTATTCCCAGGCCCACCAAATGTGAGAGTCTGGTTGGGGAAGAACTGAAATGCAGTGCCAGTTTATTCTTTAAAAAAATTTAAATATTATTTTTATTGATATATTTTTATATAACATTTGTCTCTGAAAAACCTGTCCCTGTTCTATTCCCAGACCCACCAAATAATTGAATGGCCGTAGCATTATAACTTCTTTGGAGAAGCAGAATGATACTATAAAAGCACACTGGATTTTAAGAGTCAAGAGTCTTGAGATCTAATTCTGGCACTGAATTTAGCAAACTCTGTCACCTTAGAGATGAGACACTTGCCCTCTGTTGACTTGTTTTTTTTTCCAACTGAAGTGTGCATTAATTAAACTAGATCGTGTTCTTAATCTTTTTTATGTCATGTAATCTTTTGATAATGTAATGAAACCCATGAGTCCCTTCTCTGAGGAAAGAAAGGAAATGTAGTCATCAGGAATGGGACAGGACTCTGTACTGAGGAAAGATGAAAGTGCAACACTCCACTAAATCTGAGGGAAAGAGCATCCACCCAGGCCCTGTCCTGACTACTCAGAAGTCACATGGGACAGGGACAAAGCTGCACTAAATTGCCCAGCATGGGAGCCAGTCTCCAAGGAACCTATAGTCATAGACAAGAGAATCAGAAAGTGCAATAGGGAACAATAAATGGGAAAGAGTCTGAGATTACCAAAAATTTCTGGAAGAAGATAATTCAAAGGCTTTGAACATAAGAAGATAAATGAATGAAATACAGTTATCAAAATGTTTTTATAAGCAAGTTCATGGATCCCAGATTCACTAATCCCTAGTCAAGTGATCTAGTCTCTTCTAAATCTGACAGTTAAAAAACCAAAGATCTAGAATTTTAGAGATTAACCAAACCAACTCCTTCATTTAAAAAAAATAATAGTTTATAATTTTCAAAATATATGCAAAGATAGTTTTCAACATTCATCCTTACAAAACCTTGTGTTCCAATTTTTTTCCTCCCTTCTCTCACCCTCTCCCTTAGACAGCATGTAATCCAATATATGTTAAACATGTATAATTCATATATATATATATATATATATATATATCCACATTTATCATGCTACACACAAAAAAATCAAATCAAAAAGGAAAAAAATGAGAAAGAAAACAAAAACCAAGCAACAACAAAAAAGGGGGAAACGCTATGTTGTGATCCACATTCAGTCCCAACAGTCCTCTCTCTGGGTGTAGATGACTCTCTTCATTACAAGATCATTAGAATTGGCATCAGTCATCTCATTGTTGGAAAGAGTCACATCCATCAGAATTGAGAATCATATAATATTGATGTTGTCGTGTATAATGATCTCCTGGTTCTGCTCATTTCACTTAGCATCAGATCATGTAAGTCTCTCCAGGCCTCTCTGAAATCATCCTGCTTATTGTTTCTTATAGAACAGTAATATTCCATAACATTCATATACCATAACTTATTCAGCCATTCTCCAATTGATGGGCATCCATTCAATTTCCAGTTCCTTGCCACTACAAAAAGGGCTGCTACAAATATTTTGCATATGAGTCCCTTTCCTTCCTTTAAGATCTCTTTGGTATATAAGCCCAGTAGAGACACTGCTGGATCAAAGGGTATGCACAATTTGATAGCCCTTTGAACATAGTTCCAAATTGCTTGAAAATAGTTGAATCAGTTCACAACTTCACCAACAAAGTAATAGTGTTCCAGTTTTCCCATATTCCCTTCAACATTTATCATTATTTTTTCCTGTAATTTTAGACAATCTGAGAGGTATATAGTGTACCTCAGAGTTGTCTTAATTTGCATTTCTCTAACCAATAGTAATTTAGAGCATTTTTTCATATGACTAAAAATAGCTTTAATTTTTTTGCCTGAAAATTGTTCATTTCCTATGGCCATTTATCAGTTGGAGAACAGCTGGTCCCTCATTTTTTCAATTGAGGAAATTGTTGTTAAGCAAGTGACATATCGAAGGTCATTCAAATTTTTGATGACAAAGTTGAGATTTAAACCCAGCTCTCCTAACTCTTGGTTCAGCTTATTGAAATTTCTTATTGTTTTAGTAATTTACAATTTTTAATCCGTTAAGAACTTCCAAATAGATAAAATCAGTGAGAAAATCAAGGTATCTTTTTATGGGGTGATGAGGGATGAATAAAAGAAAGAAGAATGATAATTATTTTAAATTTAATTTAAAATTAAATTTAAAAAATTTTTAATTAAAAAATATAACTGGTTCCAAATCCCTACCACCCTCCTCAAGCAGTCCAATATTATAGCCATGTAGAGTCTGAGACAGAATACTCACAGTTTATAGGTTATTCTTTTATTTTTCCACTAATATTTGTTGACAGAATCAAAAACTTAGGTTTGAGCTCTGATTTTGCCAGAAGGAAGAGTCAGCTTAGGACTTTAGCAGGTAATTTAACCTTTCTGAGATTTTGCTTTCTTATTGTAAAATGAAATTGGTAGTTCTGAAATAACTTTCCAGCTCTAACAGGCTATGAGTAATTTCACAGGCAATGAGATATAATCTTCACCATGCTGTGAGGAGTGAGCTATGCACCCATCCTTATGATACTATACATGTTCAAGTATATATAGAAGTGGGATAGTAGGAGAGGGAACTACCTTATTGAATGCAGTGCAATGAAATTGCTAAGTGATATTGGTTCCATAGAACCAACATTTTTTGCAGCTTAGGGCCAGATAGGGAATATAGTGTCAGTCAACAGATTCAACAGATTTGAATTATCTGATATACAAACTTTAGTTCTCCTAAGGAGTAATCTACAATCAGCTGTGCTACCAGTTATTCAGAGATGGTGTCAATGAAGCCACGTGTATCAACACTATCTGTTACTACTATTCCACTTTAAATCCATACACTGTATGTCTAGTTGTAGAAATGGTCACAAGAGCTACCGGGTAAAAATGGGTGGGAATATGGCTGAACCACTGTAAATTCATCCCCATTGCCTTTTCTTCTCAGACCCAAGGCTAACCAGGACAGTAGATTGTTCAAGATTGTGCAACCACAAACCCAGGATTTAAAAAAAAATCTCCAAAACCAAATAAAATGGGCATTTATACACATACACATATATACAGACATATATACATCTGTGCACACACATATAAATATATATATATATACACATATATGTGTGTAATATGTATATAAACAACAAAGAGAATATTATATGAAATTACAGCTCTATTAAATCATAGGATTTAGAACTGGAAAAGCTTTTAGAGATTATTTAGCCAAACATCTTCATTTATAAATGAATAAATAGATGAGACCCCAGAGATGGCAATAATTAAAAGCATCATAGGAGCACTGAAGACTTCATGGAATAAACATGAACCGCAGGAACTAGAGCAGATAGTGATAGAGGAAAGTGATAGAAGAATCACATATGCTTCTTTTATTTATTTGTTTGTTTGTTTATTTTTGCTGAGGCAATTGTGTGCCCAGGTCACACAGCTAGGAACTGTTAAGTGTCTGAGGCTAGATTTGAACTCAGATTCTCCTGACTTCAGGACTGGTGCTCTAGCCACTACACTATTTAGCTGTCCCTGGAATCATATATACTTAAGGGACTACTTGGAGCTAGAGGGACCTGGACCAAGTAGCCACAAAGCAGAAAGAACATAGGATGTCCTTCACTGGTACGCTAAGATATATGTGAATTGTGCAAGTTTGAAGAAGGTTGTTGATTCTGTAAGGACCCTTGGTTAAGGGTCAATCCAACCAAGTATAATCTCAGGATAACATTCTAAGCCTAGAGCAAGAGATCTTTCCTTGAGGTCTTTGATCTTTTTAAAAAACATTTTTATAATTGTATTTCAACGTAATGGGTTTATTTTGTAAGAGTATGTGTGTGTGTGTGTGTATGCATATATGTATGTGTATACATATATATTTACATAAATTGTCAAAGAAATCCATGGTACAAAAAAGGATGAAAAAAACCATGATCTGGAGAACTGTGTAAATTTCTGGTAGAAAGCTGATTGTAGATCATGTATGTGGGAGGTTGCACGTTTGTCTAGCAACTTGTAGTGCTTTTTCCTTGTGGCACTGGGGAATGGAGCATCCAGGGCAGTTTTTTAAGTGTAAAGGATTTATAAAGTCTCTGGGGAGAAGGACTCAGCAGAGAAGAATAGAAAATCACCTTGGATTTTTTACAGACTCAGTTGTGCATCCTTTGTGTTTTGAGTTTTCTGTCAAGTTAAATAAAATCTGTCTACTATTTGAAATTATTTTAGCCTGAGTTTTTGCATGAAAGCTGAAGACCCTTTCTATAGAGACCGAGACAGGAACCAGATTCTGATATTTCCATAGTAAGGTACAAGGCCAAAAAAGGAGATGTGTCATAAGAAATGACTATGTATATTCAACCCTTCAAGTCTAGGAAACAGGTTACATTTGGCTCCATGTAGGTGGAAAGAGACTATGTAGCTGTCAAACCTGACATGATGGAGTCTGGCTTGAGGATTATTGTTTTCTTAAAGTCTTAACTGTTGAAATAAAACAGAGAACTAGACAACCAAGAAGGCCTGGGTTTGCTCTCCAATGGCAAATGGAGAGAAAAGAAAGCAAGTATTCTCATGAATTAGGTTAAGTATTCTTGCATTGATTAGTTCCACTTGATCCAAGAACCAGCTACACCCAGAGAACAAACACGGGGAAATGAGTATGGATCACAATATAGCATTTATATTCTTTCTGTTATTGTTTGCTTGCATTTTTGTTTTTCTTCTCAGATTATTTTTACCTTCTTTCTAAATCCAATCTTTCATGTGCAACAAGATAATTGTGTGTGTGTGTGTGTGTGTATATATATATATATATACATATAGTATTTAACATATACTTTAACATATTTAACATGTATGGGACTACCTGCCATCTAGGGGAGGGGTGGAGGAAAGGAGGGGAAAAGTTGAAACAGAAGTTATTGCAAGGGTCAATGTTGAAAAATTACTCATGCATATGTTTTGTATATAAAAAACTATAATTAAAAATGTAAAAAAAAAGTATCCTTGCATTGGAACAGCTAGTCAGGGCAGGAGATAGAATGGCAGGGCTAGAGTCTACAAGACTCATCCTCTGAGTTCAAATCTGGCCTCAGAAACTCACTAATTAGATCATTCTGAGCAAGTCACTTAATCTCTGTTCCCTTCAGTTTCTTTAATTATAAAATGGGGAATATGAATTATGATAATATTTATAAAGATCCTGGCATATAATAGCTACCTAAATTCATGTTTCCTTTCTTCTATAAATAGTAGCTGTTATTATTTATTGGCATCTAGGTGGCCCAGTGAATAGAGTGCTGGATCTGGCATTAAGAGCTCCGGAGTTCAAATCAGGTTTCATATATTTACTAATTAGCTATGTGATTCTGGGCACGTCACTTAACTCTTTTTGCCTTAGTTTCCTCATCTGTAACATGAGTTGGAGAATGAAATGGCAAAGCATTCCAGTATCTTTGTCCAGAAAATCCCAAATGAGGTCAATGAAGGGTTGTCTTGACAACAACAAAAAAATCCAATTCCATACTTCTTTAAGGTTTTCAAATTATTTTCCTCCTAATAACTCCATGAGAAAAGTATTAAAAGTATCATGGATTTCTCTTTATAATTGACTTAACTAAGCCTAAGAGATGCAAAGTGATTAGGCCCTAGTTACATACCAATAAGTGCAGGAGCTAAGATATGAAGGCATTTCTGAATCTTCTAAATACAGTGTATTTCTTGCCATTCCATGATGCCATTTTCTCAACCGCCCAGAGAAACAGGCCACAGGGACTGAAAATAGTGACTGTTGGCTGGAGGGAAAAAATGGGCTACTTATGTAGTTTAGCAGCCTACAACCAACATTGTATGTAGTAGAAAAGTTACTGAGTTGGGTTCCTTTTGTGGCTTCAATAGTATGGAGCATATATTCTAAGAGGAGAGACAAAATGTAAAATGTAGGTACATAGATGGCATAAATAGAGAAGATGGCAGTAATTTAAAGGGAGAAGGTATTAGCAGCTAGCCAGACCAGGAAAAACCTTTTGCAAAAAGTGGACTCTAAGTTGAGTCTTAAGTTTATTTATCTATTCATTTATTTGTTTATTTATGGAAGTATTTGGAGTTAAGTGACTTGCCTAGGATCACATAGCTAGTAAGTGTCTGAGGTCAAATTTGAACACTCTTCACTCCAGAGCCAGAGTGTTCTATCCACTATCTATCACCCATCTGCCTGAGGTATTAAAAAGGAATGAGGGATACTAAGAGACAGAAGTGAAGTTACAAAATACTTCAGATGCGGGGGGGGGGGGGGGGAGGAAGCAAAGACAAGGAGATGAGAGATGGAGAATTATCTTTTAGAAACAAAAAGGGATCAGTGTCCTTGGATAGTTAGTAGAAAGGAGTAATTATAAGAAGATTGGAAAAGTAGGAAGAGAACAAGTCATGAAGAGCTTTAAAAGCTAGGCAGAATATTATGTATTTTATTGTGAAAGTAATAGGGAGTTACTGGGACTTATAGAACAGGAGAATAACATAATCACACCTATACTTTAGAAGAACATCTTAGTAGCTTAGTGAAGAAGGATGGATCAGAGTAGAAAGAGATTTGAGAGAAGAAGGTCAATTAGAAGGCTATTGCAACAATCTAATGAAAGGTGATGAAGGTTTGAGCTAGGGTTATAATTATGAGAATGGAGAGAAGGCAATGTATATGAAAGACATTATAATGGTAGAAATGACAAGATTTTGGCAATAGCTTAGCTATGTTAGATGAATAGTTAAGGATTTAAATCCTGGGTGATTAAGAGAGTAGTGGATCAACAATCTCAAATACTGCAGAAAGGGAAGGATCAGAATGGAGAAAAAGCTATTAGATCTGGCAAGTAAAAATATTGATAATTTTAGAAAAGACAGCTGCAGAGGTCAGTGGGTTTAGAAGCCAATGAAAAGAGAAGGCACTCTCCAGCTTCCCTCTAGCTTTGAGATCTATGATATGAGCACCTTTGACTAACTCACATCACACCTCTCATTTCCCCCATCAAAACAGGAGGAAATCAGATTAATGGATTTTAAGGCCCCTTTCATTAGATTCTATATTTTAGTGCTCTTTTTTTACTTGTAGAGATGACCACATTTGCATACATGGATGGGCATTTCAGGTTTGTGGAAATACTGAGGAGAGGGACTTCAAAAAGCTTATTTGGGCCTCTTAATTCCATGTGGTCATCTCTAGAAGTGAAAAAAAACTGAAATATGGAATCTAAAGCTGAAAGGGCCCTTAAAATCTGTCTAGTTTACTTCTTCCTATTTTGATGGGGGAATATTTGGGATATTCTTGGCAAAGGTACTTGCCATTTTCTCCCACAGCTCATTTTTCAGATGAGGAAACAGGATTAAGTTACTTATCCACAACTAGTAGGTGTCTAGATTTGAACTCAGGTCCTCCTGGCTTCAGAGCTAGTATTCTGTCCACTGCACTACCTCACTGTCTTGACTTTACAGAGGAAACAAAGGTAGTGAGAGCCTTGTAGCTAAGGAAGTGAGTGCCTTGCAGGTCCTTACAGGTCAGAATTGTTCATCCTCAATATTCTCCCCATCACTCAGTCAGTCAATAAGCATTTATTAGTCACTTGCCATCAAACTGACAGAGAAGGACAAAAGATAATCATTGTTCTCAAAGAATTCCAGAGACTGCATGAAAATATCTATGTACAAATAAAATATATACAGAATAAATTAGAGATATTCAACAGAAGGAAAGCAAACAGCTGATTCTTAAGCCAATCACATTCTTGATTATTTCCTGAAGCTCAGAAAAGGTTTTTAGCTTAGTCATTTAAAAGGGCATTTATATGTGTCTCCTAGGACTCTTCATAGGAGTTCAAAGCCCTGGATGATTTAAAGAGAGATCCCATTGTCCTAGAGAGAAAAGATACTGCCTATTTCCTGAGTGTAAGGAGAGCTTTGGGAGTAGGGGAAAGAATACCTCAGTGACTCCAACTTGTATGGGAAATGTTGGTGTGTCTCTGGGCAGAATTTGAGATCGTGTCATTTATGAGACTAAATAGACAAAAGTTCTCTTCAAATCCATTCATTGTTAGCTGAAGAGGCAATAGAAACTTCCAATCTACAAGGGAGAACTGGTTTCCTTGAATATAATGCAAGGAGGTAGATGGGTAAGAGCCTGAACTCCCATCCCCACTATGAAAGCTGTCATCTGCTCACATTGAACCTGAGTTGGGGGAGGGAT